>NC_045616.1:17901354-18204384 GCF_009829155.1 Mustela erminea | reverse complement strand
CTGGGGTAAGTGATCTAAGTCCATGCCAAACGAAAGAAAAATAACTTTCATTTACATTTGGGTGGATTTATCAAATCCCTACTGCTCCTTCCCCCATCTCCATGGAAAATTACAAAAAGTGACATTACCCCACAGCACACTGGTGATTTACTAGGAAAAGTTTAGAGACAAGAGTGCCCTGGGCTAATGAAAAGATCTGCAGGTTCCGCCTCTGTAACACGGTCTGAATCTAAGAGATGGGTCCTCGCTACCAACTTTCTTCTCAAAATAAACCCACAGTCTCATTAAGACTTGGCCACCTGGGGCCCTGATTTGGAATGACAACTGTGGATGCTAATTCCTTTTTTTTTTCCTAAGGTCCTGGGGCTTGGTGTCCCAGATGGATTTACCCTTGTTTCAGGCCCAGCTCTTAGATAAATAACAGGGGAATTCAACAGGTGTGGAGGAATATGGGCCCCCCATTATCACACTCATCTCCACTCAGGGCAAGGCCCCCCACTGACATGAAAATTCACATGCAACAGTCATGCCTCTCCAGGAAGCCAGCTGGATGTGTTCATAACCTCACTGTGACAAAACAGTAATTTTCTTTTTTTTTTTTTGCAGATGTAATTAATTTTATTTTTCTTTCACATGTTTATTATTAACATATAATGTATTATTAGCCCCAGGGGTACAGGTCTGTGAATCACCGGGTTTACACACTTCACAGCACTCACCGTAGCACATACCTTCCCCAATGTCCCAAAAAACGGTAATTTTCAACAAGCCTGTCTTGCCCTATATGTTTCCTCTCACTTAACTTTGCCCCAGCTCGCAGGGACTGGAAGGTGGCCCGTGACCTCTGACCTCTGTGAACTCTGACCTCAGCCACTTTGGGGCAAGACTTTGCTCCGAGTCTTGCTAGCTGAGCACCCCTTAACAACGAGTCACACCTTCCTGCTCCTGCACCCAGAAAGTAATGGCACTATCGACCTTTTACTGCTGTTTGAACTTCCACCTTATTCATGACTGAATCTATCAATGAACAACCTACAGATTCCCTATATTCTTTTCAGTCTCCCAGATTGCTCTCCATATAGCTGAACTGTAGCAGACTTCAAGGAGGGATAAGTTAACGGCGTCGGGGTGGAGAGCTGGAAGTCACCAATTACAAAGGATTTAGCAGATGTCAAAGGTCACAGTTGAGGTCAAGCTGAAGACAACCGTAGTTGTCTTCCTAATAAAGGTCAAACTACCGGAAGTTAGGGGTCATGTATTTCCTCTTTGTATCATTTTTAACACTTGGTGAAAACATGGGTTTGTAGCAACTGAGTAAGTATTTTCCCAACTTCGGAGGGACTATAAAATAAAGGCACCTTGATCTGATAGCTGTATATTTATAAGTACACAGTAATTTTACGGAGTCTGTTGCCCTGGTATTTGTTTTGTAGTATTGGTTGCTATCCTTAAAAGATAGGTGATGAAGTAGAAAAAAGTCAAATGATTGACAACGTAATGGGAAGAATGCGGGTCTGGGTGGCGCAGAAGGTTAAGCGGCTGCCTTCAGCTCAGGTCATGATCTCAGGGTCCTGGGATAGAGCCCCGTATTGATCAGGGCTCCTTGCTCAGCAGGGAGCCTGCTTCTTCCTCTGCCTGCTGCTCCCCATGCTTGTGCTTACTCTCACTCTCTCTCTGACAAATAAATAAATTAAATAAGTAAAGCTTGGGAACACCTCCACTGCTGTGACTGCACAAAGCATGTGACTCTTGAGTAAATTGTGAGGTGAGAATTTCAGACTCTTCAGGCAAGTGGGAAAGTTGTATGCTCTTCAAAAGGGGCTACTCTACCTCTGAACCAAATAATATACTGTATGTTAATTAACTGATTTTAAATTAAAAAGGCAGGGGGGGATGGGGGCTACAGGTTCAAAAAGGCTAAGCAGAGACAACCAGCTCAGAGTCACGGCTTTAACAAACAACAAGCACATGCCTTCCCATTTTGTGATTTAGGCCTCTAGAAAAGTGCAATAAAAGAAACTCTTGGATTTTACTCAACTATTTCCTCCCTGGTTTTCTGCAAACAAACAAAGCGGGAAAGATCCCTATAACACACAGCCTTTTTGGCATGTAGTCTTCACTCCCAAGGTCAAGACCAGCCAGCAGCACACACGATCTGGTTATGCCACATCTGGGAACTGAAGGCTGGTAGTAGTTTCCCCGCTCTCTCTGCTTTGGACTCAAGCAACCCTGTAAGGATATCCTGACCTCAGAAAAGAGAACCATCCATCCTCTGGTGCCCTCAGAGCTCATCGAAACATGCTATTACAGTGCCTGTGAAATCCGGGTTGAAAGCGGTCAGCTGGGGCGGGGGGTAGTTAATTTGGGAGAGTTTGTCTCGTAGGGGCTTGGTATTTCAAAGCCACTCTCTTGTCCTCTGGAGAGGTATTTCAAAGCCACTCTCCTGTCCCACGGAGAGTCCTAGACTCGCCATGTTCTTGTGTCGGAGGAGGTCTTGGGGTCAAGACCACATGATGTCCTTGGGCGGTCCATCTCCTGCCACATTAGAAATATACACTCAGTAAGGTATTTCATTCCAAGGCATTTATGGCTGCCATATGCCTACAGATCAAGCTACCAAGTGCTGAGTAACATAACTGGCCAAGGGTTAAGTAAGACCTGAAAGTGGTCCCCACTGAGTTGTTTTTGTACAACGACACACTCAGAAATCCAAATGTTTAGTAAAGACGGATGTTACACCACTGGTCTGCGGTTCAAGGCTTGGCCCATGAATCATGTTTGTTTATTACTTGTGTAACACGATCTTAAAACTGAAGTTTCCACCAGGCAACAAGGCATAATAGAGGTACAATTCCAGAAGAAGGTGCCAAACCATGTTATGAAGATTTTCAAAGTGGATGGCCTCGAGAACCTACAGGGCCTTCTTGGGCTTCTCAACTCCATCAAAGATAGATGCGAGAGGGAGTCTGGGTGGCTCAGTCAGATAAGCCTCTGCCTTCAGCTCAGGTCATGATCCCAGGGTCCTGGGATCGAGCCCTCCATTGGGCTCCTTGCTCGGCAGGTAGTCTGCTTCTCCCTCTGCCTCTGCCCCTCTCCCCTCTGTTTATGCATGCTCACTCTCAAATAAATAAATAAATATAATCATTTTTTAAAAAGATATAAGGAAAGAAGTTCAGGGAATGGAGACAAGAAATGGGAAGAGAAATTTCTGTGGCATAGTTACCCAAGCCCTCTTGATCTCAGGGTGCTGGGAGGAGGGCAGTCCCTAACCAGGAGGAATTAGAAGGGAGAAGTTCTCTCAGAGAGTAGAGGGTGTTTCCTGAGGTTGAGAGACTTGGAGGCTGGTACCCAGCATCCTGGTGGGAAAGCCAAAATGGACACTGGTCCGAGTCTAACTCCTACCAGGAGGGACTCTGAAAGGCAGGAGGACTGATTGCTTTGAAGGCAGAACCAGAAGAAGAGGGCTACTGTCTTGAGACCCATGTCAACCCCAGGTCAGGGATATATATATGTATGTATGTGTGTATATATATATATTTATTTCTTGGGAGAGTTATGTGCCCTGAGACATGGAGTGAGCCAGTACAGGGCCTTGGGTTCTGTCCAACAGGGCTACCAACAGGAAGCTGGAGAGGCACCCCTGCACATCCCGGGGTGGCACTGAGGAAGGATTCACGAATGACCATAAGAACAAACAGAGGAAGCAGCCTTCAGGGTCAAGAAAACTGTAGGAGAAAGAGGAAAAGTGAGAAAACAACATTTGAGGGGAAAATGTATGTGCAAAGCCAGAGTCAGACCAAATGGCGAGGTAAGACCTGCTCTATGGGTCACCTCTCCCCGTCTCCCCTAGTCCCACAGGACCTGCTGTGGGACCACCCAGCAGCTCTCAGGATGGAAGAAGGGGCGATGAGAACCATGAGGTGGAGAAATGGAAACATCACTGCCCCCTACCTCACTGCAGGCTTCTAACCCAAAGCCCCCAACCCCGGCTTGGGGAAGTACGCACGGAGTGAGAGAAAGGGAGATTCCCCAGCAAATGAAGTTTAAGGCTTCTAGTATGACCCAGGACTGAATTCTCTAATTTTTGCATCTGGACAGTGTTTGTGACTTCATGTACGTAGGTCATCTGTCACCGAAGAATGAGCAGTAAATTATGGGCTGTTAGAGTATTTAGGCAGGAGCAGGAAAGAAGATCTCAGAGACTAAATTGTAAAGGACAGTGGGAGAAACGCAGTTGCACTTTTACTGAGCTGTGAGGTGTGCTTTCTCGATAGACTGGCTACACTGGTTTGCAAAACATACAGGATCTGAATCTTGGATGAGCAAAATCATCCCCTAGAGAAGACGGCTCGGCCCCATGAAGCATGTGTGTTCAACGTCTCTATAGGATAATGAAATGACCTCTTTTCTCTGTGACACCAACAACATCATGTGCTTGGCTCTGGAGTTCGCTGCTTGTTTTGATACTTCTAAATTCTTTCCTAATATTGCTCAAATTTCTCCCTTGTGTGTCATACCCTGAGGAAGGTGCCAGATTTCCTAGCATAAACAGCAACTGGAAGGAAAACTTGTTCAATTCTCCGTTCGCTCTTTCTACACCTGCACACACCGATTCGTGCCGATCCTACTGTTCTCCCCTTCATTTGTCCCTGATCAAAGACCCAAATTTTCTCCAGCCATTTCACACCAGTGAGCCCACCCTCCTCCCCTGAGGATCCTAGTCTCGTTTCTCTCAATACCTCCCTATTCTGTCTAATATTTTATTAAAGACATGGCAGGGTCAGAAAAGCAAGATGTATTTCCTAACGGACACTGTGAACGAGAATGGAATTATACATTCTTCCACCGAATTTCAAAAGTGAAAGAAAACTTGGGAAAGTCCCACCATCTTACTTTATAGATGTGAAAGCTGGTACGCTGGGAACTTATACAACTGGGGAGACAATGAGTTAAGTAGCAGGGGTAGTACCAGAACCAGGGCTCTGGGTCCCCAGGCTATGGTCCTTCCCAGCTCCCTTTCCTGGGGCCCTTTTTCATGCTTTTTAGAACATAATGTAATAAAAACTACAAGCCAACTAAGAGATTGTGAAGGAGACTGAGGATTAACTTTATGGTTAATAACATTACCAAATCTAGAGATGATCAGACTTCTGTTTTCCACCCCGATGGAGGAACATAAGCTAGAATTAGCCCTCTGTTGAACACAACTACAAACTCTTATAAAATATATAGAACCACTGTTCTCAGACACGGTAACAGAAAGCACAGGACTGTGATTCCCAAGAGAAGAGAAACTAATGAGGTAAACTCTACAATGACCTTGTCTACCCATAAGCAATTTCTCAAATGCAGCACAGGGACAGGGAACAGAAACTGAGTTTAGGGATCTCACCCAGAGGAGAAGACTATGATTGATGCCCGGAGAGATCTAGATAGCTAAAATCTGCAGGGCAAAAATCTGCACAGAATCCGCTCCTCCTCCCCGTCCCCATTGCCGAGTCTTTGGTGAAATAGTAATCTGTACTTTAGGAGGTCAAGTAAAGAAATGCTGTTGGGGGAAAGAACAGATACCACAGAGGGGGAAAACCAAACAATTCCTAGAGCTCACACGGTGCTAGGAGATGTTCAAATTCCCACAAGCCGGAGTACAGAAATCTCCAGAATGATTGGATTTTTCAACAGAGACCAGGAAGGTAATGCCTAAGCAATGAATTAAAGTAGGTTTAGAGTAAAGGCGACTTTTGATTCACTCTCAAAGGACTTAAAAACAAGCCATGGGAGATCAGGCAAGGATTGAGAAGGTCACCATATAACTTATGTACCTATCTAGAAAAGACAGCATTCATTAAAGCAACATAACAAAATATTGCATTCAGCAACATAAACTTTGAAATGTCAGGCACTCAATAAAAAATGAAAAAATGCCCAAATATTTGGAAACTAGGCAGCACGAGTTGTAAATAACCCATGAATCGAAGAAGAAGTCAAAAGGGAAAATATAAATATGTTGAACTGAACAAAAATCTTAAAAACATGAAATTATTTGTGGCATGCCACTAATTCAGTAGTTAGTGGAAAATTTATACCCCTAAACACCTATGTTAGAGAAGAAAAATAGCTTAAATCAATTACCTCACACCCATCTGAAGAAAAAGAAAAAGGGGTGGCTCAGTCAGTTGAGAATGTGGCTCTTGATTTTGGCTCAGGTCATGATCTCAGGGTTGTGAGACTGAACCCTGCATGGTGCTCTGCGCTCAGTGGAGACTCGGCTTGTGAATTCTCTCCCTCCTTCTCCCTCTGTCCCTCCCTCCCTCCCTCTCTCGTTCTCTAAAATAAATAAATAAATCTTAAAAAAAGAAAATAGAAAAAGAAAAGGGAGCCCAAAATAAGAAGAAGAAAGGAAATAATAAAGAATACTATGTAAATCACTGAAATGAAAAATGATAGAGAAAATCACTAAAACTAAAAATTGATTCTACAAAAAGATTAATAAATTATATAAATCTCAAGGCACACTTATCACTTATTGTCTATCAGAAGTAGAAGAGACCTTGGAGAACCCCACCCTTTTAACTTTCAAAAAGCTGAGGACCCTGGAGTATAAGTCACTGTTTAGACAATAAGTAAGTGCCAGAGGTGACATCAGAACCAGGACTTAAGCTCCCATAAGAAAGAAGACACAAATGACCAATGTCAGGAATGAGAGAGGTGACATCACTACAAATTCTACAGATACTAAAATAATAATAAAGGAATGGTTTAGAAACATTAATTATACTTAAATTTGACAACTTTGACTAAATGGGCAAATTTCTTGCACAACCCAAACTCCTAAAGCTTACTCATAAAGAAATAGATAATTAAAATAGCCTTTTATTCATTAAAGAGGTTTAATTTGTAGTTAAAAACCATCCCCCTGAAGCTGTCAGGTCCACGTGGCTTCATTAGTGAAAGTTAATCAAGAATTTAAGAAAGAGTTTATACCAATTCCATATAAATTCTTCCAAAAAATTAAAGAAGAAAAACTTCTAAATTTATTATTTGAAGCCAGTGTTATTCTGATACCAAAGATACCAAGACACTGATACCAAGACAAAGGGAAAGAAAACTCATGAATGTTGATACAAAAGTTAAAAACAAAATTTTAGTAAATCAAATGCAACAAAACATAAAAGGATAATATATCAAGGCCAAGTGGGATTTATCTTTCAAATACAGTATTAATTTATCATTAGAAAAATCAATCAATGTAATTTACCACATTAACAGACTAAAAAAGAAAAACCATATGATCATCTCAAAGATGCAAAAAAAAGCACTCGGCAAAATCCAGCATCCAATCTGATAAAAATTCTCAGAAAATTAAAAACCAGAAGGGAACTTCCTTAATTTGTTATAGGGCATCTACAACAGGGAGGATGAGGAGGAAGGGGAAAACAAAGAGGAGTAAAAAGAGGGGAGGAAGAGGAGGAAGAAGAAGAAAAACTACAGGAAAAAATAATAATAGTGTAAGAATGAATGCTTTCACCTTAAGAAAAGGATCGGGCGCCTGGGTGGCTCAGTGGGTTAAACCGCTGCCTTCGGCTCAGGTCATGATCTCAGAGTCCTGGGATCGAGTCCCGCATCGGGCTCTCTGCTCAGCAGGGAGCCTGCTTCCTCCTCTCTCTCTCTCTGCCTGCCTCTCTGCCTACTTGTGATCTCTGTCTGTCAAATAAATAAATAAAATCTTTAAAAAAAAAAAAAAAAGAAAGAAAAGGAACAAAGCAAGTGTATCTGCAACTAAGCACTTTTATCCAACACTGCAATAGACACTCTAGGCATGGAAGTAAGGCAAGGAAAAGCAACAAAAGGCACCTAAAGTAACAAAGACGTAAAACTGTCTTTATTTGAGATGATTTTTCTATATAAGTATAACTACTTATATAGAAAAACTATGGAATTGTCAATTTAGTTAAGCTATATTCATAGATTGGCACAACTTAGGGAAGAAAGGCAGAAAAGGAGTTGAAGACAGAAATAGGAACAAAGAACAATAGCAATAAGCAGAAAACAATAGTACACATGATAAATTTTAATTCACCTATATTCAACTATGATATCAGAAATGAAAGAGGAGTCATCAGTGCAGATCCCATGGACATTAAAAAGATAATAAGTACTATGAACTACTCTATGCTCACACATTTGATCTTCTAGATAAAATGGACCAATTCCTTAAAATACATAATGTGCCAAATTAAAAAAAAGCAGAGAAATGATTCCTAACACATTCTGTGTGGACGGCACTACCCCAATACCAAAACCAGACAAAACATTACAAAAAATATATAAAACTATTGACCACTATCTCTTATGACCACAGATACAAAACTTGTTAAAATATTAGCAAACCAAATCCAACAATGTATAAAAAGAGTTATAAACCACAAGCAAGTGGGACTTACCTCAGGTATATAAGACTGGTTCAACACATGAAAATTAATAATGTAATCCATCACATTAACAGACTACATAAGAAAAATCACACAATCTTATCAATAGATGCAGAAAAAGCATTTTCTATCATTCATGATAAAGACTCTCAGTAAAATGGGAATAGAGGGGAGCATCCTCACCCTGATAAAGACTATGAAAAGTCTACAGCTAACTTCATACGTAATAGTGAGAACTGAAATCTTTCCACTAAGGCCAGGTATAAGCAAGGATGTCTCCTCTCACCACTCCTCTTCAACATTGTGCTGAACACCTTACTAATGCAATAAGTCAAGACAACAAAATAAAAGATGTATAGATTGCGAAGAAAGAAACACTTTTTAGTCACAGATGACATGATTGTCTATGCAGAAAATTCAAAAGAATAGACCAAAAAACTCCTACAACTAATAAGAAATTACAGCAAGTTTACACTATATAAGACTAAGATACAAAAGCTGATTGCTAGGGCACCTGGGTGGGGATAAGAGTCAGATTATCAAGATGTCAGTTCTTCCCAACTTGGTCTGTAAATGAAATGCAATCCCAATAAAAATCCCAGCAAGTTAAGTTTGTGGAGATCAACAAACCAATTCTAAAGTTTATATGGGGAGACAAAACACGCAGAACAGCCAACACGATATTGAAGGAAAAGAACAAACTTGGAAGATTGACACTATCTGCCTTCAAGACTTACTACAAAGCTATGGTAATCAAGAGATTGTGATATTGGTCAAAGAATAGACAAATAGATCAATGGAACAGAATAGAGAACTCAGAAAGAGACCCATACAGATACAGCCAACTGATCTTTGACAAAGGAGCAAAGGCAATGCAAGGAGTAATGATAGTCTCTTCAACAAATATTGCTGGAACTACTAGACATCCATGTGCAAAAAAATTGAATCTAGACACAAACCTTACACCCCTCACAAAAATTAATTCATAATGGGTCAAATTAACTTACAATGGGTCACTTTAAAATGTAAAATTCAAAAACATAAAACTCCTACTAGAAACATAAGAGAAAACCTAAATGACCTTGAGTATGGGTAAGTCTTTTTAGATACTACACCAAAGACATGACCCATGACAGAAATAACTGATAAAGTGGACTTCTTTAAAACTGAAATATTCTGCTCTGCAAAAAATAGTATAAAGAGAAAGAGAAGACAAGCCACAGACTAGGAAAAAAATATTTGCAAAAGACATATCAAATAAAGGATGGTTATCCAAACTATACAAAGAACTCTTAAAACTCAGCAATAAGAAAAAAAACAACTGAATTGAAAAATGGGCCAAAAACCTCAACAGACAACTCACCAAAGAAATTATACAGACGGCAAATGAGCATATTAAAAAGTGCTCCACATCACAGATCACCAGCGAAATGCAAATTAAAACCACAATGAGATAAAACTGAACACCTACTAGAATGGCCAAAATCCAGAACACTAACAATACCAAATGCTGTTGAGGATGTGGAGCAACAGGAACCCTCATATATTGTTGGTGGGAATGCAACATGGTACAGACAGACTCTTTGGAAGTCAGTTTTGTGGCTTCTTACAAAACAAAACGTATTCTTACCATATGACTCAGCAATTATGCTCCTTGATATTTACCTAAAGAAGCTAAAATTTCAGGTCTGCACAAAAACCTACATAAAGAGTTGAGAGCACCTTTTTCCATAATTGTCAACATTTGGAAGCAAATCAAGGTATTTTTCAGTAGGGGAATGGATAAGTAAACTATGGTACATCCAGACAATGGAATATTATTCAGTGTTGGAAAGGTATGAACTATCAAGACATGAAAAGACATGAAGGCATCTTATTTGTGTATTACCAAGTTAAAGAAGCCAGGCCTGAAAAGGCTATGTACATATAGTATGATGCCAGATATAAGACATTCTAGAAAAGGCAAAAACATGGGAACAAGAAGATCAACGATTGGAGCAAGGGATGAGTAGGCAAATAGCAGGATTTTTAGGTCAGTTAAAATACTCTGTATGATCTTATAATAATAGATACATGTCATTAGACATCTGTCCAAACATCTAGAATGTACAACATCAAAAGTGAGCCATAGGGTAAACCATGGACTTTGGGTGGTTATAGTGTATTGATATATTCATCTTTCATCATTCATCTTTCATAAAATATTGATATATTTCATCTTTCATTGATATATTCATATTTCATTCATTCTGGTGAGTGATTTTGATAACGGGCAACGTGATGCATGTCCAGGTTCAGGGGTTAAATGGGAAGTCTCTGTACTACCCTTTAGTTTTGTTGTAAACCTAAAACTTCTCTACAACAGTCCTTTTAAGAAAACATTCCTAAACATGATATCAAAGCATCATCTATTTTAAAAATTGGTAAACTGGGGTGCCTGAGTGGCTCAGTGGATTAAAGCCTCTGCCTTTGGCTCGGGTCATGATCCCAGGGTCCTGGGATCGAGTCCCACATTGGGCTCTCTGCTCCGCGGGGAGCCTGCTTCCTCCTCTCTCTGCCTTCCTCTCTGCCTACTTGTGATCTCTGTCTGTCAAATAAATAAATAAAATCTTTAAGTAAATAAATAAATAAATAAATAAAAATAAAAACTGGTAAACTGGAAAAAAATAAAAATAAAAATTGATAAATTGGACCTCATTAAAATTAAAAAACTTCTGTCCCCTGAAAGACCTTAGCAAGAGCATGAAGAAACAAGCTACAAGCCAGGAAAACCAATTTGTAAACCACATGTCTCACAACAGACTCCGATCTAGAATATATAATGAACTCTCAGGACTCAACGGTAAAAACAGCTCAATTAGAAAATGGGGGGGTGCGGCTGGGTGGCTCAGTGGGTTAAAGCCTCTGCCTTCTGCTCAGGTCATGATCCCAGGGTCCTGGGATCAAGCCCCACATCAGGCTCTCTGCTCAGCAGGGAGCCTGCTTCCTCCTCTCTCTCTCTGCCTACCACTAATCTCTGTCTGTCAAATTAATTAATTAATTAATTAATTATTTTAAAAAAGAAAAGAAAATGGACAAAAGCCATGAGGAGGAGACATTTCATCAAAGGCGATATGTGGATGCCAAAAAAGCATGAGAAGGTGCTGAGTGTGATTAGCCATTAGGAAAATGCAAATTAGGTGCGGGTAAGGGATAGTATGTCTGACTACGGATGAGAAAAATGCAAATTAAGACCACAATGAGATATCATTATATGTGCGTCATAACAGCTAGAATAAAAAACAGTGGTAAAAACAAATGGTGGTTAAGATGCAGCAAAACTACCATTGACACATTGTTGGTGGGAATGAAAAATAGTACAGACACTTTGGGAAACAAGTTAGCATTTTCTTAAAAACTGAACATGAAACAACCATGTGACCTACCAATTATACTCCTTTCCTTTATTCCAGAAAAATAAAAACTCATGTTCAACCAAAACCTCACACAATTGCTCCTGGAACCTTTATTTGTAGTAGACAAAAACTGGAAACAACTGAATGTTCCCATTCCACAGCAACAGCCCACTCCCCCAGCTCCTAGCCACCAACATTCTACTTTCTATTTCTGAATTTAACCGCTCTAAATAGTAGTTAAATACAATGTCCTCAAAGTTCATCTACGTTGCAGCATGTGTCAGAATGTCCTTCCTTTTTTTTTTTTTTTTTTTTTAAGTAGGCTCCGTGCCCAGCATGAAGCCCAACACAGGGCTTGAACTCAACACCCTGAGATGGAGACCTGAGCTGAGATCAAGAGCCAGCCACTTAACTGACTGAGCCACCCATGTGCCCCAGAACATCCTTCCTTTTTAAGGCTGAGTAATATTCCCGCGTATATATAAGCCACCTTTTATTTGCCCATTTGTCCACCGATGACCATGTGTTCCGTCCACCTTGTGGCTATTCTGACTATGGACATGAGTGTATCATCTGGAAGTTTTGAGGGTATGCCCCCAGAACTCTCTGTTTGATAAACTCCCCTGGGGATTCTAATATACATTCAAGGTTTGTGAACCACAACTTGAATTCAGGATTTCCCCAAGGATAGATGAAGAAGGATTTCGGGTAGCTCTCAGACACACTATTATAGAGAGCTGACTCACATATGAGAAAGTCAGTCTTTTTCACATTTTATGAATCTTTCTGGTAAGGTCAAGAGAAAAATCTTGGTTTGATGTTATTTATCTTGAACACTGGATTCTAATTTCTCCTTTTAACAAAGCGAGAGCAGCCCTCAGATGTGGAGCTCCAGATCCTTCAGCAGATAATCGCTAACAGGTGAACTTAATAACATCGTTTTTTCATCGTATTAATGACTCTACAGCACCACGACTATAAGTTCTATATGATAGAGTTGCTTTTTAATAGATCTACTTAATATTTTTGTTTAAATTGAGTGATATTTTTTAACAAGAGAATATGGCCAGAGGTATGTGAATATGGCAAAACCCGGAAAAGTGATGTGCCAGAAAGTGAAGTCCGGGAAATACTGCTTTTAAGAACATCAGCATTTGGATTTTTCTCTCAACTTCCTGCACATAGAACAAGAGAGGCGGACCCACAGAGAAGCACACATCTAAGGCATCCAATAGATGTCTCCTCTGTGGCAGAAATGGGATGGCACCTGCCAGAGGGGGAAAGGCAGAGAACATTCGGGAAGCATCCCCAGCAATCTCTCAAGCCAGAAAATCGGGGACCTAAGCCTTAGAAGAGTGAGAGCGCAACACTCTTCGAATATGCTGGAATGATTTTCTTTTCTTTTTTTCTTTTTCTTTCTTTTTTTTTTTTTTTTTTTTTTTTTTTTTGCCTTAATGTTGAGTAAAATTTTCTAAAAACTGCAGCCTGTCCAGACTGTGATAGAGAAGAGAAGTAAACACGTTCGGCAATCAGCTCAGAGACATGGAGGGCCTGACTCAAGTCACACAGCTCAAACTCAGGCCTGGTGGGCTTCCAAAATCGGCTTCACCGCACTGATCCTGTCGTCCAAGTTCTTTGTGACCTTGGCTTCAAACTCAACTGGAGGTTTCTTTCCCTCGTGGTTTCCAAGGCAGAGAGGCAGAAAAGCAATTTCCAAGCATCAGCTCCTCTAAGATGCGGCGAGTCTGGAACTCTGCAGTGGTCTATGAACATCTGGGGGACCTTATTCGGATTTCTGCTTGTTTGAATTTTAATGTTCTCAAAATACGGTTTCTAGTTACCACTAGTGCTGGCAACACAATAGAAAAATGGAAAGGGAGTTTCATTTCCCATATTTGTGAGGGCAGGCTCTCCAGGCCATGGACCTCATTAAGAAGAGATGGTTTAGCAAACGATTTACTGACTCGACAGCAGAAAATACTGTCCCATGTGAGAGCAGTGTCCTTTTTTCCCCCTCTGAAAAATCCTGCACTCTGAACCACCCGCACAGTAATTACAAAAGGTTTCCTGTGCCCTTAAATCTGGTAACACAACATCCTAATGAGAAAATTTCCAAAACTATTTTTCAAGCCTTGATGCATGTTCGAAAGAAAAAGAAAAAAAAGCATACAGTCCTTAAAAACAAAAGTTACAGATTACACACCCAGCTGAGGGAGCTTATTAAACTTACTTTCAAAGCCCTGCCATTTTCGAAAATAATGCAGGACATGATTTTGGGGGGGTGGGGACACTGAGTAGGTTCCTTTCCCTCCAGGAACATCTGAGAACATTTTCTCTAATAATAAAAAGGGAGAGTACATGCACTTGTGTAAACCGCAAATGGTCCACCAGTGCGTGAGCGAAGAAGAGCGCCAGTGTGAAGAAAGATCCTTTCCAGTATCTTCCACACACACATGGTTTCCCTGGCGCCCGCCTGGGGTCAGTAACGTGGTCCAGGGCGTGGGAAGAGGCAGTTCTTGAGATGGAAACGTTCCGTGTGGAAAGTATTATCCCAGATGAGCGTAAAGAGAATACATGCATGCTACGTGAGCTTGCAAACTCGGGGAGGTCTTGTCTCCGCTATTATTACTATTACTACCATTACTACTGCTACTCCTACTGCTATTATTTTCTTCTTCCCGGGGAAGGAATCCCGAAAGCGCCAGCTTCCCCATCCTCTGCAGAGATGTTCAGAAAGCTTGGCAGGGGTGGGGGAAGCTGCGGCACACGCACAATACATGACTCGCTCCCTAGGCAGAGGATGCGAGGGGATGAATTGAAGAGGAGTCTTAAGTTTTGGAGAACCTCAGCAAAAAAAGGGGGGGGGGGGATGAGAATAGCACCGACGTGAGGGTATTTGTCGCAAGAGCAGCAGCTCCAGAGCGCGCGGAAGAAGAAGAGAGCAGGGAGCTGAGCGCGGAGGCCCGCTCGGGAAGGGAAGCTCGGGGCGCAAGGGCGGACAGCCCCAAGCTTCTCCAAGGTTAAATGCCCAGACACCACCCGGCGATCTGCTTAAAACACAGATTCCGATCCTTTGGTCGAGGGTGGGGAATTTGTAGTCGCGAACAAGCTCCCAGATTGACAGCTCCTGCCGGCCCACGGGCCAAACTTTGAGGAGCAAGGGATTTGCTCACGCGGCGAAGCCCTTCTGGGTTAGAGCAAAGGTGGGGAGCAGGGGGCTTTCTGAAGACGACGGTAAACGTCTCGAGGAGCAGCGACCTTGTAAGGGCAACGACAGAAACGAACTGGATGCTGGACGGGCCGGGGATGGTGCTTCGTTCGAATGAGCCAGAGGAAGGACCGCAGTCTGGTAACCGCTGTTACAAGAAGGGTTTCTGAAGGGAAGGGGAGCAAGGAGGGCTCTACAAGAAAGCAGCGCCAGCGATGGGGTTTGGGGGGAGGGGCAGAAGACGCGCACCTGGACGCAGGCAGGCGGCTGGACTCTCGGCGGGAGCCCGGGGACGCGGGAGCGGAGGGGACGCGGGCCGGCCTGCGCTTACCTGCGCTCCCCCTGGTCTGCGTAGACGCTGAAGAAGAGCCCCTCCCTGAGGTCCTGGTACACCAGGCCGGAGAAGCTGAGCTGCAGCTCATACCGCCCCCCGGGCTGCAGCGGGCCGCCCAGCTCCAGCACCATATACTGCATGTCGAACGCGAACCACACGTCGTCCACCGGCACGCGGCCCACCGTGCTGTCTCCGGCGTCGGAGGCGAGAGGACCCCGCACCTCCGCGCTCTCGCAGTCCAGGAAGAGGCTGTGCAGCAGCAGCCGCCTGGTGGCCGCGGTGCAGCGCACCGTGATGTTCACGCGGCCCGTGAAGGTCAACGTCGGAGCCCAGGACTCTTGGGGCCGCAGCCGGGGCCACAGCTCCAGCTCGTAGTGCAGGGGCACGAGCCAGGGCGGCAGGCGCAGCTGGTCCCAGGGTCCTGGGGGGCGCCCGTGGCCCGTGGTGGCGGTCACCACCGGCTCCCGAGTGGGGCGGGTGCGCCCGGGGGGCAGCGGCTCTTCCGGCGTGCCGGGAGGGGAGGGCGCGGTGTCCGGGCCGGCGCGGTGGGGAAGATCCGACGGCGGCACGCGCGCGCAGCGGCCGTACAGGGCGGCGAGGGCGGCCAGCGCCAGCAGGAGCGCGGCCGCCAGCCCGGCCAGCAGCAGGGCTACCGCGCGGCTCACGTAGAAGCCGGAGCTGGAAGGGGGCCCCATGCTTGGACCCAGGGCGAGGGCTAGGCGAGAGCCGGAAGACGGCGGCGGCACCAACCTTGCTCCGGGTGCTCAGTGATGGGACCCCTACTCTTCCTCTCTGTAACGTCCCTCCTCCAATTCGTCGTCCTCCTCCTCCCCGAGAAACTTGGGAGACGCGAGCGAGCGGTTGGGACCAGGGCTTCCCCCTCCCACCTAATCAGATCCAGGTCCCTGCCTACCCACCCCCGCCCAGCCAGAGCCTGGGGAAAGAGGCGGATCCCGCGCACCGACGCGCGCGCCTCTTTGGGTCGGAAGGGAAAGCCCAAGTGGATGAGGCTTCCAGAGTCGACGCCGGAAGGGGACGGTCGGAGCAAACTCGAATTTGGGACACCTTGGACGAGGATGTTTGAATTCGTGAGATTTGCTGGATGCGCCCCTCGGTGCAGTTTCAAGGGTTGTCGGAAAAGACACGAGCGCATAGCACACCCCGCTTCTTGACTGCAGGATGGTATGCGAATAGCACACCTGTCGGCCGCTACTGGGGATGCGAGTGCTAGGGGGTGCGGTGCGGGGCTTAAGGATCTGGACTTTTGGAGACGCACTCTGAAATGACCCTGGGTAGGTGGGGGGCTTCCTCTCTATCAGAACTCCCCAAGGCAGATCGTGGGACCCTAAATTCGCCACCTAAATAAGCTCGGGAATCGCGCAACCCAGGCAGCGAGTGCAACGATGGAAACCAGGAGTCCCGCCTCGTTTCGGTGCTTGGGACGTGGGGCTGCGGGAGTGGTCGACAGAAAGGCAGGGAGAGTTCCTCTGCAGCTCTTGGGTGGAGAGGGGACGTCTCCGGGAAAGGGATAGGACGGTTCTGCTTTCAAAACCGGCTCGTTGCATGCAGCAGTCGTGCGGCCAGCCTTTCCTCCGCCCAGAAACTGCCGGGCCAGGAGTCCCAGGCGATGCCCTAGTCGGTGAGATCTTTGGCATGCCGGGCATGTGTGTGCTATTTAATGGGTGCTCCCGGGGTAGTTCTCCGGCCTCTGCGCCCAGCCCCGAGTTTGCACGCACGCACTCGCTTGCATTGGGAATGGGCTTGCAAGTATTCAGCGGGCGCTGGGAAAGAGGAGAGCGCGGTTAAATATTCACCTGCCGGCCGAAGACTTCCTTGAGCGTGTATCCCATCTTCCAGAACGAAGATAATTTTTCCATCTCGGCCAGGAAATGGTCTTGGCTTTCCTGATTTGAACTGTAGGTTCCATCCAATAAGGAAATCTTTCCACCTGAGTCCAGAGACGGGTAAACCAAGGGCATTCTCCCGGGAAATGTGATCCACCCTGCTCCTCCAGCTGAAATTAATTACGTTAAAAACAAACCTCCAGCCAAGCTCACGCATTCACTGTGCTGTAACTGGCGGACCAGTGTCCTGATTACAGGTTTGATTGGCTTTCTTCAGAAAAGGAACGATCGTGTTTAAAAATAATTATGGCCACCTGCATCCCTCCCAAAAGATCCTAGGTAGAGCTGATGGAGAAAAAGCTCCTTCTGCTTCTCCTACTGCAAGTCAGGCTGCCACAACTATGAGCTACTGAGCTATATAGCAGGGGCCTCTGAGTGTAGGTTATTGTAAGATGGGGATTGCCACAGATGCAGAGCTAATGAATTATCGTCTTTGCCTCCCAGTGGTCTATTTCTGGAAGGATTCCAGACTCCCAAGGAAAGGTTAAAGAAAGAAAAAGAGTCCCTAACAGAGTGACTTGAAGTTCATATTAGAGGGGCCCCTCCCCTTGATTTTGCCTAAGAAACTCTACAGAGGTGTATAAGCAGACAGAGTTGTTAAATTCTATTTGCCTAATATCATTAGACAAGTAGAAATTGGCTACCACACAAAAAGGTGCAAAGTAATAAAATGACATCCGATGACTCTCAATTTAAGTATCTTATTTAAAGGGAAAATATTTGATAAATCGTTAAACCACTCAGAAGTTGCTAAATAATACACTCACTGAATCATGCTTATGTTAATAATTTTTAAAAAGAACTGGAAAATACTATCATATGAAGTTTTTGACATTTCAGTGAAAGACTAGTTCAGGGAAACAGATCAGTTGCCAGGAAAACATTCACTAAAAGTTGGTTGGTTTTTTTTTTTTTAATTTCTTAATGAGATCTCAGAAATTCCCCTTCCTATTTAGACCAGCTAGAACAGTGATTCTCAGCAGGAAGTGCTTTGGGCTGCTCCCCTCCCCTGGACATTGGCCAATGCATGGAGTCTTTTAGTTGGTGGTTCTGTGGGGTGGGGGTGAGGCTTTGCTACTCATATCTAGGGAGTAAAGGCCAGGGATACCGCTAAACATCCTCCAGTGCACAGGACAGCTGCCTGCAACAAAGAAATACCTTGCCCAGAAATCCTAAACTAAAGCAATAACCCAAGGCTTTTTATGCTACCCCAATGGGACTTGGCCTTTGTATCTTTGTACCTATTTAGTTTTGTTGCTTATGCTTATGTTTCGGCAGGTCTATTATCCCTCCGTCATTATATCTTAGTACTTACTATGAGCCTCTATAATACTTTATTCTTCCCCTTGGGCCATATGATTTAATTTTTCTTTTCTCTTTTTCTTCATTTACTTTGCAAATTTAATTATTTTTGAAGGGGTGATATATTCATAAGGCTCAAAAGTATAAAGAGTGTGGAAATTTATGTTGAGATATCTGGCTTCCACTGCTTTCATAGTTAATAATTTTGATAGTATTTCTGTGTTTCTTTACGCAAATCATGCAAATACAGTTATCTACTCTTGCATTTCTCCCCTTTCTTAAGTAAAAAATAGTGTACTAAAACATGCTTCTGACCCTTGCATTTTTTTTCATTTAACAATATATTCTGTGTATTTTTCTGTAAGGACCTATTTAGAAACTGTCCCTGCTCCCCTTCTCCCAGGGGATTTACAGGTAACAAAGCCCAGATACAAGGGTGGGTCAGGCCAGGTGGAGACATCCGATCAGTGGGGGGATGCATACTGTCTCCCTGGTTACCAAGGAGTATGGGCCCCGCCCTTTGGGAGCCCTTTTGGCGCCAATCCCAATCAAGGTGTAATAGGCTGGTTCAAATGTCTACTAGCATAAATTGTAACTCAGTTGGTCACCTAGCATCACTGTGGAGTTTCCTGTGTGTGTTACAATCTCATTGGTCACCTGTGCATGGCCAGGCCCGACCGCATGGCCTTTGCCCTTAAAAGCTAGCCTGTGAAACAGAGAAGGGTCGCCCTCTCTTGGAAAAGGTGCGGCCCCGAACGTTTGGTTAGATTCTTGATGCTTGGCACGAAATAAAGCTTTGCTTGACCTTCGCTTTGTATCAGTCTCGCTCCTTGAATCACAGACCCATTATTGGAGCATAACATTTTCCATATCAGTCCACCGAGATCTTTCACATTCTTTTCTACAGCTGTTTTGTATGGATATACCTTGGCAAAGATTTGGTTCTGTGAAAGGATTCACCAGACTCCACAGGGGATCTTCACATAGGCTTTTATTTAAAGCCAAAGAATATGGTACAGCAAGAAAAAGAGAATACAGGCAAGTATTGGAGGTCAGAGAGACATCCCCTTTGCCCTTATTTGCATAAATATGGGTCACACTGTGTCACCAACTCAAACTGCCAACATCTTTGAGAGGAATCTTGTTTACAGAAAGGAGCTCAAGTTGCTCAAAGGGGAAGCTCTTAGAGAACCCCCTTAAATAATCAAGCCAGATTTTTCAGACCTAGAAATCCAATTGCCAACCATCAGTAAAGCAATTAACCTGGGTCTCCAGGGAGAATTTCAGACTCGAGTCAGCACATCATAAACTAATCAAGAGTCAAAAATCAAATATCCAGAAGTAAGACAGAGTAAGGAACACTGAAAATCCTCTCCTCTATGAAAGCAATGTGAACTCTGAAAAAATGGTCAGAATTAACTATTTCAGAACTCTGGAAAATAATCAAAATCTTGTAGCAATCCAGGGAGTGTTTGTTAAAAAAAAAAAAAAAAAAAAAAAGAGCCAAATCTCAGTTAAGAAAAATAATAATAACCTGAGCTTTATAATATTTTAACTTGCTTTATTCTCATTTCCTCCTTCTCAGCTCTGCAGTAGGCTTAAAAATCAATAGTCCCCATCAAGGTGCAAACCAGTTGCCTAGCAGCCACTGGAAGGACCATGAAGTCCTTTGAAAGCCTCATTCTCAAGAGAACTGTCATTATTGGAACTATCTGGTGATTCCCTGAAAGACTTCCCTGAAAGACTGTCCTCTCAAGACTATCTTTATTGGACTTGATTTCACAGGTCAGCCTGGGGTAAACGGCCGTTCCTCAGGCACACGGGTTGAAAATAACATAGGCAATTGTTTGATAATGCAACTGCCTGGGGTGGGCGAACACTTGACCCAAACATTAAGCCCATCAGAAGGTTTAAAAGGAGAAGCTCAGGAATTAGGTATCTATGGGGGGCTTTGAAAAGCTCCAACATGTTCCTGAAAATCTTAAAGGCCATATGCATTCTATGGGCTATGGACAGGACTAAGGGTGCACTGCATGGAAAAGACCCAAGAAAGCCCTAAGCACCTCTAGCTTACCTTGAGGCATTGCTCAAGCTGGTCTCAAGCCTAAGACAGCATTGTCACCTGCCTGGTTGAGTACTGAAGGGACATCTCAACACCCACACAGACAGACCCACAAAAACTGACAAATTCAGGTATTCAAGGGAATCTCTGTCTAACCATTAGCTGACCACTAGGCTAACTGAACAAACCCCTAAGTGGTCACCAAAAAAAAAAAAAAAAAATCCCCACAAAAAACACTTTACTGAATTAGTTCAGATCAGAAAAGTCTCTAAGCAAACAAATGATGACAACAACAATGAGCAACAATAAACCCTGAAGGGGCCAGAGATCTTAGACTTGTCACATTATTTAAAATATCATGTTTTCAACAACAAACAACAAAAGTTATGAGACGTGCAAAGAAACAAAAGTGTGCCTATACACAGAGAAAAG
The DNA here is from genome assembly GCF_009829155.1 of Mustela erminea. Classification (NCBI taxonomy): domain Eukaryota; kingdom Metazoa; phylum Chordata; class Mammalia; order Carnivora; family Mustelidae; genus Mustela; species Mustela erminea. The sequence continues at coordinate 18,183,315 of NC_045616.1, read as the reverse complement.
TCATCTATAGAAAATGTCCCCGAGGACTTTCAAACACCGGGCTTACTAGATAAAGATTTTAAATCAGCCATTTTAAATATCTAAATGAACCAAGAAAACCATGTCTAAAGAATTTAAAGGAAAGTATGGAAATAATATCTCATCAGATACAAAGTATCAATGAAAAGTTTAAGTTTTTAGGGACACCTGGGTAGCTCAGAGGGTTAGAGCCTCTGCTTTTAGCTCAGGTCATGATCTCAGGGTCTTGGGATTGAGCCCCACATCGGGCTCTCTGCTCAGTGGGGAGCCTGCTTCCTCCTCTCTCTCTGCCTGCCTCTCTGCTTACTTGTGATCTGTCTGTCAAATAAATAAATAAAATCTTTAAAAAAAAAAAAAAAAGGTGGGGCACCTGGGTGGCTCAGTGGGTTAAGCTGCTGCCTTCGGCTCAGGTCATGATCTCAGGGTCCTGGGATCGAGTCCCGCGTCGGGGGTCTCTGCTCAGCGGGGAGCCTGCTTCCCTCTCTCTCGCTCTCTGCCTGCCTCTCTGCCTACTTGTGATCTCTCTCTGTCAAATAAATAAATAAAATCTTTAAAAAAAAAAAAAGGTTAAGTTTTTTTAAAAGAATCAAATAGAAATCCTGGAGTTGAAAGTACATTAACTGAAATTTAAAAATCACTAAAGGGGCTTGACAACAGTTTTTTTTATCAGGAAGGACAAATAATCAATGAAATTGAAGATAGGCTCCATGAGTTTATTCCGTCTGGGTAACATAAAGAAAAAAAGAATGAAGAAAAATGAACAAAACTTAAGAGAACTGTGAGACACCATCAAGCAGACCAATGTATAGATGTGGAAGTTCCACCAAGAGTAAAGGGCAGAGAGATTATTTGAAGAAATAATATCCAACAATTCCCCCAAGTTTTTGCAAGATATGAATCTACAAATCTAATGAGCTCAATAAATTGCACATAGGATAAATTCAAAGAAATCCATACCAAGACACACAATCATACTGTTAACATTCAAGACAAAGAAAGGATCTTACAAGCAGCCAGAGATGTGATTTTTCATGTAAAAGGTATTCCCATTAAGACTACCAGCTGAGGGGTGCCTGGGGGGCTCAGTGGGTTAAGCCTCTGCCTTCAGCTCAGGTCATGATCCCAGGGTCCTGGGATCAAGCCCCACATCTGGCTCTCTGCTCAGCAGGGAGTCTGCTTCCCCCCCAACCCTACTCTCTCTCTGCCTACCTCTCTGCCTACTTGTGATCTCTGTCTGTCAAATAAATAAATAAAATCTTAAAAAAAAAATAAAGACTACCAGCTGATTTCTCATCAGAAACCTTGGAGATGAGAAGGGTGATCTATTCAGTGCTGAAACCCAACCAACCAACCAAATAAGCAAACCCTATCAGCTGATAATTCTATATCCAGCAAAAGTGTTCCTCAAAATGAGGGAGAAAAGGAGATAGTCCCAGATAAATAAAAGCTAAGCGTGTCCATAACCATTACATTGAGAAATACTGAGTCCAGGTTAAAATGAAAGGACACTAAGCAGTAACTCAAAGAAGAAATAGGGATCTCTGATAAAGGTAAATAGATGGGCAATTATAAAAGCTAGTATTTTTGTGGGGCACCTGGGTGGCTCAGTCAGTAGGCACCTGCCTTCGGCTCGGGTTATGATCCCAGGGTCTTGGGATCAAGCCCCATATCAGGTTCCCTGCTCAGCAGGAAGCCTGCTTCTCCCTTCCCCACTGGTCTGCTTATGTTCTCTCTCACTTGCTGTGTCTCTCTCTGTTAAATAAATAAATAAAATCTTTAAAAAAAAAAAAAGCTAGTATTTTTGTGATTTTTGTTTGTAACTCTACTTTTTATTTTCTATGTGTTGTAAAAGACAAATGCATAAAAACAAATATTAATTTACATTATTGAACACACCATGTATAAAGATTTAATCTGGGGCACCTGGATGGCTCAGTGGGTTAAAGCCTCTGCCTTCGGCTCAGGTCATGATCCCGGGGTTCTGGGATTGAGCCCCGCATCTGGCTCTCTGCTCAGTGGGGAGCCTGCTTCCCCCTCTCTCTGTCTCTGCCTACCTCTCTGCCCACTTGTGATCTGTCTGTCAAATAAATAAATTTTTAAAAAAAAGATTTAATCTGTGACATCAGTAACAGAAAGGGGAAGGATCAAGCTGTACGGGAACAGAGTCTTTGAATGTTATTGAAGTTAAATTTGTATAAATTCAAATTAAATTGATATAATTTTAGAGTGTTAAATGTAATTACCATGGAAACCACGAAAAAAATCTTTAGATCATACACATAAATGAAAAGGGAATCAAAATGTTTCAATCAAGTATCAAGTAAACACAAAAGGAGGCAGCAATAGGGGAAATGGAAAAAATTATAAGGCATATAGAAAACAAAGCAAAATGGCAGAACTAAATCCCTCCTTATTGGAATTTTTTTTAAGATTTTATTTATTTATTTTACAGACAAGAGATCACAAGTAGGCAGAAAGGCAGGCAGAGAGGAGGGGAAGCAGGCTCTCTGCTCAGCAGGGAGCCCAATGTGGGGTTTGATCCCAGGACCCTGGGATCATGACCTGAGCCAAAGGCAGAGGCTTTAACCCACTAAGCCACACAGGAGCCCCCTTATTGGAATTATTTTTTTTTTTAAGATTTTATTTATCTACTTGACTGAGAGAGCACACAAGCAAGGGGAGCAGGAGAGGGAGATGCAGGCTCCCCAGTGAACAGGGAGCCCAATTCAGGACTTGACCCCAGGACCCTGGAATCATAACCTGAACCAAAGGCAGATGCTTAACTGACTGAGCCACCTAGGTGCCCCTTGAGTAATTATTTTAAAAGTAAACTAGTTAAACTCTGCAACCAAAAGACAGAGATTGACAGAATGAATTTTTTAAAACATGACTTAGCTCTCTGTTGTCTACAAAGAGACATATTTTAGATCCAAAGTCACAGGTTCAAAGTGAAAGAAGGGAAAACGATATTTCATGCATATAGGTAACCAACAAAAGAATTGAACTGCCAATACTAATATCAGACAAAATAGGTTTTAAATCGAAAAATATTATAGGAGACAAAGGACATTATATATCAGTAAAAGGTTCAATACTGTAAGATGTAATAATTATTAACATTTACACATCTATAACATATCCTCAAAATACATAAAGCAAAAACTGACAGAGTTGAAGGGAGAACTCGACAGTTCCACAAAAATAGTTGGAGACTTCAGCATCCCACTTTTAGTAATGGATAGACCAAAGATAATAAGGAAGGAAATAGAAGATTTGAACAACACAAGAAACCACCCAGGCCTAAAAGTCCATACACAACACTCCACCTAAACAACTGCAGAATACCCATTCTTCCCAAGCACACCTGAGATTTCTCCATGGATAGACCACATGTTAGGCCAGAAAACAAGTCCCAATTAACTTAAAAGAAAGACATTATTCAAAGCATCTTTTCTGAACATAGTGAGATGAAGTCAGAAATTAATAAAGAAAATTGAAAAGCTCACAAATATGTGGAAATTAACACAAATCTTAAACCGTGAATGGGTCAATGCTCAGGGGGAAGTTTATAGTTATAAATGTCTACATTAAGAAAGAAGAAAGTCCTCAAATCAGTAACCTAAATTTATACCTTAAGGCATTAGAAATAGAAGAGGAAACTAAAGTTGATGATAAAAAAGAATAAAGATTAGAGTAGAGATTAAGAAAATAGAGAATAGAAAAATAATAAAGAAAATCAATTCTGTTCTTAGAGACCAACAAAACTGGCAAACCATTAGTTACATGAACAAAGAAAAAGAGAAGACACAAATAAATAAAATCAGAAATGAAAGTGGGGACATTACTATCAGCTTCACAGAGATGAAAAGGAATATAACAGAAAATATAAGCAATTATATTCCAACACATTAGTTAACCCAAAGAAATGGATACATTTTATGAAACAGAAATTAGTTAAACTGGCTCGAGAAGAGATTTTTTAAAAATCTCAACAGCCTGTAACAAGTAAAGAGATTGAATACACAATGAAAAGCCTCCCCCAGAACAAAAGTCCTAGACCACATGGTTTCCCCCAGGGAATTCTACCAAAGTTTAAGGAAGAATTAAAACCAATCTTACTCAACGCTTCAGAAAAAGTAAAGAAGAATAAACAATTTATAATGGCATTATTCTGATTTTTTTAAAAAGCCACATAAAGACATCATAAGAAAAGAAAATTAAAAACCAGTATATTCATGAATATAGAGTATGTATAAGCAAATAAAACCCAATAGAGTATTAAAAGGATTATTCACCAGGACCAAGTGAATTTATCCCAAGAACGGAAGAGGGGGTGGCACCTGAGTGGTGCCCTCGGTGGGTTAAGCATCTGACTCTTGGTTTCAGCTCAGGCATGATCTCAGGGTTGTGAGATCGAGCACCCTATCGGGCTCTGCACTCAGTGTGGAGTCTGTTTGAGACTCTCTCTCTCACCCTCTGCCCCTCCCACTCGTGTGCTATCTCTCTCTCTGTGAAATAAATACATAAATCTTAAAAAAAAGAAAAGAAAAGAAAAAGAGTGGAAGAGTCGTTCAACATAAGAAATCCATTGATGTAATACAACACATTAATAGAGCAATGGAAATAAAGGACATGATCATCTCAATTGATACAATTGATACACAAAAAGGCATTTGACAGAATACAGGCTTTTATTTATAAAAAAAAATTTTATCCACAAAACCTCCCAGAGCATTAGGAATCCTGGGTGGGTCAGTCTGTTAAGCGTCTGCCTTTGGTTCAAGTCATGATCCCTGGGTCCTGGGATCAAATCTCACATCTGGCTCCCCACTCAGTGGGAAGCCTGCTTCTCCCTCTCCCACTCCCCTTGGTTGTGTTCCCTCCCACGCTGTGTCTTTCTCTGTCAAACAAATAAATAAAATCTTTAAAAAAATATAGATATATAAAAGAAGACTAGGAATAGAAGGAAAATTACTCAACATGATGAAGAGTATTTATGAAAAACCCACAGTTCACAACATATTCAATGGTGAAAGACTCATTGCTTTTCCCCCTTAAGGTCAGGAATAAGACAAAGGTGTTTGCTTTTATTGCTTGTTAGGAATGATGAAAAAGCTTTATGGATAGAAAGTGATGGTGGTTACACAAGGGTGTGAATGTATTTAATGCCACCGAATCGTATACCTAGAAATTATTAGAATGATAAAGATTATGTTGCATATATATCTCTCACCATAATAAAAACATATTATAAACCTAAGCATAATAATATTTTATTATTAATAGTGACCAATATCTACTACTTAGTAAAATCCAGGAACATGTGGGTATGCCTGGATGGCTCAGTCAGTTAACCATTTGACTCTTGATTTTGGCTCGGGTCATGATCTCAGGGTCATGGGACCCAGCCCTGCCACAGGGTCTGCGCTCATAAGGGAGTCTCTTTGAGATTCTTTCTCCCCCTCTGCCTGCACCTCCCCTCTGCTCTCTCTCTCAAATAAAAAAATAAGTCTTTTAAAAAAAAAAAAATCGAGGAATATGCAGACATTAGGTTAAAAGTTATTGTTGCTAGGTGTGTCTGGGTGGGTTGGTCAGTTAAATGTCTGCCTTCAGCTCAGGTCATGATCCCAGGGTCCTGCAATGGAGCCCCACATGGGCTCCTTGTTTGGCAGCGAGGCTGCTTCTCTGTCTCCCCTCCCCTCTGCTGCGCTCTCTCTCTGTCTCTGATGCTATCTGTGTCTCTGTCTCTCAAATAAATAAATAAAACCTTAAACAAATTATCATCGCTCTCTGGGTGTTTTAGGCCAGCTGGGAAATTTAACAGTTTATCTGCTTGGGGGAAAAATATGAATCTTTTTGAAAAAACAAATAAATATTGTGTTGGAATAAAAGATTAGAAGAAATAAGAAAAAAGAAAGAAGACATTATGAGCACACCCCCCTCAGAAATCTGGCTGTGTTCCCTCCTGCTGGTAAACTCTCCTCATCCCCCCAAAAAACTACCGTCCTCTAGCTTTATGACATTCACTGCCTTGGTCCTCTTCATTTTCTGACCATGTATATGTGCATTCCTAATTCTTATATATTAGCTTTTAGTATTTTGGGACCTCATGTAGAAAAGAACCTTAATATGTATTCTTTGATGTCTGGCTTTTTTAGTTCAACATTACGTTTGTAAGATTTACGTATGATGCTGCATTCAACTTTTGATTTATTCTTACCAATTTATAATATCCCATTATGTGCTTATTCCGTGATTTATCCATTCCATGGCTGATAGCTATTTGGGCTATTTTTAGTGTGTGACTATTATAAAAATGATGCTGTAAATAATACTCTTGTTTGGATGTCTTCTGCCATACATTTTTGTTGAATATATACCTAGGAATGAAATTATTAAACATAGACTATGTGCATAGTTTCAGCAGAAGTAGATGACCCAAAGCTACCGGTGGTACCAATTTCTGTTCTTAACAGCTATGTGTAAGAGTTCCCACTGTTCCATGACTGGACTAATTCTCAATATCAATAGTTTTGTAAATTTTAGCTATTTTGGTAAGTGTGTGGCTTTGACTCGCACTTCTTTGATTTACAACAAAGCTGAAGACTTTTTCACATAATCATGAGGTCTTTGGATTTCCTCATTTGTAAAGTGTTTATTCACAGGGTCTGCATGGTTTTTTATTGGTTGTCAGTCTTTTTCTTACCGCCTGTATATTTTTTAGATACGAGTCCTTTCTTGGATATATATATATCGCAAATACCTTCTCTGATATTAAAGCAGGAAAGAGATAGCTGTAGAGAGAACGGTGGTCTTCCAGGAACAGAGACTGTATTCAAGTATTTTCTTTGTAAATTCCAAATTGTAGCCTTTTCTTATAGAGCCTGGTTGGGGTCCCTAGGCTACTTTTGAGGCCACTAAGTCCTTCTTACATGTGTCTACAAACTTTTAAAGTGAGTCCATATTGACCATCTATGATCCTCAGGTTTATGGCTTTGGCTGATTGCATGTGGGAACCCTGAAAATGTATCCTTCAGATCTCCTGCTAGACTGAGCGCAATTGACTGACAGCTCCAGCTGCTGGGGTAGGTCTCCGGCCCTGCCCCCCAACCTGCGTCTGCTCTGAGGCCACGCCTCCCTGGGCTCCGCCCCACCAATGAATGACAGAGCGTAGCGAGACATTAACGAAGATCCTGGGAAGGACTGGGCTGATAGACAGCTTTGGCTGGAAAACTTCCCAGTGGTCTGCCAGAAACTTTCTTTTTTAAGATTTTATTTATTTGACAGACAGAGATCAGAAGTAGGCTGAGAAGCAGGCAGAGAGAGAGGAGGAAACAGGCTCCCTGCTGAGCAAAGAGCCAGATACGGGGCTCGATCCCCGGACTCTGGGACCATGACCTGAGCTGAAGGCAGAGGCTTTAACCCACTGAGCCTCCCAGGCGCCCCTGCCAGAAACTTTCTTAACCCTGCACAGCAGTCTGAGACTCTTCTTATCCCGCCCTCCTCCTCCCTCCATCCAATCAGAAAGTCTGACTAGCATCACACCCAGAAGCCTGACTCACCTTCTCTGGCTCCCTGCCCTTCTCCCCCCAAGACACCTTTCCACATTTAATCCTATCTTGGAGTCTGCTTCTTGGAAGGTCCACACTAACACACGATAGTAAAAGCCCTATGTAAAATTCTGTTACTTTTGTCAGGAAACGTACAGAATTTTTTTTTTCCCTTTATCTTCCTAATTCAAAATTTATGCCTAGGTTGTATATAAGAGCAAGTCTCTTTCACTGATTTTTTTTTTTAATTACAACATCATGTTGTTATTTTGAGATTACTTGGAATTTTTTTTTAAGTATAAGAAAGCTTTTCAGACTTATATTAATTATTGCTTTTTCCATGTCAATTGCTTTTGTTTCTTCATCGGAAGCATCCACAATTCTTAGGTTGAATGTCATTTGTCTTCTTTATCTATTAGTTCTTTCTCCTTATTTTTTTTTTAGGTTTTATTTATTTATTTGATAGACAGAAATCACAAGTATGCAAAGAGGCAGAAGCAGGCTTTCTGCTGAGCAGAGAGCCCAATGCGGGGCTCAATCCCAGCACCCTGGGATCGTGACCTGAGCTGAAGGCAGAGGCTCTAACCCACTGAGCCACCCAGGTGCCCCTTTCTCCTTATTTTTATCTTAACTTATTTGTCTCTGTAGTTCTTAGAGAATTTATCAAGTGTTTCCTTCCCACCATATACCTGTACGAAAGGAAGTGTCTTCTCAGTACTGGGACTTGTTCTGAGGAAGCTACTTGACCAAGTCGATGGAGAGTGAAATCAAGAGTCCCTTCTCTGCATGAAAAGCATCTGTCACAGAGACTATGGACTGAGTGTTAATGAAACACGGAGCCGGACACCCTCACAGCATAATACGTTCAACAAGTGTCAGCTGAATCAGCGATGGGATTCAGACAATGAGTTCCCAAGGATTTAGTTTCTCTTGCTCTGTCATATGGTATATATTGTCATTACTCTCACTAAGTTAATGTGTTTAAAATGAAGACCAACTGTGGCTAAATCAAACCTCTTTCCTAAATTAGAAAACACGCTGCCTGCCTTTGGCAGTTCATGTATAATAATTGAAAACAAACTGTAAAGAAGAGAAGGGGGAAATCGTGAATGTGTTTTTCTCTCTAGTGTCTTGGACACGGTTTGGCGTGGGAACGATAAGGGCAGAAAACCGTCACTAAGGGAAAAAGGAGAGGAAGAAAAACACATGAAGGAGAAAACCCATCTACTAAAAAACATACATTAAAACTTAGGCTCACTTCTTTTTTTTTTTTCCAGTTACCCACTTAATTACACAAAATCAAACAAGCATGCTTTTCAATATAATATTGTGCTTGGTCACCTGTTTAGTTAGATGGGAAGCTGGGGGTACAGGACTTCTCAGACATATTGGCACAAAACGGCCAGTTGTCACATGTTACTTCCAGATGAGCCCTAGTGTGTTAGTGAAGGGTTAGGCCAAAGGGTTGTAACAAAGGGATCCAGAACAGCAATGACTCCAGCAAAACAGAAGCTTACTTTTTCACAGGGTAGCCCAGAGGTAAATGGAGAAACCAAGATGGGCAAGTGGCTCCCTTCCATGATGTCATCCATCCCCCAAGCTGGTGGTCCTTGTCTGTGTGCTCAGCCCAGGCTCGCCAGCACCACATCTGCAGCCCGGCCCCCTGAAGCGAAGTGATGGAAAGTGGAGGGCAAAACGTTTTCTCTTAGGATATAAGTGTGTGACTGTGGGACTGGGCAGCTCACATATTTGAAGAGCACACGAACATCCTCCTTTCTGGGATGGTTGCTCACTCGGATTTTTACCAGCCTAGGATGGATTGCAGATAGAAAGTAAGGGGTTGAGAGATGGAGTGCCTGTAGGATTTAGCTCTCATGGTGCCCGTGGTGAGTAGGAGGATTATGGATTATTATGGCTTCTTCTGACTGCCCTGGAGAGAGCCAAAAAGCAAAAGATACATCTAAGGCTTTAAATTCCTCTTTCACAGTAGAAGTGAACAGTCAGAAAACTTCTTTGGGGTTACCTTAAAGAGGTCCCTTATCTCATCTAGCTGCAAGACCAGCAGAGATTGGGTTAGACCCAGAGCTACAACGTCAGTTAAATGTGCAATGCCGCTGGGTCTGTAATGTTAAGGTAAGGGCACCATTTTGGAAAGGAGTGGGTTGTTGAGAGTGGGGATGGGGATATTTAGACAAAGTGAAAGCTGAAAATTTCAAACCATCGGTTCCCTCTGACTTTTCTTTACCAGCAAAGACACCCTCCACTCTGACTGAACAAACATCTCCTCTTGCAGAAACACTTCCCTGCCTCATCTGGAGCAGTTGCCTTGTAGAGGGATACTTACTCTCAAGGCTTCACCCATCCATTCCTCATTGCCTCCAGGCTGCCAACAAGCCCCTCAAAGAGCTCAGACAAAGGTGTGCTCTATTTCTTCTCTAGGACGAGAGCCTACACATCTAGGATCTTTTGATTTTGTATCAATAGAAGCCTGGGGAGTACATATGGGAATCGATTCTAAGGGTGTTACACCAAATACAAGTTTGAATCAGGTCACATTTATGGATATCGGTGTTCTCACTGAAGACTCCATGTTTATTATGCTAGCTCGAAGATCTGGACTGGAAGTAACTGAATCCTAAACTCAGCAGTAGCCTACAGCCAGTGGGCCTGATGTACCAGAATTAGAGCAGCAGTTTCAACCCCGGCTACACATTAGAATCACCTCAAAGTTTTCAAAATAATGATACTAAGGACCCCATGCCCAGCAATTCTTTTCATAATGAGTCTGAGGTGGGACCCAACCACTGATTATTTTTTTAAACTCCCCGAGTGACCCCCATGGTGAGAACCACTGCTCTAGGGGAAGGACTCAAGAAGCCCCTGATTATAGAAATATTGGAATGGGTCTGTGTGACCCACACTTCTCCTCCTAAACATACTAATAAAAGTGCCCACTGACATTGCAGAACAATGGTCTCAAAAACTCTCAAACACCTGTGGAAGACTCCCTAACCCATGGCGCAGAGCCTGTGGTGGGGATGAGGAGATTGCCCTTGGGTACCCATGACAGGGGCAGGAAGGGTATGGGACACACCCCCTTTGGAGTCTTGGACCCATTGGAATATGAACAGGAGAGCAGCTGCATGAGCCCATGTATGTGAATAAAGCCCGAGGGTCAGTGGCAATAGAACAGTAATAGACCAGAAAATGGAATGGACTGTGTCCCGCCTGAGGCAGCTGTCCAAATTCAACGTGGGAGCGCCTTTCTTGTGAGGTTCGCCTCACAGAATCTTGTGAAAGAAACAAGAAGCATGGGGCACCTGGGTGGTTCAGTGGGTTGAGGCCTCTGCCTTCGGCTCGGGTCGTGATCTCAGGCTCTCTGTTGGGCGGGGAGCCTGCTTCCTCCTCTCTCTCTCTCTGCCTGCCTCTCTGCCTACTTGTGTTCTCCGTCTGTCAAATAAATAAATAAAATATTTTTTTAAAAAAAAGAAACAGGAAGCAATCGACTCATGAAGCCACACATCTGCTTCTAAGCTCCTCAGGACTTCTGGTCAACCCATTTGCGGTTGAAGGTTCAAGAGCACCCAGAAGGAAAGAAATGGGGACTGGGGCCCATGTAGGCCCCAACCTGGACTTGGGACACCCCAGTTCAGGGGCAGAGTGGACTTGAAAACTTCAAATGAAATATTCTAAAGCATGGCACCTTCAGAGGCACCACCCAGAGTGTAAGCTCCACCCACTTGGTGGAAGGGACACTGGTGCTGGTGCTGGGATGCCACCCCCAGTCATCATAAAGCAACTAGAACCAGATCTGCCCTCTTGCAGTAACCGCCACTGCCCCCTCCCCCCAGGAATCAATTGGAAAACTGGATCACATTCAGGAAGCAACTCTTTTCCGATATTAAACAACAACCAGTCCAGGATTGTGATTCCTTTCTAAGAGAAGAGACACAGATGAAGTAATACTCATGATTATGCTGTCTTCCTACCCATAAACATTTTCTAGACTGAGTTCTGGGAGACTAAAGTGTCTAGCATTGACAGAGCAGGGCATCAGAGAGGAGGGAGTTATGCAGAGAGATTTTGCTCAGGGGTCCCTTGAACCAATGGTTGCATACTTAGCTGTATGTGCGTAGAATAAAATGCCACAAAGCCAGGCAAAGAACAACCAGGATGCTCTAAGATGAATAATTCCAGAGGCCACGAAAGGCCAGGAAATACTTGTGCTCCAACCAACCACCGAGGAGAGTCCTTTGTGAGCATCGGGGCATTTCATCAGAAACCCCAGAAAGGAAACTCCTCAGCTTTAAGGCTGGTTGAACTGCTAGGGAGAAGCTGTTGTAGGTCTGGCCCACCTACCGTGGCCTAACGACAAGCCTCGGAAGCACCAAGCTGACTCGCAGTGAGTTAACTCTCTGGCAGAACAAAGTCACAGCTCTCTGGGAGTCTGGATCTTCCCAGAAGCAGATGCCAAGCACGAAGATGAGATGAAAACGTGCTGAGGATTTTATTAAGGAAGATGCCTGTGGGGAAGGAAGTAGGCAGAAGGCCAGGGGAGAATGGAGCATCATCAGACCTCAGTGTCAGTCTGACCTCAAGCTAGAAGAGAGGGAGGGAAGGGGAAGCACCCTACATAGGTGCTTCTTGAAGTCTTTTTTTTTTTTAATATTTTATTCATTTGAGAGAGAGCCTGAAAGAGAGCACAAGCAAGGGAGTGGCAGAGAGAGAGGGAGAGGCAGGCTCCCTGCTGAGCAGGGAGCCAGCTGCAAGATTTGATCCCAGGACCCTGAGATCATGACCTGAGCCGAAGGCAGGAGTGTAACCCACTGAGCCACCCAGGCGCCCCATGGTCCTGAAATCTTTGGCAGGGTTGATGAAGCTGTTGGGGAGTCCTTGAGCCTAGAGCCTGCCGCCAGAGAGTTCTGTGTCTCCCTCGCTCACTCATGGCCGCCTTCCATGATGGCTGGTAAGCCCTGCAGCTTGGACCCTCCTCCAGGGATATGCCCTGAAGTTCAGCTGGGTGACCCCCCATGCCTGCCATTGACCACTGAGAAGATTACTCCTCCACATGGGCTGGGGGAGTGGCTTACGTGTCCTTTCCTGTGGGCTTCTCTTCCTGAGGGGAAACTTAGAAATGGGAGCACCTTAGTGGAAGGTACTATATGGACCCTCAACAGGGCAGTCAATCCCAAGGCACAACTGGTGCTCATCCCCTCCCCTCTTCGCTCTCTGTTCTAAATCCCCTTCCCCCTCAGCAGGCCTAGTGGCTTATCTGAGGGTATGAATCACACCTTCCCTCCTTCGGGGGCCAGTCCCTTGATGGTCCCACATTCCTCATTGTGGGGTTGGTGCACGCGTCTGCTCCTACGAAGTACTCTGAGGTGCCCAAGTGGATCCCATCACGGTGGCCCTTGTATAAGAGCAGTCCTACTCTTCTTGCTGATCCCCCAGCCCTGCCAGAACGTTTGCTTCTCTCTTTGCCTGCCTGTCCCTGAGCACAGGAGTCCAAAGAGCCCTGGGGCAGCCATGACGTGGAATCCACTGGCAAGGTGGCTGTGTCCCCTCGGGAGAGAAGATCCTTAGGGCGCCGGAACTTCCAACCACACAGAGCCCAGAGTTGCACAGAGGCGAAAGACATTTCCCAGTGAGTCACTGGAAGGAATAGTAGGGTGGGGGCATTCTTGTCTATCTGTTGTACCCTCAAAAATGGAGAAAGAGTAGCATAGTAGAGGTCTCCGATTTAATAAACACACTGCCTTCTAAATGACCACACCCCATCCTGTCATGGTATTTTCCTCAAACTGGCAACTAAGTTATGCACCTGTAGAAGGCTTTTCCAGCATTCTCAAGGTCAGCTGCCTCTAGATGGTGTGTTATGTGCCACAAGCAGTGACCCCCCATAATCACAGGTTCTTCTCCCACAACTTTGTCCCTATGAAGTGGGTCCCCGAGTCAATTGCTCTGTTGTGTGCGATTCCATGTCTATGGATCAGGCACCATGAAAGCCCCCAGATAATGATGCTGACTGAGACCGTGGGCAGCAAAGGCAAACCCACACCTCACATAGGTCATCTGTCCTCATCAGAATGGACCGCTGGCCCTGTAGAAACAGCCAGTCATTCACAAAAGCAACTGGGGCTACATGGTCATATCCTCAATAGTCTACAAACCATTCTCTGAGATTCACCTGGTTTCTGTGGAAGCCAGACTGAAATTAAAGGGAGGTATGATAGGAACCACCATCCCTGTCTTTAACACAGGCGTGATCTCTGTCATCCTCCTGGGATCCAATACTGTTTTAGAAGTACTGTCTAACTAGAAAAAGCAGGTCTGGATTCAGAGGTTTCCATCTGGTCTTCCCCTCTATGATGATTTTACTTCACAGGTAAGAACCCAGTACTGGGGTGTCTCCAACTACCAAGCATATTGATTCCAAATGGGCACTCAGGCACTGTGAGCCTGACCTTAGCCAGGACTCTACTTATCCTCTGTCCTCAATGCCCCAAGTTTTGCAAGGAAAGGTCCATGATGACATTTTGGGTCTCTGGGTATCATGTCCTCTCAGATCTTGTGACCAATACTCCTCAGGATATTTGATAATTCCCCCTTTCTGCATGGTGAAGTCCCCCAAGGAAGTGGCTATAGGTCTCTTTGTGGAAACACTAGCAGCAGAGTATCTGACTAAGTACTAGTCCGTGGCATTGAAAAGTATTTCCTTTTATGGACCATTCACTTCTTCAGTCCTTGGGTTCCTGATCTGAGAACTGGCTCGAACCCAGAAACACGACAAGGGATCATGAGTTGTTAATGGGATGACCACCCTCAGGCTCCTGCTCTTCCATTCTTGCTTTTTGTTTCATGCTTTGTTCATTTCAATAAATGCTAAGAAGCAACTTTATTGGCCCCCAGCATATTTTGTTCCTAGAGACATCGTGTTCTAATAGCAATCTCTACAACTCCTGGTGGGTTAATCCCACTCATTTATACACATGAAGGAATTATGGTCCCGTGGAGACTCAGCTGGAGTCATCAGGAGCGAGGTTTTCAGGGGAGCACTCCTTAGAGGGAACGGAAGGGCAAGTGGAACTCAGAAAAGGGGGTTGGCTCTGACCTCCACACAGCGCCTGTGTGGTCAAGCTTCCATCTGCATTCCAGAAAAACAAATCATGAAGTCAAACAAAATATAAAGCATCAGGAACAAGAGAAGAGATCTAAAAGTTGACAGGTGGAAAAGGCTTAAGAATTGATAAATTCAGAATAAAAATAAGTTTAAAAGAAAAAGGAGATAAGATCGAGTTGTATTCAAAGAAAAGAGTCCTGTCAGTTTAAATTAAGAGTAATATAAAATAATGGAAACTTAAAATACATATACTAATGATAAAGTTCCCTATGACAAAAAGTGAAAAAAGGAAAAGGAGTTTACAAAGAATAAAAATCACAAAATAAGCATTTAAAATAATCATTAGCAGGACGGAAGTAAAAATATATTTTAAGAATATAAGAATAAAAATTGAAAAATGTTTTCACAATAGAAATAAAGAATAAGCATAGAAAAATTAAGTCAAACAAGACAGAAGCATGAAGACAAGGAGATAGAGATTAAGCTAAGAAAGGAAAAGGTAGAGGGGAGGGAGTGACCTGTATAAATTATCACAAACCCTCCGGTGCAAAATAGACATGGTTTTCCCCCAGTCAGTTTCAATAGCAAGAAATCTCTTACTGCCATAATCAAGCATTCGTCTACCTGGCACTCTCAAATGGTCCCCCACTGCCAAAGAATGCAAGAACTCTTATGGCCTTTATCCAGTCAAAGGGTACCTTATTTTTTAAAACTCTTTCAAAAGACCATGTCTCCAGTCAGCTTCTTCTGAAAGCTCACTATGCCTGAAGGTAGGTGGGGAAGATGCACTTGAGGAGGAGAGAGAACGGGGTCTAATTAATTCTCCCTGCGGCATTGCTTTTTGTTGTTACGTGGAGGTTGCTGTTAAAAATTGGTCCTCCTGTTTTGATCTCCATTCTCCAGCGATGACTGATTTAGCCAAATCCTTGCAGAGGTCACTCTGGTTCTTTGAGGGTGGAGTAGTTCAGCCAGGGCCCATCCTGGGGACCCCAATGTGACCACTCTGAGAGGTCAGCTTTTTAGTTCCCCCACAAGGCACCTCCAAGCGCACCACGCAGACTCCAAGAGCACTGGGTCCAGCAGTCAGTGACTCCAAGGAGCTATCCATCAAGGGTAGAGGAGGCCACCCTGCTTGATTCCCAGATGTCACCCTATCCTTCCAGAGGGGTTATCCTCATGACTAGCTGGATGTTCTGGCACTTGCCTTTCTGGAGAAGAGAGCACAAAATCACAAGTGCTTTGATAGAACAGCCATTCCTCTCATAGTATAAAATACGTTCTGAAGCTGTTGAGACATACAGCAGGTAAGTCCCTTATACAAGAAGAAAACAAAGAAGAATGGAAAGAGAAAAACTAAAACAAAATTAAAGAAACCTGGCTGTTTCAGGCCAGGAGTCTAGACTCTTCTGGAATCCCTACTATACTACTTCTCCCTGAGACTATCCTGCCCAGGATGGAAGAGCCGAAAGAGAAAGCCAGTTTCACTGGAGCCAGGGTTGAGGGCCATAGTCATGTCAAATGAGTCACTGCTCTTCAGAACCAGGAGTTCCTATGACTAGCATTGTTGGGACCATGCCCTGTCTACACACAATTCAATGTCATTAGATGGACATATCTTCCTACCACAGAGTCCAAAGTCAGGAAATAATCCACCACTGGAGTTATTTGCTGAGATGGTGATTATCACAAACCAGCTAAGTGGCAGAAAACCAGTGTCGTGTCCTGTGCCTCACAAAGGGCTGCTATTTCCTACTGACCGCACTTAGACACACTAGGATTTTGAGGAAAGGATGAATGGGTTCTTCCTCCCATCCATGTTGAGAGTAATAGAATTATTTTGTATCTACATTATGCATATTAAGAAGACTACAATGAACTATTTCCTTCAATAATTAAACATGCAGAGTGATGCCTGTATGGCTAAGTCAGCTGAGGGCCCAACTATTGGTTTCAGCTCAGGTCATGATCTCAGAGCCCTGGGACAGAGCCTCATGTCGGGCTCCCTGCTCAGCACAGTGTCTGCTTGTCCCTCTCCTCCCCTCTCTGCTCCTCCCCCCACTCACATGTGCACTCTCTTGCTCCCTCTCTCAAATAAACAAATAAAATCTTTCCAAAAAAATAAACATACAGAGTTTTCTGGGAATTCTATTTACTTGCCATTTTGGATTCTATGAAGAAGTACAGCAAGAACTGATTTAGAGATAGCCTATTTTTCTTTAATAACTTTTTTCTAGGGTCACCTGGGTGGCTCAGGTGTTAAGCGTCTGCCTTTGATTCAGGCCATGATCCCAGGGTCCTGTGAATGCGCCCCTCATCAGGCTCTCTGCTCAGCAGGAAGCCTGCTTCTCCCTCTCCCACTCCCCTTGCTGTGTTCCCTCTCTCACTGTCTCGCTCCCTGTCAAATAAATAAATAAAATTTTGAAAATATTTTTTTGTGTGTCATTAAAAATTAGAAAACAAAACAGAAAAAAAAAACTATCATACAAACATAAATCACTACAAACATTATCGGGTGTTTCCTTCCAACTGTGTTCCTATCTATCCATTTACAAAAAAAACCTGTTGAACATAATCATAGTATATACAGGATATAGGGTCCCTTTTTATTTCATTCAAATCATATCAAGAGCATTTCCTCCTGTTACTATTTTCACAAGGATTATTTTATGTTTAATATCTGTATAATAGATTTGTTTGTTCACTTAACCATTCTGTTACTTTTACACATTTACATTATTTCTAAATGTTTGCTATTACAGTTAAAGCTAAGGGGTGGGTGTTAAATGGGAATATATCTCCACTTGAAAACTGTATTACTTCCTAGGGAATGAGAGGAGTAGAATTACAGAGTACCACCATGTGACCATTTGTATGCTTCTAAGTAAATAATACCAAATTACTTTCCAGCTGGGGTTGGAATTCAAAATATTTACCACCAGGTATGGACACAGGCCCATCAGAGCAGACCTCTGAAGTCAATAAACAGTCAAAGAGCTTTGGAAAACAGCAGCAGAATAGAAGCCCGCTTAGATTTATTTACAGGGCTACCAAATTGCAAATTTATCACATTAACACCATTATCACCACTCATTTTACCAAAAAAAAAAGAACCTCTAATGGTTAAGGAGATGAACTCCCTCCCGGTAAAATGAGAACTCCCTCATCTTTTATTTATTTATTTATTGGGGAGGGGGTGACACTGCTATTTTATTTATTTGTTTGTTTGCTTATTTTTTTATTTATCTTTTTTTTGGCCCTGTCCTGCCACTACTATTTTACTCAATTTTACTATTTTACTCAACATTACTAGTAAGGCTGAAATTTGTTTGTTTCCCTTATACTCATTGGATTCTTTTCCAAACTGAGCTCTTTCCATTCCTTTGCACATTTATGTAGCCAAGCCCTAATGCTTTATTTACACATCAAAGAGGCACACATTGCACAGTAGTTAAGGGAGCAGGGGCTGAAGTTAGAGTCGATGGGGTTTCAATCCTCAAACCATGGCTTTCCAGCTAAGTAGACATTAGGCTAGTGTCTAACTCCTCTCAGGCTGGTACAACAAAATACCGCAGACGGGGTGGCTCCAACAACAGGAATTTATTTCTCACAGTTCTGGGGGCTGGAAGGCCAAGATCAAGGTCCTCCCATGGCCTTTCCTCCGGGGTAATAAAAGCCTTAAAATGATGCCGAGCCAATAACAGATGTCGGCTATTTGCATGAACTCTAGCTATTTGAAGAGTGTGGATGCCAAATGATTTGGTTCTTTATGGGGGAATCAGATAGTGGAAGAGAAGTTGAAGGTTCAGCCTGGTCAAACTGGTTGATAGGTCTTTCTAAAGGAACTCACAACGAGAAATTGGCGGCTCCTCTGTTCTGCTTTCCCTCACCTACTCCCCACACCCTACCCCAACTTCAGGCTGAAAATGTACTGAAGGGAATAGGCAGTGAGCTGAGTTTCTTTTTCCTTTCAGGCTACTCTGTCACTTGGGCCAATTTATCTCCAGGAAGAAGGAGATCAAAGGACTTTTCTCTAGAGGAACTGAATGGCTTTAGAAGACAGATCTCCAGAGATGGATTTTGGGAGTCCCAATATTCAGAAAGGATGGCTCAGCCCTCATTGTCACCTGACAATGAAAACCATCAGGCAGCAAGCTCTCCAAGGACCGCTAGACATTTGAGAAGAAAACCTTAGTATGGAAGAGAGAGCAAATTTTCTTCTTATTGGTATTGAAACCAAATGTACAAACATATTCCCAATAAGCAAGTAGGTGTCACTAACAAATGATTCTGAAATGTAAATGGAATTTAAGCAACCTATAAGACCATTGCACACTCATATATATGGACCAACTCATTGCTTTTATTTAAATATAAGATCATGTGCTAACCCTTTTTTCCACTGAGGAAATACTAAAATACACTCTTTACTTTTCCTGAAAAATTAAAGTTCACTATCAGATGAAGACATAAGTGTGCCCTTTGGAAGATTAAACAGTTCTGGCAGAACTCGAGATTTTATTCCCTTTGCCAAACTACAGTGAAATGAGCAATTTCCAAAGGTGCTCAGAATAAACCTTTTGTGAATGGAACTGAGTGGGATGTTTGTACCAATTGATCAGAGATGCCAAGTACTGGATTGAGAGCTGAAAAACAGAAAAGCCAGGAGCATCTGTACAGATGGTCTTTCATAATAATTAAATCCATGAAGAATAAGGATTTGGGGAACCAAAACAGGAAGATATTTTCAGTTTCTTATAATTCATTATATCTCACAGGAGTATGGTTCCAGTTACTTTTGCAGGAATGCAATACATTGGAAGATACTGTTTTACATTATCTATTCTGAATAATACATTCTCAGAACTTACTACGATTACCCCCTTCTTACCCCTTTCTTAACTATGCCATGTTTTATTTTGAAACACCAAGCCAGAGCTTGGCCTCTCCATTAAAGGGCTTGCCTGGAAACGACAGAGTCCTAGAAATGGGAGTTTCTCAATTCCATTATCATGCCGAAAACCAGAGTTTTGATCCGTCAGGTCTCAGTGGGTTGTGAGATCTCTTGAAGGTCATGTATTACTACTGATAATTAACATATCAAGGTGAGATTTGAGAGAAATGAGATGATACAAAATCATGTAGATTTTTTAAAAAGGGTTCCCCCCACCTGCCCCCGTGCATATTTCCAGTTCAACATCTCAGACTGATCACGAGCCTTATACCCTCTTGTTCTCCAAACACATGGGCAAGGGCACGCATGAGCACGCATGAGTGGGAATGAGCCCGCACAAGTAGGATGAAGGCACATGAGTATGCATGTGTGCTCATCCACGCGCTCTGCGCGCCCGCGCGTGAGCACACACACGTAGAAGGATGAAAACCAGCAAGGATGAATAAGAAATTTCAACACATTTTTGGAACACTTCAAAAACCTAAGCCAGTTAAAACACAGGTGTCTGCCGAGTTCAAGAGCAATACGAAGCAAGGGAACCCACGTCCACAGAAGCCCAGGAAGGCTTAGGACTTGGAGCTGTTTTCCTGGACGGAAGCAACATGTGGGAATAAAAACAGGGGGCTTGGTTGAGCACACAAGGAACACTGCAACCAGTCCCCCATCCTTTTGTTCCCTTGCCTCTGCTCCCACTCCATCTGGGCACATACAGATACAGAACTGGAGGTTTGTGCTTTGGAAGAGCTGAACTGCACCCAGCAGAGGGCGAGGGTCAGCCCCAGGAAGGAAGGAAGGCGACACACCCAGCCCAACACCAGATGGTCCTCTCATTTGGGCACATGGCAGTCTCTCCCTTCCGCTTAACAGTCTGCAAACTTGGGAGTCCTCCTTGACCCCTCTGTCTCCGTCACTTGACACTGATTTTTTTTTAGGAAATCCTGTTGACTCTATTTGCAGGATACTTTCCCAATGCAACTACTTTTCACCACTTTAATTGCTGCCACTCTAGTGAAGCTACCATCTCTCTGTGTCTCTCTGGGTTACTGGAATAGCCTCCTAACTGGTCTCCTCACTTTGGTGCTCCTCCCTACTATTCCCTGAGGGTGCTACTCCCTCAGGTCCTAGAGTGATTCTTTGAAATCCAAAGTTAGATCCTGTCCCTCTGGTTCATACTTTGTAACGACGCTCTTCTGTCCTCAGTAAAAGCTTCTCGTCACCCACTAAGTCCCTCTCTCACCTCTGTGACCTCCTCTCCACCTGTGTCCTCCTCAATCTCTCTCTCACTGCTGTACTAACCTTGCCCTTCCTCTAACATGACAGATCTGCTTCTACCTCAGGGCCTTTGCACCTGCTGTTCCTTTCAACTAGCCTGCTTCATCCTTACCCCAGATGTCCCTTGATAAATATATATTTGGTCTTTGTCCCTGGTTCCTGGCACCCAGCTCCTAACCCCCTTGGAATCTCTGCAAAGATAAGAGCATGTTTTGTATGTTAATGAGATGCCTGGTGACTGGCCCCTCCTCTCCCATGGCTTTGAGGTGAAGGCTGGTTGCCAGAGGAACCAGCCACATGATTAGTGGGTTAGACTTTCAGTCCCATCCCTCAACCTCTGAGGAGGGCAGAGGGGCTAGAGACTAGGCCAATGATTTAACCAGTTGTGATGACATAATGGAACCTCCATTAAAACCTCCTAAGTGGACAGGGAGGAGTCAAGATGGCGGAGAAGTAGCAGGCTGAGGCTACGTCAGGTAGCAGGAGTTCAGCTAGATAGCTTATCAAACCATTGCAAACACCTACAAATCCAACAAGAGATCGAAGAGAAGAGAAACAGCAATTTTAGAAACGGAAAATCAACCACTTTCTGAAAGGTAGGACTGGCGGAGAAGTGAATCCAAAGCGACGGGAAGAGAGACCGCGGGGAGAGGGGCCAGCTCCCGGCAAGCGGCAGAGCAATGGAGCACAAAATCAGGACTTTTAAAAGTCTGTTCCACTGAGGAACATCGCTCCAGAGGCTAAACCAAGGTGAAGCCCATGCGGGGTCAGCGTGGCCCCAGGTCCCGCAGGGTCACAGAAGGATCGGGGGTGTCTGAGTGTCACAGAGCTTGCAGGTATTAGAATGGGGAAGCCGGCTACAGAGACAGAGCCGACAGTGAGCTCCCAGCTCGGGGTTACCTTGAACCGGCCACAGCCTGTGTGAATTCGGAGCACTGCCAGAGGCCAGGGAAACGGGAGTTATTGGGCGCTATTCTCTGAGGGCGCACTGAGGAGTGGGGCCCCGGGCTCTCAGCTCCTCCAGGTTGGAGACCAGGAGGCCGCCATTTGTATTCCCGTCCTCTGGAACTCTACAGAAAGCGCTCAGGGAACAAAAGCTCCTGAAAGCAAACCCGAGCGGATTACTCAGCCCGGCCCCTGGTAAGGGTGGGTGCAGTTCCGCCTGGGGCAAAGACACTTGAGAATCACTACACCAGGCCCTTCCCCCAGAAGATCAACAAGAAATCCAGCCAAAACCAAGTTCACCTACCAAGGAGTGCAGGTTCAATACAAGGAGAGCCCCGGAATTCCAGAGGAGGAGAAAGCAAAGCTCTGAACTCTTGTCTTTCTCCCCATGATTCATTAGTCTTGCAGTTAATTTAATTATTTTTTCAATTTTTTTATTTTTCTTCTTCTGCTAAATATTTTAAACTTTTATCCTTTTCTTTTTTAACGTTTTTAACTAGTTTATCTAATATATATATATTTTTCTTTTTTATATTTATTCTTTATTCGTTTTCTTTTTTTAATTATTTCTTTTTTTTTTCTGAACCTCTATTCATCCCCTTTCTCTCCCCCACGATTTGGGGTCTCTTCTGAATTGGTTAAAGTGTATTTTCCTGGGGTCTTTGCCACCCTTTTAGTATTTTACTTGCTCCTTCATATATTCTTATCTGGAAAAAATGACAAGGTGGAAAATTTAAACCAAAAAAAAAAAAAAAGAACAAGAGGCAGTACCGAAGGCTAGGGGCATAATCAATACAGACATTGGTAATATGTCAGATGTAGAGTTCAGAATGATGATTCTCAAGGTTCTAGCTGGGCTCAAAAAAGGCATGGAAGATATTAGAGAAACCCTCTCAGGAGATATAAAAGCCCTTTCTGGAGAAATAAAAGAACTAAAATATAACCACATTGAAATAAAAAAAGCTATTAATGGGGTGCAATAAAAAATGGAGGCTCTCACTGCTAGGATAAAGGAGGCAGAAGAAAGAATTAGTGACATAGAAGACCAAATGACAGAGAATAAAGAAGCTGAGTGAAAGAGGGACAAAAAGCTACTGGACCACAAGGGGAGAATTCAAGAGATAAGTGACACCATAAGACAAAACAACATTAGAAAAATTGGGATTCCAGAAGAAGAAGAAAGAGAGAGAGGAGCAGAAGGTATATTGGAGAGAATTATTGGAGAGAATTTTCCTAATATGGCAAAGGGAACAAGCATCAAAATCCAGGAGGCACAGAGAACCCCCCTCTAAATCAAGAAGAATAGGTCCACGCCCCATCACCTATTAGTAAAATTTACAAGTCTTAGTGACAGAAAATCCTGAAAGCAGCCCGGGAAAAGAAGTCTGTAACATACAATGGTAAAAATATTACATTGGCAGCAGACTTATCCACAGAGACCTGGCAGGCCAGAAAGAACTGCCATGATATATTCAGAGCACTAAATGAGAAAAACATGCAGCCAAGAATACTATATCCAGCTAGGCTATCATTGAAAATAGAAGGAGAGGTATAAAGCTTCCAGGACAAACAAAAACTGAAAGAATTTGCAAATATCAAACCAGCTCTACAGGAAATATTGAAAGGGGTCCTCTAAGCAAAGAGAGAGCCTAAAAGCAGTAGATCAGAAAGAAACAGAGACAATATACAGTAACAGTCACCTTACAGGCAATACAATGGCACTAAATTCATATCTCTCAATAGTTACCCTGAATGTTAATGGGCTAAATACCCCTGTCAAAAGACACAGGGTATCAGAATGGATAAAAAAACAAAACTCATCTATATGCTGCCTACAAGAAACTCATTTCAGTTCCTAAGACACCTCCAGATTTAAAGTGAGGGGGTGGAAAACAATTTACCATGCTAATGGACATCAGAAGAAAGCAGGGGTGGCAATCATTACATCAGATCAATTAGATTTTAAGCCAAAGACTATAATAAGAGATGAGGAAGGACACTGTATCATACTCAAAGGATCTGTCCAACAAGAAGATCTAACAATTTTAAATATCTATGCCCCTAATGTGGGAGCAGCCAACTATATAAACCAATTAATAACAAAATCAAAGAAACACATCAACAATAATACAATAATAGTAGGGGACTTTAACACTCCCCTCACTGATATGGACAGATCATCCAAGCAAAAGATCAACAAGGAAATAAAGGCCTTAAATGACACACTGGACCAGATGGACATCACAGATATATTCAGAAAATTTCATCCCAAAGCAACAGAATACACATTCTTCTCTGGTGCACATGGAACATTCTCCAGAATAGATCATATCCTCGGTCCTAAATCAGGTCTCAACCAGTATCAAAAGATTGGGATCATTCCCTGCATATTTTCAGACCACAATGCTCTAAAGCTAAAACTCATTCACAAGAGGAAATTTGGTAAGAAACCAAATTCATGGGACACTAAACAGCATCCTTCTAAAGAATGAATGGGTCAACCAGGAAATTAAAGAAGAATTGAAAAAATTCATGGAAACAAATGATAATGAAAACACAACAGTTCAAAATTTGTGGGACACAGCAAAGGCAGTCCTGAGAGGAAAATACATAGAGGTACAAGCCTTTCTCAAGAAACAAGAAAGGTCTCAAGTACACAACCTAACCCTACACCTAAAGGAACTGGAAAAAGAACAAGAAAGAAACCCTAAACCCAGCAGAGAAGAGAAATAATAAAGATCAGAGCAATGAAATAGATCAATGAAATAGAAACCAAATAGATCAATGAAATAGAAACCAAAAAAAAAAAAAAAATAGAACAAATCAATGAAACTAGGAGCTGATTCTTTGAAAGAATTAATAAGATTGATTAACCCCTGGCCAGACTTATCAAAAAGAAAAGAGAAAGGACCCAAATAAATAAAATCATGAATGAAAGAGGGGAGGTCAAAACTAACACCAAAGAAATACAAACAATGATAAGAACATACTATGAGCAATTCTATGCAAACAAATTTGACAATCTGGAAGAAATGGATGCATTTCTAGAGACATAAAAACTACCACAACTCAAGCAGGAAGAAAGAGAAAACCTGGACAGACCCATAACCAGTAAGGAGATTGAAACAGTCATCAAAAATCTCCAAACAAACAAAAAGTCCAGGGCCAGACGGCTTCCCAGGGGAATTCTATGAATTGTTTAAAGAAGAACTAATTCCTATTCTCCTGAAACTGTTCCAAAAAATAGAAACGGAAGGAAAACTTCCAAACTCATTCTATGAGTCCAGCATCACCTTGATCCCCAAACCAGACAAGGATCCCATCAAAAAAGAGAACTACAGACCAATATCCTTGATGAACACAGATGCGAAAATTTTCACCAAAATACTAGCCAATAGGATTCAACAGTACATTAAAAGGATTATTCACCACGACCAAGTGGGATTTATTCCAGTGCTGCAAGGTTGGTTCAACATCCACAAATCAATCAATGTGATACAATACATTAATAGAAGAAAGAACAAGAACCATTTGATACTCTCAATAGATGCTGAAAAAGCATTTGACAAAATACAGCATCCCTTCCTGATCAAAACTCTTCAAAGTGTAGGGATAGAGGGCACATACCTCAATATTATCAAAGCCATCTATGAAAAACCCACCGCAAATATCATTCTCAATGGAGAAAAACTGAAAGCTTTTCTGCTAAAGTCAGGAACATGGCAGGGATGTCCATTATCACCACTGATATTCAACATAGTACTAGAAGTCCTAGCCTCAGCAATCAGATAACAAAAGGAAATTAAAGGCATCTAAATCAGCAAAGAAGAAGTCAAACTATCACTCTTCACAGATGATATGATACTATATGTGGAAAACTCAAAAGACTCCACTCCAAAACTGCTAGAACTTATACAGGAATTCAGTAAAGTGTCAGGATATAAAATCAATGCACAGAAATCAGTTGCATTTCTCTACACCACCAACAAGACAGAAGAAAGAGAAATTAAGGAGTCAATCCCATTTACAATTGCACCCAAAACTATAAGATACCTAGGAGTAAACCTAACCAAAGAGGCTAAGAATCTATACTCAGAAAACTATAAAGTACTCATGAAAGAAATTGACGAAGATACAAAGAAATGGAAAAATGTTCCATGCTCCTGGATCGGAAGAACAAATAATGTGAAAATGTCTATGCTACCTAAAGCAATCTACATATTTAATGCAATTCCTATCAAAATACCATTCATTTTTTTTTCAAAGAAATGGAACAAATAACCCTAAAATTTATATGGAACCAGAAAAGACCTCGAATAGACAGAGGAATGTTGAAAAAGAAAGCCAAAGTTGGTGGCATCACAATTCCGGACTTCAAGCTCTATTATAAAGCTGTCATCATCAAGACAGCATGGTACTGGCACAAAAACAGATACATAGATCAATGGAACAGAATAGAGAGCCCAGAAATAGACCCTCAACTTTATGGTCAACTAATCTTCGACAAAGCAGGAAAGAATGTCCAATGGAAAAAGGACAGCCTCTTCAATAAATGGTGTTGGGAAAATTGGACAGCCACATGCAGAAAAATGAAATTTCCTTACACCACACACAAAAATAGACTCAAAATGGATAAAGGACCTCAATGTGAGAAAGGAATCCATCAAAATCCTTGAGGAGAACACAGGCAGCAACCTTTTTGACCTCAGCTGCAGCAACGTCTTTATAGGAACTTCCTAGGCAAGGGAAGCAAGGACAAAAATGAACTATTGGGATTTCATCAAGATCAAAAGCTTTTGCACAGCAAAGGAAAACAGTTAACAAAACCAAAAGACAACTGACAGAATAAGAGAAGATATTTGCAAATGACATATCAGATAAAGGGCTAGTGTCCAAAATCTATAAAGAACTTAGCAAACTCAACACCCAAAGAAAAAATAATCCAATCAAGAAATGGGCAGAAGACACGAACAGGCATTTTTGCAAAGAAGACATCCAGATGGCAAACAGACACACGAAAAAGTGCTCCACATTACTCGGCATCAGGGAAATACAAATCAAAACTACAATGAGACACCACCTCACACCAGTCAGAATGGCTAAAATCAACAAGTCAGGAAATGACAGATGCTGGCGAGGATGCGGAGAAAGGGGAACCCTCCTACACTGTTGGTGGGAATGCAAGCTGGTGCAACCACTCTGGAAAACAGCTTGGAGGTTCCTCAAAATGTTGAAAATAGAACTACCCTACGACCCAGCAATTGCACTACTGGGTATTTACCCTAAAGATACAAATGTAGTGATCCAAAGGGGCACGTGCACCCAAATGTTTATAGCAGCAATGTTTACAATAGCCAAACCATGGAAAGAACCTAGATGTCCATCAACAGATGAATGGATAAAGAAGATGTATATATACACAATAGAATACTATGCAGCCATCAAAAGAAATGAAATCTTGCCATTTGCGAGGACGTGGATGGAACTAGAGGGTATCATGCTTAGCGAAATAAGTCAATCGGAGAAAGACAACTATCATATGATCTCCCTGATATGAGGAAGTGGAGATGCAACATGGGGGGTTAAGGGGGTAGAAGAAGAATGAATGAAAGAAGATGGGATTGGGAGGGAGACAAACCATAAGTGACTCTTAATCTCACAAAACAAACTGAGGGTTGCTGGGGGGAGGGGTTTGGGGGGGTAGAGTTACGGAAATTGGGGAGGGTATGTGCTATGGTGAGTGCTGTGAAGTGTGTAAACCTGGCGATTCACAGACCTGTACCCCTGGAGATAAAAATACATTATATGTTCATAAAATTTTTTTTTAAAAACCCTAAATGATGGGATTGGGAGAGCTTCCTGGTTGGTGAATGTATGCACATGCCAGGAGGGTGCTGCTCCCCAACTCCATGACAAGTACTCAGACCCTTTCTGGTTGTTCATTTGCACCCTTTATAATAAGCTTGTAATAGCAAATAAACTGCTTTCCCAGAGTTCTGTGAGCCATTCTAGCAAATAATTAAACATGAGGAGGGGATTATGGGAAACTCTGAGTTACAGCTGGCCGTTCGAGGTACAGAAGGCCCAGGACCCATAAGTGGTTCCTGAAACAGGGCCCTCTTACTGAGGCTGGGGCTGAGTCCTTAATCTGCAGCGTCTGTGCTAAATCTGGGCAGTTAGTGTCAGAATTGAACAGAATTGTAGGACACCCAGTTGGTGTCCCGAGGGTTGGAGAACTGATTGGTGTGAGGGCACATTTGATGTCAGAAGTAATGTAGATAAAAATAGACCAGATACCCATATGCCTAACTCCCTCATTCCCACCAGGTTTTCTTTTTGTTAAAAAACCAATTTTTAAAAGATTTTATTTATTTATTTGAGAAAGAAAGCATGTGCATGAGTTGGGGGGAGGGTTGGAGGGAGAAGCAGACTCCTCGCTGAGCAGGGCTCGATCCCAGGACCCTGGTATTATGACTTGAGCTGAAGGCAGATGCTTAGCCAACTGCACCACCCAGATGCCCCCAAAAACCAATTTCTTAAAAAGGCCTACCCTGACCACCTTTTAAAAGCTACAACTATGTAATATTTCTAAACCCCTTTAGCCTGCTCTACCAATTTTCTTTTTCTCCAAGCACTTACCACCTCCCAAGACGGTACATAGTTTTGTTTGTTTGTTTGTTTGTTTTTTTAATTTCTTTTATCTGTTGTTGGTGGGCTATCTTCAGGCTGCCGGACTCTAGGTTCCATGAGGGCAAGGATCCTTCTCTGTTTCGTTTGCTAATGAGTTTCCAAGTCCCTAAACAAGTGTCTGTCGCGTAACAGGTTCAACAAGCGTTTGCTAAGTGAACTAATGAATGGGTTAGTGACACTGATGTAACAGAAGGTCAAAAGGTACTTTCTAAAACGGACTATCAGAAAATGGCTATCTATGCACAGTATTTAGAAAAATGGAAGAAACAGTTAAAGCAGATTTGGGGGTGTGGGTGGAAAAGGGTGTGGCAGGAGAATGTTGATTTTTATTATAAACGTTTTTAGTATTGTTTGATTTAAAATTACTCAATTTTAGTATTGTTTGATTTAAAAATACTTAATTTCAAAAGTAAATAAATACATATAAGTGACGCATGCTCATTAAAAAAAGGCAGAAAAAGCTGAAAAATCAGGAGTGGTAAAATCAACTATAGCTTGGTAACCCAAAACAATCACCGTAAGACTGTTGTATTTATGTCATCTTTTATAAAAATGGCACTGTGACTACATTTTATATACAATTTAAATCCTACCTTTTTTCATTTTAACTTACCATCACTCTAAAGCAATTGCTATCGACCATTTTTTATCTGTATAGCCTTCCCTTGAATTTGCATTCAGAGACCTACAAGGCGACACAACTGTCCCCAAGGATGCCTCCTTCTTGGGTAGAAAGACTTCTCCCAAACTGAAATGACTGAGGGAGAAGGGGGAGGGTTCCTTTTTTAAAAAGAAAATTTATTTATTTATTTGACAGACAGAGATCACAAGTAGGCAGAGAGGCAGGCAGAGAGAGAGGAGGAAGCAGGCTCCCCACTGAGCAGAGAGCCTGACATGGGGCTCGACCCCAGGACTCTGAGATCATGACCCGAGCCGAAGGCAGAGGCTTAAGCCACTGAGCCACCCAGGTGCCCCAGGAGGGGTTCCTTTTTTAAAAATGAAAAATTTGGCTTCAGGTAAAAAGCCTTTTGAAAACTCCATCCAAACCAGCTCAAGTAAACAGGGAAACTTACTGGTGTGCAGACCTGCAGAGTTCACGGTATCACTTGGGGATTGCTAGGTCCAGGGCTCTGAGTCATTAGGACAAGATTTCGCTCTCTTCATCCTCAGTAACTTTTGCTCCTTCATCAGCTCTCAGTTGGCTTTTCCTCATGGCGGCAAGATAGCCAGCAAGAGTCTCAACCTTACCTTCCCCAGAAGGGCCTCCTTAAAGAGCCTGAAATTCACTCTCACCAGGCCAGCTGAGGACATGGGCCAACATGAGAACCTGTGACACGGGCCAGGGAGATGCAGACCTCTGACAGGCCAGGATGGGTCCCAGGGCCTGTGCTCAGATCCTGGGGTCCCAGCCAGATCCTATGGGCGAAGGCGATGTCAGGGAGAATCATCAAATAAAAACCTGGGGGAATTTTTCTGGAGGAAGGCGGATGGATGCTGGGTATGTGAACAATGAAGATCTGTTACGAATTTTTGTCTTATTTTGTTGTATTGTAAAAGTGAAATAGAAGTGTGAAAAAGCAAATACAAATCATTCCTGGTATGCGGGCGGTGGGGGTATTTCTTCGACTGCCCGTCACGCTCTATACACCCCTGAGCTCCCCTGTGTGTTCCTCATACCACTTGGCGAGTCCACAGAGCATCCTGAATCTCTGCCCGCTGCCCCAGGACACCAGCAGGAGGCCCCGTGACTGGGCAGGCTGGCAACACTCCACATTCCTGGTGACCCGCCTTGGCTGGATCCTCAATCCTGTCATTTTCTGCGTCTTGCTTTTTCGCTGTCTGGTGGGACTGTCTTCACGCACTCTCCACTGTCCTCACCCTTCACCTTCTCCTCCCTCTCACCTCCTACTCTGCAGAGAAAATGAAAGTTACCCGCTGGGAACCACTTCAATTCTCCGTACCAGCCGGACTTCCCTGAGCCCACACCCGTGTTTGCCCCCTTCCCCCAGGACGAAACAAATGACATTTGCTTCCGAATTAGAGTCAGTCGATGCGCTCAGGCTCCGATTGTTATTCTTTCGTATTTTCTTCGAAATCTTGTGCTCTTCTTATTTCGTTCTTTCTCACATGTGCTCCCACTCTCTTCCCTCTCCCTCACGGCTCATCGTGTCTCTTCCCATTCAAACATGCTCCCGCCCGCACTTAAAACAAAAAAAGGTATTCCCTTGGCTTCCTGGGCCCCTCAATCTCCTTCTTTATGCTTCTTTAAAAAATTAGGTGCTTTGGGGATGCCCGGTGGCGCAGTCGGTTCAAGTGTCTGACTCTTGCTTTCAGGTCAGATCACGAACCGATCTCAGGGTCCTGGGGTCGAGTCCTGTGATGGGCCCCACGCTCAAGGTGGCATCTGCTGGATCCCCCCTCCTGCCCCTGCCCTGCTCATGCTCTCTCCCTCTTGCTCTCTCAAATACATAAACAAAATCTTAACAAAATCTAACATGGGGCTCGACCCCAGGACTCTGAGATCATGACCCAAGCCAAAGGCAGAGGCTTAAGCCACTGAGCCACCCAGGTGCTCCGGGAGGGGTTCCTTTTTTAAAAAGGAAAAATTTGGCTTCAGGTAAAAAAGCCTTTTGAAACTCCATCCAAACCAGCTCAAGTAAACAGGGAAACAGCATACATGATATGCTTTTGCTGTTTTTTCTCACCTGACACTCAAGTCTTCGGATTGCCCCGACTGAGATGGCAACCGTTAGCATCTAGAACGGCGCTGTTCTGCGCGCAGGGGTGAATCTGAAGTCCTTGCCCTACTTGGCCTCTCTCCCGCGCTCAGCGTCCATCACAACTGAACCACTCTCTCCTGCTGGACCTCTGCGTCCCAGCTCTCCTTGGTCCATCTTTTCAGATACCTTTGCTAAATATTCTCTACTGCCCGGATATGAAAGATAAGAATTCCTCAAGGCTTGGCCTTGGACCCTATCCACTTCCAACTGCACGTGCTTTCCCTGAGTGATGGGGACGCTGTCCCCTAGGTCTGCAGATCCCATAGGCTGACCAAGCCCACCTGCTCCTTGGCATTTTCCCCGTCTCGCAGGCTCCTCATTCTCTCTCCTGACCTGTGGTGCCCACGTCGGCTCCTTTTCCGGGGTTTCCTGTCTTGGGAATTGGCAGCCCCCCTTCCACTCCAGTTGTTCAAGCCAGAAAGTTGGGAGTTAGCCGTGTTTCCTTCCTCGTCCTTATTTCTCACATCCGATCAAGCACCAGATTTGGAGTGTTACCCACGTTTCCCTTTCTGCACTCCTTACATCTAATAGATTGCCAAGGTTTATCCGTTTTGTCTCCAAAACACCTCTCTAATTTTCCTTCACCTCTGTAGCTCTGTATACTTCCGGGTCAGGCTAACGTGATTCCTGACGCGGAGCCTTGCTGGCAGACTCCTAACTGGTCTCCTGGCACACGATTGCTTATTTGAGGCCCGTCTTATCCACTGGACTGTTTCCTCTATGAAGGCAAAGATAAAGACTATCTTCTCCACCACTGTATTTAGAGTTCTTAGTATGTGCTGGACATAGTATACATCCAACAAATATTTTATCAAATTAATAAAGGAATATAAGATGCCTGAATTCCAATCCACTCCTACCTCACTTCAACCAAACGTATCTTTCACTCAGCCCCAAACCCAAAAGCAAGAAAAAAAAATCTTCCCATTAGTGATAGAAATAGGTGTCACAAATTTATGCCCAGTGCTCTTCAACAGCCACATGAAGATATCTCCAGGACCTCAGGATAGAAAGGGGGGATGGGAAGCCCCGTGACCCACCCTTATCACACTGTAGGTTCTTGGGCAAGTCATAGTAACAAGACATCCACTCTTCTCCCTCCCATTCAGGTGCCTTTTTTCTACACTGCCACAGAAGGGGCCTATTAATGCAGCACGATACATAAAATGAATCTCAGTGTCATAACAAGTTTATCTAGCTTCCCCTGGGAACCCTGGAAATTTTTGTGGGTTATAATCACCGTTCACGAGGAGCAGCAGATTATAAAAAAGCAGGAGTGGAAGTAGAAGCTAGCACACTGAGAAGTAAGGCTATCAAACATTGTGCTCGTAATTCTGGGACAAATTAAATCAGATGCCAACCGTCCAACACTTTCATAAGTCATTTGACAAAAAGGTATTGGGCTCCTACTAAATGCCAGTCACTGTTGTAGCTGCCAGGGGTGCAGCAGTGAACAAAACAGCCCAAGTCTCGGGGCGCCTGGGTGGCTCAGTGGGTTAAGCCTCTGCCTTCGGCTCAGGTCATGATATGTGGGTCCTGGGATCGAGTGCCACATTGGGCTTTCAGCTCTGCAGGGAGCCTGCTTCCTCCTCTCTTTCTGCCTGTCTCTCTGCCTACTTGTGATCTCTGTCAAACAAAAATAAATAAAATTTATTTATTTATAATAAATAAGGTTTATTATAAATAAAATTTATTTATTTAAGATGACCTTCCAGTCAAGGGAGACAGATAATCAACAGGAAAACAGATCCTTAATATTGGGTAGAAATAAAGGTTTTAAGTAAGTGTGAAGCCAGTAAAGGAAGAGAATGGGGACAGCTAGGTAGCAGCAATTGCAGACTAGAAAAGAATGGCTAGAGAAGAACTCTCTGGAGAAGTGACATTTGAAGCAAGTTTAGGGAAAAAAATCATACACAGATCTGGGGGGGGGGCGTTATAGGCAGAAGGAGGAGCGAGGACCCTGAGGCAGGACCGTGCTCACTGAATTTAGGAAAGAGCAAGGAGGCAAGGGGGGCAGAAGTCCAGGGAGTGGTGGGGATGGAGCAAAGCACCGCCAGGGCCTTGGTCACCCAGGGTAAGATGAAGACTTCCGAGTCTCTTCTCCATGCCAAGAAGGCATTGGAAGGTTGTGAGCCGGGGAAGGACAGACTCGGGCTGTATTTCAACAGGATCATTGCAGTTAAGAGATTGTCTCAAGGCAGCACACAATGGCATCTCTAGTTAGGATGGTATCAGTTGAAGGTATGAGAACCGGTTGGATCCAAGATACATTTTGAAAGTGGAGGTAAAAAGATCTGCTAAGCCAGGGCATGTGAGCAGAAGAGAGGAGGCAAGACTGACTCCGAAGCTTTGACTGACAAACGGGATACGGAGAAGTGCCATTTACGGACATCCAGAATTCTAGCCAAGGATGAGGCATGTGGAGGGAAATCTGTGTAGAACACACCCATTAGATGCTCAAGTGGAGACACTGCGTAGGTTTTCCGAAATTCAGGGGAGATACTGGGACGATACCTAGAAACATAGGAGTGCTCAATTGCTGGGATATTTTTATGGCTTTAGCCATAGAACAGGGTGAAATAAACCAGGAAAGACGTACACATGGATGGGAGACGGTGCATTCCAACTTTTAGTCTTTGGGAAGATGAGGAGCGTTCCCTGAAGGACACAGTAGAGTGTAGCCCAGTGAAGTAAGTGGAAAATCAGAGGAGTAGAGCCCTGGGACCCACCTGAACATGGTGCCTTCAGGGGCTTGTGTTAAATGCTGCTCAGGGGTTAAGTAAGATGAAGACATGGTTTAGCTACAGCAAATGGCTTCAGAGCCCAAGCCCATAACTGACCTCAGAAGGAAAGAATTTTGGTTCTTGAAGAACCTTACCCATCAACCCCTAATTTTAAATATGAAAAGATCGAGTTCCAGATGAAGAGATTTGCCCAAGCTTTCCCGATCCTACGCTTTTCCTGACGTATCGCTTCTCCGTCTTCCAGATACTGATCGTCAGGGTCTATCATTACCATCCACGGCAAAGTCGACAAAGGTTGGCTTGTATGTTGTCCGTGCTGCTTAAGGAGGCTGAAAGATGTCCTGATTTCCTCACAGAAATCGTGAAGCTTAAAAACAAAACAAAACTATTTTCCTTTTTGCATACAAAATTTGTTTAGGTGAAGTCACTCTTTCCCTGGCAATACATGATAAATTAAAAGTTAGCGTTTAAAGACCAATTTGATGACCAACCTTAAACAGCTCTGCTTTTTCCTCTCCGTTCCAACTCTCTTTTCGTGGAAGTGACATCCACTAGCATTGAGTCAGCTTCCAAAATGTTATTTCTAAGGCCAGGAGTCATTTCCAAAACCCAGAGGGCTGGGGGAAATGCAATCATTGCATATAACTTTAAATATTCAAATCCAAATAAAGTCTGTCTTCCAAGATAAAAACCAAAGGTCTATGACTTCTCGTGCTGTAACCAGTTTCCCAGCTTGATAACTCACTATACGGCAGGTTGTGGCTTTATACTCCAGGCTATTAAAGGGCTTCTGTTCAGCTAGTAAGGTCCATTCGATGCTGACATTTTTATTTTCAGGACGATATAAACTCACCGTTGCTTCAAATGTTCTTTTTCTTTCTGGGACTCAAGTCGGCTTTTCCTGAGTTTCCAAAGGGCTTTCGTTCGCAAGCACTGAACTTGTAAGAACTGAATGGAGGTCACCAAATGCCTGCACGCTGGGCAGCCTCCACTTGCCTTGAGGTACTTACTTAGTCTGCAGTACTGTTCAGAGGTTGCAGGTCGCTCCGATCTTACCCAGGAGACGGTTGGGGGTGCTTTGGTGGTGCCAGGCACACTTTACAGTAGAGAACTCTATCTTCTTTAGAGAAGACGTTCTTTGTCACAGAAGCCTTTCTACTGATTCTTTTAACGTCCTTCACCGTCTCTTTGAATGGGACAGAGTAACTGTCGGGTTCCAGTTCACAGATCAGGCAGCAGAGGCTGGCCATCGGGCCAGCGCACGGGTAGGAGAGCACAGATGCTGCTCTCATGGGGTGAGTGGCTACTGTGAGCTACTCCTGGGAACACGTCCATTATAGGCATGGCTCTCATTCACTCCGTGTGGCCCTGTGGGCAGTTGTTTGTATCTCCATCCTATAAACATGGAAACCCAGGCTCCAAGAGCTTCAGCAACCTGCTCAGAAGCACAGAGCAGAGAACCGGCAGAGCGAGGGTTGAAGACCAGGTCGGCGTGCCTGGGAGTCCATGGTGTCTCCATCATTGAGCCTGGCTCTCCTAAGGACCACCGGGCTTGTGGGGCGCCTGGGCAGCTCAGTCAGTTAAGCCTCTGACTCTTGGTTTTGGCTCAGGTTGTGATCTCAGGGGGGTGCAGTCAGTCAAGCCGGGGCCCAGTGTGGACTCTGCCTGAGGTTCTTTCTCTCTCCCCCTCCCACTGCTCCTCCCCCTGCTTACCCACTCTCCCTCCCTCCCTCCCTCTCTCTCTCTCTTTCAAATAAATAAATAAATAAAATTTTGAAAGAGAAGCATTCTCATTTATGAATGTTGGGAGAGAACATTTCAGTGAAATATAAATACTGAACATATTCACTTTTTGAAATGGAGGAAGCTCCCCGCGATCCTCAATTCTTTCATTCTCCTTATCGATGATCTGCAACTGATCTCATATCTGCAGAGTTCTCCAGGGTTTTCCATCACATGGTTCATCTAACGGGGGGGCAGGGGGCAGCTTAACACATTTTCTATTTGCAAAGGGGATCGGAAACATACAAATGTGTTCCAAGTCCCTTACGGCGGGGAAAAAAAAAATCTTAAAGCACTGATCCCTACAGAGTAAATTGTGGCAGTTGGAGATATTTAAGAGGAAAAGTTAGATTTTTGCATCTTTCCTAGGGAGGTTTTGAAAAATTGCCTCAATGAGGCAACTCATCTGGTTTGTGGGAACAGGAGAATGTTATTACTGACGTCATTTATGCTGGCCTGTGCCACACTGCCTAATTCTACCCAAGGCCAGCCAGCCAACCCGGCATCCGCCCACCCCAGCATGGTTGCTCCTCTCCTGCCATCCTCACCCTGACCAGTAGTTACCACTACTGGTAATGAAATGGAAAACCATTTCTCCTCCAACTCCTTCCAATACACAGCCCTAAGATTACAAGGAGAGAGGCAACTGGACCAGTTGTGCCATAATGAAAGTCTTGGAGAAGTAAGATGAAAAGGAAAAAAGAAATCGGAATCTTAAAAAAACACCAAGGAGAAAATACATCAGCAGTGAGATCCTGGTAAAGGGTAGTTTGCTCCACTGGCCAATGATATAACTTGGGAGAATTTTTGCCACGACTCTTTGCTAACTACTGAATTTAATGAAAGTAACCTTGGTGACCAAAACCACAATCCACTATTAAAGGTTTGTGTGTAGAGCACTGGAAAGGAGATCAGTAGTTTGTAATAACATAACTTAACATAATGTTAACTTAGCATAAACTTAACATAACATAAAGAAGAAGTTATAAGTGTGTTCATGGGAAAAGGATGCCTGCCGCCATCTTGCCAGGGTGAGGTCCATCTGCTTGCCCTCCCTGCTGGCACGGTTTATTTCTTCAATTAGAATTGGAAGTTTCATTTTGTCTTCTTTAGATCCAACTACACGTTTACTTATCCATGCAGAATTACTTATTGATTACCTCTTCCGTATAATAGATTCTGGGCTAAGCAAGTCTAGGCATGTACACAAAGGGCTCCAGAGGAAGGTGGAATGTAATTAAGTACCATCAGAGAAGTGTGAACTCTCCTCAATACCAAAGAACATACAAGGCACTCAGGGGAGAAAAGCCCTCACTGGCAGCCAGACAGATGTCAAGGAAGCCCAACAGTGTTATTAGCAGAAGGCCCACACTCAGGAACTGAGCATCAACCTTGTGCCTCCATTAATCAGCTGTGTCATAGGTTTCTCACCTCCTCAAAGATACAGTTTCCTCATTCCTAAAAGGGAGACAAAATGCTACTTCCTTCAGAGGGCGACCATGATGATGGATTGAACCTAGGTGAAATGTTTTGCACAGTGCTTGGTACCCAGCAAGTGCTGTAGAATCTTTTACACGGTGCTCCGTGTACCTGTTAGGATGACCAAGGTTCAGCAGTAAAGGCTGACTTTCACTAAGAGAAGCAAATAAACAAATGAAAAGATTGTATTGGTAGTTTAAAGGGATAGCTTATAGGTTCAAGAGAAGAATCAGGTCATGGAAGAAACAGGACATCAAGGCCAAATCATGGTTTGCTATCACAGGAATGAAACAAGAGCCTTTTGAGGAGACCACTGTCACTGGTTTTCAATCCTGGTATCCCTTGGCTCAGATTTCCATTCCAGGGAGAAAGTACAAGATTGGCCAATGTCCTGGACACATGATTGGCTACATCTACCTCTTGGACAGGGGATGGGAGGGGTAAAGAGTCAGAGAAGTCTTCTTGGAAGCTGTGGTATTGGTTGGTCAAGAGGAAGGAAAGAAGGGGTGTTCACAGCAAAAATCTGAAGCTGAGGGGCCACAACAGAGCAGGAGCTGCTCTTGTGACGACCGGCTCAGAGCCGCCTGAATCTTTGGTCAGAAAGAAGGAGGATTGTTGCGAGGGGGATGGGTGAGGCTGGATTTTCCAGGGCTCCCTGGGAAGCCAAGAGAGTTCAGAGTTGGTGTGATAGAAATTGAGAAGCCACTGAAGGGATCTGAAGAAGATTAAACAGAGACGGATGCACATTTCACATTTCATAGTTTCGCCTATCTCATAGGGTTTGGCAGGGCTGGGTGGTATGATTTAGAAAGGGGAGAAATCAAAAACAGTTTAGACTCCAGGACTCTGTAGGAGGTGATGAAATGCTAAAACAGGGTGGCCACGTTGGGAAAGGACAAAAAGTTCTAGGTAAGGGAGACTCCGCCTTTTTCTTTCAGAGAAAAATAATTTTTCAAAAGTGAACAGGATAGCTAGAATCAAAATGGCAGACAACTACAAGTGTTGGAGAGGATGTAGAGAAGTCGAAACCCTGTATATACTGCTGTTGGGAATGCAAAACAGTACAGCCACTTTGGAAAACTGTCTGGAAGTTCCTCAAATGATTAAATTTAGAGTGACTATATGACCCAGAAATTCTACTCCTAGATATATGTCTAATAAAAACGAAAATGTATGTTCATACAAAGACTTGCACACAAAGGTAACAGCATTCCCCATGTCAGCCAAAAAGTGGAAACAAGCCAGAGGTCCATTAACCATGAATGGTCCATGAATAGAGAAATAAAATATGGTATACCCATACAATGAAATATTTGGCCATTAAAAAAGGAGTGAAGTATTGATATATGCTACATTAGGCCAAATGAAAGAAGCTAGTCACCAAAAACACATATTGTTTGATTATACTCATGTGAAATTCCAGAATAGGCAAATCTACAGAGCGCCAATGTAGTGTTTGCTTAAGGCTGGAGTTGGGGGTGGGCAATGGAAGAGCACAGGGGTGAGAGCTATAAAGGACAGAGTTTGTTTTGGAGGTGAGGAGAATGTCCTAAAATTGACTGTGGTGATGGCCTCCCATGTCTGTGACTCTCCTAGAAACCACTGGATTCACATCTGGTATTGACAGAGCGTAAAAAGTATATTGTATCTCAATTAAAAATATTTTTAAGTCCACAAAATGTTGCAATTTAGTATATGGGAGATGAAGTAGAAGACTGAGCCCAAGATAGTTCCAAGGCAAGATACTTGAGTCAGCGGGAGAGGGTTGCATAATGAAAAAGAGAAGGAAGGCAGGAGAAGGGGAGGGAACCTGGCTTGGTAGCATAAAGGACTAGCAGATTGCCTGTTACACATGTCAAGTCTGCAGTGGCTAGGAAAGAGGAACGTAGGTTACCAACGTATCCAAGGAAACATGGATGTGAGAATGCACTTGGGCCAGCTCTGTATGGTCCTTCTTCTTGGGGACCCAGGCTTCTTTTAGAATGATAAAGGAAGGGGAACCTGGGGGGGGTCAGTCATTAAGCATCTGCCTTTGGCTCAGGTCATGATCCCAGGGTCCTGGGATGGAGCCCCACATCGGGCTCCCTGCTCAGCAGGAAGCCTGCCTCTCCCTCTCCCACAACCCCTCATTGTGTTCCCTCTCTCCCTATGTCTTTCTTTGTCAAACAAATAAATAAAAGCTTAAAAAAAAAAGAATGACAGAGGGACACAGAGGGACCCGATTCTAAGAAGACTGCCAACCCCACACAGGTGTAGAAGTAGAAGGAAGATTTTCATCAAGAGGTATTCATAACATAATGTTTCTGTTATTACAGTACTTTCTTGAATTCTACTACTGACTACAGGTCTTGCCTGGCCCAACCCAAAGTCTGTATTCCCCATCGCTGCTAGCTTGCCATCCAGCACTTGAGGGCTACTCAGGAATTTTTATAGTAATTTCAAATTTCAATGCAGATTTTCACTAATCCACCAAACATTTGAAATACAAAGATGGTCCATAGATAATTGTTGAATCAGATCACTGGCCAATCTCTGCACATTATGTAAAACTTAGACACACATACCTGGTCAGATCCGGTCTGATACAAGAAAGGCTATCAACATTCTTTCTGCTACAGTGACAAAAACTCATTCTTCTCTCTATTGAGGAGTCAAGTAAATCTGCATAGTAATGAAGGTTCCAGGGTCTGACACTGGCACCTTATGTACATTGTCTTATTTAATGTTCATCCTGATGAGGACATAGTCCCAGAAAAGCAAAGGGATTTGCCCAAGGCCATTTAGCTTGGATCTGAAACCAGATCTGTTTACAAAGAGTGTGTTGGTAGCTAATATATTCCGGTAGCTTCGAGTGTATAATACCCCCATTAGTGTTATGTCTTGCATTTATGAACCACTTATTATGAGTGAATGATGGCCTGTTACTCAATCAGTAATGCTTTTGGACAGTGGTGGTTTCCCAACCATAGCCAATAGTTGCACCGTACGACAGGCCTCACAGCTGGGGAGGGGCCCCAACAGAACCAAGTATAGCTGCTCTCTGCCCCTCAACGACGGGAAATCCTGAAAGCCAGCCTGGTGTGCTGTCTTACCTGTCAAGCTCTTAAATACTGACCACCTCTACAGTGGATATTGCCAAATCATTCATCCATTCTCTGATTCTGAAGACCATGCTCATTTAGAAGGAAATGCAATCCATATGTTTCTGGTTCCTTTACACTTAAATCACCAACAATATGTTCTTTTGCAGCAATAGCTACTCGATGGCCAAATGTTCTTTGGAGACAACTTTTTTTTTTTCATGAGGGCAGGAAGCTGATTTGGACAAGAGTAATCACCAAAAGGTTTAAGATCACAACTTGAAAATTCAAGCCCATACGGTTTAAATTGTAAACTTGCCCGTTCCTTATTCTGAAAGGGCCCCGAAGAGCAATAATAGCAAGGATCTGGCAAGAATTAATACATCAACATCTGGGAAAAGGGTGGAGGATAGGATGAGAGGAGAGGACAATGACTGATACAGATGCCATCAGGACAGCGGCCCAGAGCAGGGTCCCAGAGAGATCAAGGAGACACAGTGTCCTTGGAATCCTGATGTTCTTGTTGTGAAGTCAACAATGGCAGCAGCAGCCAAAAGGACACACCAGGAGCCATGAGGGAATTCATGGCTGAAAACAAAGCAGAGACTTAGATCCATATTTTCTATAAAACTGAAAATCTATGGTTGGGCTCAGAGGCTCCTATTTGTTCAAATGTCACATGAAAAGGTCTTCTCCTTCGGCAGGGTTATGGCAAAATCTCAGTCTGGTATACAAGTAGAAGAGGGTGGAAAGCTAATTTTTCAGAGTTGGTGGATAAAACAATAAGGTTCTTGATGAGACGTGTATAATACAGTGCCTTCTTGTATATTTATTTTGATCTTGATTTAGAAGGGACTGAGGATTTTTCTGTTGTAACAAATATCACAAAGTGGAAATAAATCTTGACTAACTTGAAAAAAAAAGAGAAAAAAATCTGTGTGTAAAATTGTTGAAATGAAAATTTTTCAATCATTAATTATAGATGATGGAGAACAAAGACCGAGTACCGTACAAAATCCAACCACATGGGCTTTCTCCGAGAGAAAAATTAAAGTTACATGATTCCTAGTTAAGGGACTAGTTGCAGAATTAAC
Source organism: Mustela erminea (assembly GCF_009829155.1). Classification (NCBI taxonomy): domain Eukaryota; kingdom Metazoa; phylum Chordata; class Mammalia; order Carnivora; family Mustelidae; genus Mustela; species Mustela erminea. The sequence goes on along the minus strand of NC_045616.1, from coordinate 18,141,810 downwards.
AATAAAAAAAATGCATGATGGGTTTTCTCTGTGACACCGTGGGCCTCCCAGAGACCCAGGCAACAAATTCCACAGTAGTTGGGATGACCCTGAGTTCCCTATTATTCACATATATATATATCTGTCAGATGCTGCTCCTAGCCTCATTACCAGGGAAAGATGTAATTTGAGGAAGGGGGCAGATGGGCAGGGAGAAGAGAAAGCCCAGGGAGGATCTAGGAACCAAGCAAGGTTCCTTGGAACCAAGGAATACAGGAAGAGGAAAGATGTCTATTGTGGCTTGAGTGGTCTTTTCGGTTTTGTTGGTTCACCAGTTGAACATTCTAGAGGAGGAGAAAGACATGATAGGGAAAACCCAGGAGGAAGTGCCATACAGGATATCCCCCCAGTGGGCGGTTGGCCAGACCTAGTCACACGCCCTGACTTAACTGCAAGGAACACTGGGAAGTGCAGGAAGTCATGGATAGTTGGTGAGTCCCAAGTGTTTCTGCCTCAAGCACCTACCTGACCTACTATACCTGTCCTTTGACTTCCTTTGGATCTCCTGAATCTAGTTCGTTGTGAATTCACAGAGTTAAGTCCATAGTCTCCCAACAAATTCCCAACTCTGCAAAATGAATCAACCGTTAGAACAGCATATGGAAGGAATTTCTGGTACTGACAGTATTCTTACCACATCGGGCCTGAGCTACAATATGGAGCAAACAGGGAGTTTCCTGTCAGCTCTATGCATCCTTTACATTATGTCTGGATCAAGTAACATGGAAATCGAGGGATGATGGTTCCAACGGAGGCTCTGTTCTCAACTGACTTTTCCACGTCTCACTAAGAAGTATATATCATTTTCACTGGGAGGGAAGACTGGCGAAGAGGTTCCAGGTACAACTTGATGAAAAGAAGGACGAACCTCCTAGGGGGTGTGTGCCAGAGTGCGTGGGTAGAAGAGTAGATAAGCATATCCTGCGCGTTCTGCGTGAGTCTCGTTCATGGAACACCGCAGAGGCTGTGTGGCTGCACAGGGCATGTCCCCTATGATACCAACCCATCATTTCCAATGTGAGCAAACAGAATGCTACTGTAATGGTAAAAGGGGCCACACTGAAAGAGCACAGAGGGGGCAGAAAAGAAGGATATAGGGCTCTCTGCCTCCCCTGGGGACCAATCAACATGGAGGCAAGGGCAGTGGTAAGGAACCTAGAGAGCAAACTCAAGGGCTCAGGCAGTCTATTACCACCAAATACTGAACATAAATGTATCTCGATGTCTTAGCCTTCGGATATATCATGAGGTCACATGTATAGTAACGTTCCCAAAACACTGCTTTGTGCACTTAGTAGCAGAAATTCCAGGGCTTTCTGTCCAGGGTTCTCTGGCCCCAGGTATCTTCATGTGGTGTTAACAACATGAATCAGAAATTTACTGCTGCTGCTGACATCACAGCTCCTGGAATAGATTCAGGACTTGGTCCCCTGAGGCTAGTCGGGGGCCGGGGGTAGGATGTAGAAGACAAGGTGTACATTCTTGAATGGCCTAACTTTTCCTACTCATCACACATACTTGACACATGCTGGACATGGAATACTGTCAGCTGACTGTGGTAAGGTGGTTCTCCAAGGGCTGATAGTGAGATGATGTTTTGGGCGTAAGATCGCTGTTAGGAATCAACTCCTGTGATGGGGGGTGGGGGAAGGATTGGCAGAGGGAGAAGTCAAACCGTGACACAGGCCAACCCGGTGGGGGAGCTCTGGAGCTGACCCAAAACAAATGTCTAGAACTTTATACATCCCTGAAATCAATGGCTAGCCCAACGTTCAGTCGACTGACACAGACTGCCCCAAGGTGGGCGTGACTTCAGGCAAAGCAACTCTGCAACTGAGGCAGAGCCTGAAGAAGCTGACGGCTGGAGGCTGTCTGCCGATTGCACTTCCCACAACTGATCAGCAAATCATGCCTTGAAGAGGGAATCTCTCCATGGTATATATCAGTGTCTACTACGCTGATGGGTTAGTCCAAACCAGGGAGGAAGGGAAAGAGATGAGAAGATGAAAAGGTGTGAGAGGGACAAGGACTTAGGAAGTAGGAGCCACCTGGAGTGTGAGGTCAAATCCCACTCTTGGTCTTGAGCCTGAGAAGACAGTGGAGTCAGAAGTCACTTGTTCCCATCCAGACTCCACCGCAATGACCAGCTCCATGGAGCCTCCAACAGCCTGACAGGTCTTGCCTCTTGTAATGTGAACCCCTTGGCCTGGACCTCAACTTCCTCAGAGCCGATGAGGCATGGGACCACTCCTTGCCCACACTAATACAAGTCAGAATGGGGAGAGGTGGGCAAGGTCTTATTTGACAACCCAAATATAAATCATTCTGTCCTTCTCTCAGAAGACATGTTGGTTCTCCTATCTCTCCATCTTAGCTCTTTCTCCACACTTTTGCTTGCCCCCTCTAATAAAGCTATAGCACCTAAGCTTCTGCTTCAGGCTCTGCTCTTTGAAGAATCCAGGCTAAGGTTATTTGTTTCTTAGGTTGGGACAATATGTGTCCGGACCAAATTTTCCCATACAGCAAAACAGCCAGTCATGTGCAAATGCTATGGCTAGTCCAAAACCTTGAGACGGTTGCTGTACAGAAAGAACCCTCCACCACCACCCGTTAGGGGAACATCTACATTCTGATCTTGCCCCTTCGCTACTCTCCCTTGCAATCAGAGGTTTAATGCCTGCAAATCTGTACTAAGCCCTTCCCTTTCCCTCTGACTGAACAATTAAAAATTCAGGGAAGCTGATATAAGGAAGTAGTGATGCAACATGGGGGCTTAAGAGAGTAGGAGAAGAATAAATGAAACAAGATGGGATTGGGAGGGAGACAAACCATAAGTGACTCTTTTTTTTTTTTAATTTTTTTTTTAAGATTTTATTTATTTATTTGTCAGGGATAGAGGAAGAGAGAGAGCGAGCGAGCACAGGCAGAGAGGCCTGGAGAGGCAGAGGGAGAAGCAGGCTCCCTGCTGAGCAAGGAGCCCGATGTGGGACTCGATCCCAGGATGCTGGGATCATGACCCGAGCCGAAGGCAGCCGCTTAACCAGCTGAGCCACCCAGGCATCCCCATAAGTGACTCTTAATCTCACAAAACAAACTGAGGGTTGCTGGGGGGAGGTGGGTTGGAAGAAGGGGGGTGGGGTTATGGACATTGGGGAAGGTATGTGCTTTGGTGAGTGCTGTGAAGTGTGTAAACCTGGCGATTCACAGACCTGTACCCCTGGGGATAAAAATATATGTTTATAAAAAATATAAAAAAAATTTTTTTAAAAATTCAGGGAAGAACTTACATCATTTTCTTCCCAACTCAGAATGCTGAAACTACTAAGCATGCTTGTGTTTCTTCTTTGAAGATGGGGAACTCAAGAAGATAGAGATCAAGGAACGGCTCTGTGTCCCCAACCTCCATCTGGTCTTTGGTGTCCGAGAGAGAAGTATTGCTCCCTTTGTTCAGCCAGACATCCGACCTCCGACGCACCTCCAAGAGAGCTCTTGGAGAATTCCTTGGGGCTTGGGTGGAGCTGGGCCAAATGAAAACTGAAGTCTATTGTACCAAGTAGTACAGTTCGCAATTCCAAACAGATTATTCCCAGACCGATGTGATGCACCGAGCCTCTTGGCCTCTTGGCAATGGGGCTTACTTTCGAGAGTCATTCATAGTTCAGCAGTCGGTGGGCACCAACATAAACGATAACGTAGCTAAATCACCTGCTAGAGATGAAGGGTATCTTTTCTCCCTCTTTGAGACCCTGGGAGCCTCTCCCTCTGAAAGGAGAAGTGCTGGAGTAGCTGACCTTGGAATTGGGCTAGGGTTCCGTCAACCTCAAATAGCCAGGAGGCAAAAATAAAGCAAACGCGTTTGTTTGAGATCAAAGAATTGCAATTCAGGGTCCACAGACTTGGGCAGCAACCCAGATAGTGTCCCCCAGGGGAGCAAGAGTCAGTGGTTTTTAAAGACAGAAAAAGGAATGCTTGTATAGTTGTTTACAAAGAATTCTGATTGGTGTTAGCAGAAGAAAACTCATCGTGGCCAAGCAGAATCGATTGCTCAGGCTCTCACCACACGAAAGTCTGCTTCTGCAGCAAGTAGCAGGTGTTCTTGCAGAGTCCTTGGGGTATTTGTGGTTTGGCCCAGTTCAAAAGTTCACGGTTCCACCCCATGAAAGCATGTGGAAGGCTCATGTCTTTAGCAGCCTCCTGGCTCTGTTTTAAACCCCCTAACATAAGTGACTCCATTTTATTTCACCTTGTCATGGTGTATTGGAACGGAGAGTAGGATCAGCGTTTGGGTGTCCAATGTTGTTACACTACAGAACTACCCTCAGCCCACCCCAGATACCATGAGCCCCTGAGGCACCGGGACAGCTGGCGTTGGTCAGAGCCTCTGGCAACCTTCAGCCGAAAGGAGCTGGGACCCAAGAGAAAGAGGGCAGCCCTCATGAGGACAGCCTCCAGCTACGGAAGCCATAAGCTCTTGCTATTTCCCTGTCTCCTTCCGCTTTGCCCTCCAACCCTCCAACAGGACGGAAACAGAAGCCTCAGCACAGACAGCAGCATGGGGCTCTGCAGAGGTAACACAAGATGAAGAGAGCTTGCCAAAACCTGAGGCCGTCTTTTGCACTGAGCCCGAGACAGCTGTCCAGATGTTCACACTCAGATGTCTCCTGACTGGGGGCTCTACATGCTCTCTTCTCCTGGGGCCACAGCTCCTTTCAGGATTCTGCGAACAGGGACTTTATTTTGAAAGGACTTTTTTTTTTTTTTTTTTTTTTTTAAATCCCAAGGAGCGGGAGAAATAAAGTAAGAGGAGGACCAGCTTCGTTGGAATGGAACATTGGGTGTGCGGGGGCAAGAGCTTCAGGCTGAGACAGGGGCCACTTAAATCCAGGCTGACCTCGGGAACGGGAGACAACTGTGGGCGCCCCAGTAAGGCCCAAACTCCTCGGACTGTGCAGTTCTAAGCTCCGAGAATGAGGGTGTTTGCCTCTATCGGACATATTCGAACTTGTTTGTTGTATAGCATAGCGCTCTTTATTCAAAACAGATTTTTTTTAAAAAAGGAGTAGACGGAAGGAAACTGCAGTTGTTGTACTTGGAAAGGAGACAACTGAAAACGGATGGCCTAAAAGATTGCTGATGGCCCGGACTGAAAATGCCCAAGGGTACTCCTCCCTTCTGCCCTGTACCTCCTCCTCCCATCCTCACAGATGGTGTTTTGTCCACCAGGCAGCATACAGCCAACTCCAGTGATTGTTAAATTTGCAAAGTGATAGTCAAACATTGGCATGGTTATTCTGTTTTGGCAGAAGAAAAAGAGCGATGAAAAATGATCTGTGCCACGCTTTGTGACAGCTGGTTGTAAATGTGGCCACGAAGGAAGGGAAAATCCTGGATAAACAGGAGGAGAAAAAATGTGTTGAGGAATGGTGTACCAGAGTGTATATATCCTGACTTTGCATAGGAGGAAAGGAGAACCCTACATATGGCTCTGTAGTTGGGATCCTCAGTGTGGTCAAGGTTTGGAGAGTTACCAAGGACGTCTCTGGTCTGCAAGATAGGTCTTCAGCCCCTTGCTGGTCTTCCTTCTACCATTAAAGACATCATCATTCCACCATGACTCATCCCAACAGATCATGGATTCAGAAACTCCCGCGGCTGGATGTCAGTAGCTTCCAAGGGTCTGGTTTTCCTCAGACACTGGAGACTCCATTGGGTAGATCCATTGGGTGCCCCTGCTTCACCAGCTGGTAAAATATGGAGGTGGAGTTTCTAAGCATGCAGCTGACACAGAACCACTAACATATAACTCTGTAGCGTTCCTGCTATTATCCAAATGTGGAACAAAAATGTTCTATGTATATGCCTCTCGGGAATCAGTCAACCTGTCGGCACTGAATGAACTTCATGGGAGCAACGTAACATTCAAAATATTTACCAAGTGCTCTGTCACATGAATGGACAAATCAGCATGGATGAGGGGACTGGAGGGCACCCTGGAGACCTCCTGTTTGGCCAAGTTGGTAGATGATGTTACGGTAGGATTGTCTGTCCCTCCCTCCAACTCATATGTTGAAATCATGGCTCCTAGAACCTCAGATGTGACCTTATCTGGAAGAGGATTGCCACTGTGGATGTACTTAAGACAGGGTCATACTGGAGGGGCCCCTCCCATCCAAATGACTCTTGTGCTTATAAAAAAGCGGGCATTTGCACCCAGACCTCTCCCAGGAAGAACACCGTGCAAACATGAAGACAGGGATCAGGGTGACAATCTCCGATCAAGTGACGAGCCAATGAACACCAAAGATTATCAGCAAATGACCAGGAGCTAGGGGAGAGGCCTGGAATCAGTCCTTCCCGAAAAGCACCTTCAGAGGGAACACCTGGGTCTCGGACATCTAGCCTCAGAATTGTAAGACAATACCTTTCTGTTGCATGAGCCACCTTCCAGTCGGTTTGACCGTACCATGGCACACAAGCAGACCATTAGGCCTGATTGGAAGATCGGGGGGTGCTCACGGTCTCTCACTTCCTTGGATGCACAAAAAGGGGGAGAGAAGCATCTTTTCTGGAGAGTGAAGGAATGTGCCTGTTTTAACAGGAGGGATGGAGGGCGCCTGGGTGGCTCAGTGGGTTTAAGCCTCTGCCTTTGGCTCAGGTCATGATCTCAGGGTCCTGGGATTGAGGCTCACATCAGGCTCTCTGTTCAGCAGGAGCCTGCCTCCCCCTCTCTCCCTCTGCCTGCCTCTCTGCCTGCTTGTGATCTCTGTCTGTCAAATAAATAAATAAAATCTTTTTTAAAAAAAAATAGGAGGGGATGGAGAGGGTTTTCACTTGGGGCGGTTTTAGCTCTGTGAGTAACCAGCCCAGTTCTGTATTGTGAACCTACTACCAACGGCTCAGGCAGACTAGGTGCTGACAGAGGGTGCAGAAGTCACACTCAACCTCTGATTTCCTGCAACTTGCGGTCTATTTGCAAAGATAAGATTATGTCATTTGCAAGAGAAGTTTTAGAAAGCGATGGAAACTTCAGAGCAAAATGACTCATATTAAGCTGTTGTTTGAAGAACCAGCTCAGGAGACTAACCTTGGATTAAAGATTCCCATCAGTCCTGGCTCACGGACAGCCATGAAATACTCAGGCTGACAATTCACATCTTCTGCTCCTCTTTCTCCCACTCGAGTTTGCAGGTTGCTCAGAATATTTGTATGTGAGCATCTCTCACATTGTGGGCTCCTTCTAAAAGAACTGGAACAGGGGCACTTGGATGGCTCAGTTGGTTAAGCATTTGCCTTTGGCTCAGATCATGATCCCGGGGTCCTGGAATGGAGCCCCATATGGGGCTCCCTGCTCAGCGGGCAGTCTGCTTGTCTCCCTCTCTTGGTCACTTCCCCTGCTCATGCTCTCTCTTTCTCTCTCTCTCAAATCAATAAATAAAATCTTTTTTTAAAAATTAAAAACTGGAACAAATCGCGATGCTTTCACTTGGGATGTCAATGTTCTCACAATTTTTTTTTTTTAAGTCTCAATCTGGACATTTTAATTCAGTTTACATTTTCATTTCATTTTCTGAGAGCCCTTCCCACTTACGAAATGTTAGGATGGTTAGTTTGTGTTCCATTAACTTCCGCTCAAGTCGGTCAAGGTTTCTCTTGGGCTGAGGGCATGTGGATATGGGCCAGACCCATAAATGTTGGCTGTGCGCTGACCCTTTCTAGCAAACGCCGCTGGGGAGTTCTCCCTGTGGCCAGGCAGGTCTGACTGACAGGAAGGGGAGGGAGTAGGCGAGGCTGAACCATAGGCAGCAACAGTCTTCCCAGAAGTGGCAGAGTTTACCAAGGGACATATGGGGACACAGGGCCTGCCAGGAACACAGTGCACTTTGTATCTCCATTCACACCCGGGCTTGGGATTACCGCCTCTGAGTGTGAACGTGCATGACCTGGGAGGGCAGGGACACGTTCCCATCCCTGCGAGTGAACACCTGACTTGCTGTAATCAGATGCTCGTGGGCTCTGGGCCTGGCACGCAGGGAAGCAATGACGGATAGAGAGAAATGAGAAGGAGGACGGAGGCACCGGGAAATGGGAGTGACCACGGTTTTTGTTGCTTGTAGCTGGACTCTGATGATTTCTGGAAACCATTACAGCCTGTTTTGACTGTTTCCTGCGGGGCGTCAGTTTCCAGGATAAAGGAGGTTTTCTTCAAGGTCATATATCACTTCGCGGTGGAGCTGGGGTCCGTTTGGACCATGCCCAGGGTGCCTCGCACAAAGCCTTGCACACAGACATTCTAGGGATGTGGATCTGCTAAATTTAGAGGGATTCCTAAAGGTCGTGTGATTGAATTCCATTCTTATACGTTGGATCACACTTTCAAAGCATCTGGGGAGCACATTTCAAGGAATAATGGCCCTGGCTCATTTTGTCAAATTAATACCCACTTGCTGATTTAGTTGTTTTCTAAGCAGAACTGGGTTTATGTGGGTTTCTTAAAACGGAGCGTGCGGAAACTTTGTTTCCAGCCTGATGGAGTAGGACTTGGGGATTTTGGAAATTCCTTCCCGTGCTAGAATTTTACAGTTTTAGAATCCACTTCCAGTTAACCTAGAATTTTATGAATTGAGAGACCTGGCCACCTTTTCTGCTTTGAGAGATAGGGAGAAAAAAAAGTGGAGGGATGCTTCATAAGTCCTGTCCCCGTTCCATTCATTCATAGGCAAGACCACCCTGCAGTTCCTTCCACCTGAAAGGTCAGAAAGCCACGCCCATTTCTCCCACGGGGTAGAGCTCTACTCTGCAGTAGATTCAAGGCTTGCAAAAACCTGCTTTCTTGGCTGCAAGGAACCAACTTCTGCTGCTGGATCGTGGCGGGAACCACACAATGTTCTTACTCCCCGCAGCAGCTGTAAAAGATGGTTATGTATCTTATCAGCAAAATCACACAGTCAGTCAAGATCTTGGGTGCGGGGAGAGAGTTCTCACCAAAAAAACAAAAAACAAAAACAAAAACAAACAAAAAAATGCAGGGAAAAAAATTAAGAATGTGCTTTTTCTTTTTTTTTTTTTAAGATTTTATTCATTTATTAGAGAGAGAGAGAGCACGAGTGGAAACAAAGGGAGCGTGAGAAGCAGACTCCCTGCTGAACATGGAGCCCAATGCAGGACTGGATCCTGGGACCCGGAGATCGTGACCTGAGCTGAAGGCAGATGCTTAACTGACTGAGCCATCCAGGTGCTCCTATCCTGCCAATCCTTAAGAAATGAAACAGTGTGTTGGTCCCTATCATACCTAGAATATTATCAAGATAGGAAGTTCCTGATGACTGGCACTTGTCTCCCCAGCTCCCTCACTGAAAAACCTAGTGACCTCAATGCTTGGAAATACTGAAATAACATGATTATTACAAATAACTCAAGCAGCTTAGAAAGCCCCCATAAGGGGCGCCTGGGTGGCTCAGTGGTTGGGCCGCTGCCTTCGGCTCAGGTCATGATCTCAGGGTCCTCGGATCGAGCCCCACATCAGGCTCTCTGCTCAGCAGGGAGCCTGCTTCCTCCTCTCTCTCTGCCTGCCTCTCTGCCTGCTTGTGATCTCTCTCTGTCAAATAAATAAATAAAATCTTGAAAAAAAAAAAAGCCCCCATAAATTCCACCCGTCAAGTACAGTAGTCTGTATGTGGTGGACAGCATTACAAGCATCTCTATACGTGTGTATCCCGAGACAAGAATTGCAGGAAGGACAAATGGACGTATGGGGGATGGGAAGAAAATCATACTACATGCTTTTGGATTTTTTTTTCCTTGCGTACATCTTTATTGTGTATTTCTTTTTTAAATTAATTTATTTATTTTCAGCATAACAGTATGCATTATTTTTTCACCACACCCCGTGCTCCATGCAATCCGTGCCCTCTATAATACCCAGCACCTGGTAGCCCAACCTCCCACCGCCCCCCCCGCCACTTCAAACCCCTCAGATTGTTTTTCAGAGTCCATAGTCTCTCATGATTCACCTCCCCTTCCAATTTACCCCAACTCCCTTCTCCTCTCTAACTCCCCATGTCCTCCATGCTATTTGTTATGCTCCACAAATAAGTGAAACCATATGATAATTGACTCTCTCTACTTGACTTATTTCACTCAGCATAATCTCTTCCAGTCCCATCCATGTTGCTACAAAAGTTGGGTATTCATCCTTTCTGATGGAGGCATAATATTCCATAGTGTGTATGGACCACATATTCCTTGTCCATTCGTCCATTGAAGGGCATCTTCGCTCTTTCCATAGTTTGGCGACCGTGGCCACTGCTGCTATAACCATTGGGGTACAGATGGCCCTTCTTTTCACGACATCTGTATCTTTGGGTAAATACCCAGGAGTGCAATTGCAGGGTAATAGAGAAGTTCTATTTTTAATTTCTTGAGGAATCTCCACACTGTTCTCCAAAGAGGCTGCACCAACTTGCATTCCCACCAACAGTGTAAGAGGGTATCCCTTTCTCCACATCCTCTCCAACACACGTTGTTTCCTGTCTTGTTAATTTTGGCCATTCTAACTGGTGTAAGGTGATATCTCAACATGGTTTTAATTTGAATCTCCCTGAGGGCTAGTGATGATGAACATTTTTTCATGTGTCTGATAGCCATTTGTATGTCTTCATTGGAGAAGTGCCCATTCATATCTTCTGCCCATTTTTTGATATGATTGTCTGTTCTGTGTGTTGAGTTTGAGGAGTTCATTATAGATCCTGGATATCAACCTTTTGTCTGTACTGTCATTTGCAAATATCTTCTCCCATTCCGTGGGTTGCCTCTTTGTTGTTGTTTTGTTGTTGTTGTTGTTGTTGTGTTTTTTTTTACTGTTTCCTTTGCTGTGCAGAAGCTTTTGATTTTGGTGAAGTCCCAAAAGTTTATTTTCACTTTTGTTACCTTTGCCTTTGGAGACATATCTTGAAAGAAGTTGCTGTGGCTGATATCGAAGAGGTTACTGCCTATGTTCTCCTCTAGGATTCTGATGGATTCCTGTCTCACATTGAGGTCTTTTATCCATTTTGAGTTGATCTTTGTGTACGGTGTAAGTCATTCTTCTACATATAGCTGTCCAGTTTTCCCAGCACCATTTATTGAAGAGACTGTCTTTTTTCCACTGTATATTTTTTCCTGTTTTGTCGAAGATTAATTGACCATAGAGTTGAGGGTCCATATCTGGGCTCTCTACTCTGTTCCACTGGTCTATGTGTCTGTTTTTATGCCAGTACCATGCTGTCTTGGTGATCACAGCTTTGTAATAAAGCTTGAAATCAGGTAACGTGATGCCCCCAGTTTTATTTTTGTTTTTCAACATTTCCTTAGCGATTCAGGGTCTTCTGATTCCATACAAATTTTTGGATTATTTGCTCCAGCTCTTTGAAGAATACCAGTGGAATTTTGATCGGAATGGCATTAAAAGTATAGATTCCTCTAGGCAGTATAGACATTTAGAAGGGAAATCATCAAGATTAGAGCTGAGATCAATGAGGTAGAAACCAGAGATACAGTAGAACGTATCAATGAAACTAGAAGCTGTTTTTTTTAAAGAATCAATAAGATCGATAAACCACTCTTTTCTTTTGGCCACACTAATCCAAAAGAAAAGAGAGAAAGCACAAATTCATAAAATTATGAATGAAAAGGGAGAGATCACAACTAACACCAAGGAAGTAAAAACAATCATCAGAAGTTATTATCAACAGTTATATGCCAATAAGCTTAGCAACCTAGATGAAATGGATGCATTCCTGGAAAACTATAAACTCCCAAAATTGAACCAGGAAGAAATTGACAACCTGAATAGACCGATATCTAGTAACGAGAAGCAGTGATCAAAAACTTCCCAAAACACAAGAGCCCAGGACCTGATGGATTCCCTGGGGAATTCTACCAAACTTTCAAAGAAGAAATAACACCTATTCTGAAGCTGTTTCAAAAAATTGAAGCAGAAGGAAAACTTCCAGACTCTTTCTATGAAGCCAGCATTACCCTGATCCCCAAACCAGGCAAAGACCCTACCAAAAAGGAGAATTTCAGACCAATATCACTGATGAATATGGATGCTAAGATTCTCAACAAGATCCTAGCAAACAGGATCCAACAGCACATTAAAAAGATTATCCACCATGACCAGGTGGGATTCATCCCTGGGCTACAAGGATGGTTCAACATTCACAAATCAATCAATGTGATAGAATAAATTAATATGAGAAGAGAGAAGAACCACATGGTCCTCTCAATTGATGCAGAAAAAGCATTCGACAGAATCCAGCATCCGTTCCTGATTAAAATGCTTCAAAGTATAGGGATAGAGGGAACATTCCTGAACTTTATAAAATCTATCTATGAAAGACCCACAGCAAATATCATCCTCAATGGGAAAAAGCTTGCAGCCTTCCCGTTGAGATCAGGAACAAGACAAGGATGCCCACTTTCACCACTCTTGTTAACATAGTATTAGAAATCCTAGCAACAGCAATCAGACAACAAAGAGAAATAAAAGGTATCCAAATTGGCAATGAAGAAGCCAAACTCTCTCTATTTACAGATGACATGATTCTTTATATGGAAAACCCAAAAGACTCCACCCCGAAACTACTAGAACTCATACAGCAATTCAGCAACGTGGCAGGATACAAAGTCAATGTGCAGAAATCAGTGGCTTTCTTATACACTAACAATACAAATACAGAAAGGGAAATTAGAGAATCGATTCCATTTACTATAGCACCAAGAACCATAAGATACCTGGGAATAAACCTAACCAAAGAGGTAAAGGATGTGTACTTGAGGAACTACAGAACACTCATGAAAGAAATTGAAGAAGACACAAAAAGATGGAAGACCATTCCATGCTCTTAGATCGGAAGAATAACCATTGTTAAAATGTCTATACTGCCCAGAGCAATCTATACTTTTAATGCCATGCTTTTGGATTTTTAAAATGTGTTTTAAAATATTTTTCAACTTTAGAGAGGTGCCTGAGGGACAGAAGGGTTCAAAGGACAAGCCTAGGGAGCCACCTTCTCTACAGAGGCTAAGCCTGATGATGATGGCTGCAGTATTGGGCCAGTGAGCTCTCGACTTCAGCCTCCCCTCCTGGCCAGCTTTGGTGAACCATTAGGGCAAGGAGCTCTAAATCAGGAGTCTGTAATTCTTTCCAAGTTGCTTAATTTTAAACCCGACGTTTAAATTTGTACAGAGGAGAAGTCATAGTCTGTGATGTACAGTTCCAGCCTTTGAGAAATGTATAGAGATCTGCGTCTACCACCACGGTCATCATACGGAACCATTCGCTGGCCCCCCAGATGTTGTCCCATTGCCCTGTGCTGTCGACTGCCCCCCCAACCTTGGTCAACCACCGACCTAGTCTTCATCCCTATAGTTCTATCTTCTCCAAAATGTCATACAAGTGGACTCACACAGTATGCATCCTTTTGGGTCTGGCTTATGTCACTTAGCAAAAATACATCTGAGATGCCTCCGTGGCATTGCACAAAATCACTTTCACTATTACCATCCAGGTACGACATCGACAGAGTTTAGGATTTTTGCGCTCGTGATTCCCTTGAATGCCTGGCTTAGTTTCCCATGGCTACAATAACAAGTTACCACAGTCTTAGGCACTAAAGACAATACCGATTTATGAACACACAGTTTCTAAGGGTCTGGAGTCCAGGCACGTCTTGACCAAGTCTCCCGTTCAGAGTCTCCCCAGGTCGTAATCAACATCTCATCTGTTGTCTCCTCTGAGGCTTACAATCTTCTTGTAAGTTCATGGGTTGTTGGCAGAACTCAGGTCCTTGCAGTTAGCTATAGGATAGAGGGCTGCCCCTGTCCACACTGACTCCAGGGCAGTGAAACAGATTTTGGATTTCTGACCTCTGGAACTGTAAGACAATAAAGTGGTATGTTTTAAGTCACGAAGTTCGTGGTCATTTGTGATAGCAGTGATGAGAAATGAATACATTGACGTAAACGTTCATAGGCTATGTTAAAATAGAACAGGGATTCTCAAACTCTTTTGCTTGTCAACTCTTGGCGAGAAAAACAGTTTACCTCAATATCCAGTATGAACAAATGCACATAGTTATATGTACAGGAATACATAATTGAAAGTTTTGCAAGTCAATTAATTTACAAAGTATACTGCGGTTAGTTTTTTTTTAAGATTTTATTTATTTATTTGACAGGCAGAGATCACACGTAGGCAGAGAGGCAGGCAGAGAGAGAGGGGGAAGCAAGCTCCCTGCTGAGCAGAGAGCCTGATGCAGGGCTCAATCCCAGGACCCTGGGATCATGACCTGAGCTGAAGGCAGAGGCTTAACCCACTGAGCCACCCTGGCGCCCCACTGTGGTTATTTTTTGTAATGTTTTATTCTATCCCATTCTTTCTTTAAAAAAAAAAAAAAATGCCAGGATGTCTGGGTGGCTCAGTGGGTTAAGCCTCTGCCATCGGCTCAGGTCGTGATCCCAGGGTCCTGGGATAGAGTTCCGCATCGTGCTCTCTGCTCAGCAGGTAGTCTGGTTCCACCTCTGCTTGCCTTTCCTTGGGCTGTGTTCACTCTTTCTCTCTCTGACAAATAAACAAAATCTTTTTAAAAAAAATTCTGGTTAGGACCCACTGAATTGATTTCATATAGTCTCCTAATGAGTATCTTGAAAAACAGTAGAGCTAAGGGAAGAGTCTAGGCCCAAAGGTGGACCGATAGGGACCCAATTGAGGTGGGATTTAAATGCCAAACTCTTTTTTAAAGGTTATATTTATTTATTTGAGAGAGAAAGAGGGAGAGGGAGCATGAAGCGGTGGACAGACAGAAGGAAAGGTAGTCTCCCTGCTGGGCAGGGAGCCTGAGACAGGGCTGGATCCCAGAACTGTAGGAGGGATCACGACCCAAGTCGAGGGCAGCTGCTTAACTGATTGAGCCGCCAGGGATCCCTAAAGACTTATTTCTTTATTTGAGAGACAGACAAAGGGAACGAGCGTGCAGGAGGGGGTTAGGAGGGGAGGGTGCAGAGAGAAACCCAAGCAGACTCCACGCTCAGTGCCGAACCCTATGCAGGGCTCAATCTCACAACCTGAGCCAAATCCAAGAGTCAGACACTGAACCGACTGCACCACCCAGGTGCCCCTAAACATCAAACTCTTGACCATAGGGGACAAATGCTTCTTAGTGGCTCACAGTTGTGGCACTGCCACCAGAAGCCTAAACACATTAACAGACAGTGTGAAGTTTTTCTCCGAAACTGAATTCTCTGCTTCGCTGGTTCTCACCTGAGGGTGACTTTGCAGCCCAGGGGATGTTAAGCAGTATCTGGAAACCTTTTTGCTATTACAGCTGGGACACGGGCTGCTGCCAGGACGACCATGTACAGGCAAGAGGGACATCCTAGGACGCGAGGGATTATCCAGCCGCAAATGTCACCAGGGCAGGGTGGACCAGCCAAGCTCTAGCTGCTGCTTCTCTTCATCAGCTGTATCCAGACTGACTGGGTCGGTGTCTCCAGCTTGTCCTCCCTTACTATGTCCTGGGGTCCAGAATCAGGCTTTTCCTACCTAGCACAGTCACAGTCACAAGCTCATGCGGGTTAGGTTTGTGTTGGAGTCCGTTCAGGCTGCTGGAACAGCCAAAGTTCCTTTCTCCCAGTTCTGGTGGCTGGAAGTCCAAGGCTGGGGTGCTGGTCCATGCAGGCACGTGGGGGCCCTCTTCTGGGCTCCAGATTTCTCGCGGCCTCCCATGGGAGGCCGAGGCTCGCAAGATAAAAAGCACTTATACGAAGCTCTTGTATAAAAGCAGGAATCGCATTCAGGAGGGCTGGACCCTCAGGGCCTCTCACGACCTCACCGTGGGGCGGGGCATTAGGTTTCAACACGTGACTTTGGGGAGGACACAAACATTCAGACCGTGGCAGCTCCTGATAAGTGACAGCTGCGTTTTTTTCAAAGTGTATTAATGAATCTGAGAGCGGTGACTGGTGCAAGCCTGGGAGAGATCCCCTCCACATGCCGCGGCTTTCTCTCAGGCCGCTGTTTTCAGGGAACTAACTCACGAGACCGGCAGATTGTTTCAAATTTCCATAGCCTCCTCTAGTCGTCTAAAATCTACTGCTTTGGGGGCACCTAGGTGGCTCAGTGGGTTAAGCCTCTGCCTTCAGCTCCGGTCATGATCCCAGGGTTCTGGGAAGGAGCCCCACATCGGGCTCCCTGCTCAACAGGGAGACTGCTTACCCCCTTTTCTGCCTGCTGCTCCATCTCCTTGTGATCTCTCTCTGTGTGTTAAATAAATAAATAAAATCTTCAAAAACAAAATAAAGTTGCTTCGGAGCTTTCTTCACACACGCTTTTTTCACCAGTGTCCCTTATCCTATATGTTGCCTCGTAGGGCAGTAGAAAGCCGCTTAAGGAATAGTCCATAACCAGCATCTGCTGTTTCTACAAATAACTGGTATAAAATATACCATGTATTTAGGAAATGACATCTAATTAGGGCCAACACAGGACAACTTTCTGAGGGAGGCCCGGGCCACATTCACAGGCCCAGCAGACAGGGGTATGGGTGGGTGATGGTTCCCTTAGTATCCAAGGGTAGAGTGTGAAAATAACCTATTTTAGCCTCCATATTTGGTGGTGGTGGGGGGTGTGTTTGGAAAAGAAAAGTCACATGTATTGTTAATTGCAGAAGGAATGGTTTTGTGGTTTGGGTATTATTATCTCTTCTAGGTTCACAGGAACATGAAAGCACCTATAAATAAACTCCAGGAAGTGGAAGATACATTACAAAGTATCTTTGTAGGTTTTCAACGTAATAATTAGAATTCCTGCCTTCTGAATGGAGGGCAGCTTTACAGTGGAAAGGGCTCTGATCTTCATTTCTCTGTTGCCCTGTGTAGTCCCTCCCCCAGCCCAGGGTGGGCGGGGGTGGGGTAGGTTGGGGTAGTGGTGAGAGGAGGTCTTAGCCAAACAAAACTCAGGAGCCTGAAGAGTGAAGGAGGGTTGTGTGAGAGGAGGGTTCCAGAAGGGCAATGTTCCAAGCAGAGCAAACCCTTGCAAGCAAAAAACATTCCTTACTAACCAGTCAGGCTCTTTCCGTATTTGTATGTAGTTCCCTCTGGAGCAAAGGCACATAAATTTAAAAAAAAAAAAAAAAAGTGATGATTTCATTAAATGCTGACCTTGGGTTTGGCATGGTGTTAGGCACATCTCATAGATTAATTCATATAGTAACAGTAATTCAGTGAGGTAAGTCCCATTGGTATTCCCACTTACACACGGGAAAACTAGGGCTTAGAGGGAGGGAGCATTTGGATTAACAAGGGGCCGCTCAGGGATTAGAAATTGGACGATTTGACTCTAGAGGCCGTGCAGTTCATCATTCTGGAACCTGCAGCGCACGTGATTCTTTCGAGCCCTGCCCAAAGTGTAAGTAACGGGCTCCAAGGGAAGACATTGGTCGGTTACAATAATGGGTGATGGACATGGGAGGGGTCTGTGAGTTTCTTTTTCCTTTTTCTGGCCCTATCCATTTAAAAAAAAAAAAAATCGAAATATATTTGACCGATGTTATTGTGCAAAGTTAAGGTGTACTTGTTGACTTCATGCATTTACCTAACGCAATATGATTGCCCTGGCGGTTGCCACCTCTGTCTTAATGCATAGCATTTGTTTTCTGTAGTGACAGGACAATTGTATAGTCCCACCAACAATACACACATTCCTTTTTCTCTACCTCCTCAGCAGCACTTGTCGCCTTGATTTTAAGGGCCTATTTAGCCAGAGCGATCACAGCGGTGGAAGTTGAGGGCGTCGGGGCCTGGATTCGCGTAGGTCACGTCAGACAAGCCCAAGACAAAGACGCCCCCCAGAGATGGATACCGCTGCTGATGGACCCCGCGGATGGTGGACTAAAGCTAAGACTCAGAAACAGTGAGTTCCTTGAATTCATTATTGCTTCTATTGTTAAAATATCGGTGGCAAATATAGACAATTAGGGCTTGACATACTATTGCTAAAAACAGGGGGCTCTGTGTAGCCCTAGGAGAGGAATGCTGTTTCTGGGTAAATCACACTGGAGTGATTAAAACAGTCTGGCAGCCGTTAAAAGGGGGGCATAGAACTGTGTAAAAGTCAAGGATTTGACTAATCTCCTAAGAAAAGGGAGGAATGTGAGGGCCTATTTAGCCAGAGCGATTCCATCCGGTTAAACTACGACCTTGAATGACTTTGTTGTTTATACAGTAAAACCTAAACTGTCCCTGTCCCCCCTCCCCACTAGGGGACTTACTTAAAAACAAGTCCTGGAAACCAGTCCCAGGTAACAAAGCCCAAATACAAGGGTGGGTCAGGCCAGGTGGAGACATCCGTACTGTCTCCCTAGCTACCAAGGAGTATGGGCCCCGCCTTTTGGGTGCCAATTCTGACCAAGGTGATAGGCCAGTTCAAATATCTACTATAGGGTAAACTGTAATTCAATTGATTCAGTTGATCACTTATGTGTGACCTAGCATGATTGTGCAGCTTTCTCTGTGTGTTACAATCTTATTGGCCACCTATGCATGGCCAGGCCCAACCACATGGCCTTTGCCCTTAAAAGCTAGTCTGTAAGGCAGAGAGAGGTTACCTCCTTGCAAGAGACGGCCCTAGCCGGTCAGTTTGATTCTTGATGCTTGGCGAGAAATAAAGCTTTGTTTGACCTTCGCTTTGTATCAGTCTCGCTCCTTTGACCATGGACCCAACTTTGATGATTGTCATTTTAACAAGTGTAAGGTGACTCTGCATTGTGGTTTTGATTTGCATTTCCCTGATGATTAGTAACATTGAGCATCTTTTCATGTTGGCCTTTTGGCTGTCTTCCTTAGAAAAATGTCTATTTAGTTCCAATGCCCCTTTTGAAATCTTTTTTTTTTTTTTGCTATTGAGTTGTGAGTTCTTTACGTTTTGAATATTAACCCCTTGTCTGACATATGGTTTGCAAATATTTTCTCTTACTCTGTAGGTTGACTTTTTCATTTTGTTGACTGCTTCTTTTGCTATGGAGACACTTTTAAGTTTCACATAGTCCTACTTGTTGATTTTTGCCTTTGTTATTTGCGCTTTCAGCATCATATCCCCCAAATAATTGCCAATACATGTCAAGGAGTTCATCCCTCTGTTCTCCTGTAGGAATTTTATGGTATCAGGTCACACGTTTAAGTTTATGATCCACTTGATTTTTTAAGTTTTAATGTAATTCCAGTTAATCTACATGCAGTGTAGTATTAGTTTCAGGTGTACAATATAGTGATTGGCACTTCCATACAATACCGGGTGCTCATCGCAAGTGCCCTCCACAATCCCCATCACCGGTTTCACCCATTCCCCCCCCACCTCTCCCCTGGTAGCCATCAGTCTGTTCGCTGTAGTTAAGAGTCTGTTTCTCGATTTGCTGCTCTTCCCCCCGCCCCTTGGCTCATTTGTTTAGTTTCTTAAATTCCACATATGAGTGAAATCATATAGTATTGTCTTTCTCTGACTGACTTATTTTACTTAGCATAATACACTCTCGCATAATATACTCTGCAAATGGCAAGATTTCATTCTCTTTGATGGCTGAGAAATATTCCATTGTATACATAGACCACATCTTCTCTATCCATTCATCAGTTGATGGACACTCGGGCTGTTTCCATAATTTGGCTATAGTAGACAATGCTTCTATAAACAATGGGATGCATGTATCCCTTTGAATTAGTCTTTTTGTATCCTTTGGGTAAATACCTTGTACTGCAATGGCTGTGTCATAAGAAAGTTCTATTTTAAAATTTTGAGGAAGTTCCATACTGTTTCCAGAGTCACTTCAAGTTGATTTATGTGAGTGGTGTAAGTTCCAGGGCCAAATTCATTTTTTGGCATGTGTTTATTCAGTTTTCCCAGCACCATTTGTTGAAAATGGTAACCATTTGTTGAAAATGGTAACCATTTGTTGAAAATGGTAACCATTTGTTGAAAACGTTGAAGAACATAACCCCATTATGTGCTCTTGGCTCCTAGTCAAATATTAGCTGACTATATATGCAAGGGTTTAATTCTGAGCTCTCTATGCTGTTCCATTGGCCCATGTATCTACTTTTATGCCTGTACCATACTGTTTTAATTACTATAGCTTCATAGTATAATTTGAAACCTGAAAGTGTGATACCTCGGGCTTTGTTTTCTTTCTCATGATCGCTTCGGATACTTGGGCCTTTTGTGGTTCTATACAGATTTTAGGATTTTTTTTTTCTCTTTCTGTGAAGAATGCCATTGGAGTTTTGCCAGGGATTGTATTGAATCTCTAGATGGCTTTGGGTGGGATGATGTATTCCTTTTTCCTTTCCCCTTTTCTTTGCAACTAACTGGTCATTCAACTCATAATGAAACAGGAGTATCTCTGCACTTGACACCAGAGCACCCAGATCTCTACCAACTGTGATTTAGAAAGTAGGAGCGTTGAAACCTAAAGGGTACTGTGGATTTAAGGGAGTCAGTGAGTCTGCCGCAGCCTCGCTTGACACAATAAGGGGGAAGCAAGGTGGGAAGCAACAAATGGAGAGTACCAAACAGCGCAGACATGCAAGGGACGTAGAACGTTTGTGGAGGTCTAGCCAGCCTGATGGAGAAGCAGGCAAGCCGTCGGAGCAGGACAGAGATGAGTTCGGAGACAGAGGAGAAGGAGGATCTCAAGGAGTCGGTCCCATTCCCCAGAGTGACACTGCAGGGCCCTGGGTTTATTCCAGCAGCAGCAACAGTGACCTCCCACACAGGAGGTAGAAAACAGGTGTGGCTGATTGACCACGGGGCTCAGCGGGTCACAGATGGAGGAACCGCTTTCTTTCCAGCAGTATGGATTTCTGAGGATGGACCTCCATTACACGGGGAAGGAGAGGAGAGAGAAGGGAAAGACACAGACAAGATTAACTAAGACTTTGAAAGAAGGAGATACCCACTGTCTGCTTCAAGATTTCTGCAGAATGTCTGCCCATAAAACTCTGGGAGTACCCCCCAAGAGGATCCCCCCTTCAGGATTGGGCACCCACTAAGCTCCAGATGCTAAGTCCACACCCTTCCACCCCCCCAACCACTTTTCTCTATACCAGCTTTTTTTTTTTTTTTTTTTTTTTTTTTAATACCAGCTTTTTAAAATGTGCCCTTCTCAGTGCCGCCCCACAGCCAGTTCAGGTAAAGATATCAAAAACTTGAGTTATACTGCCACCTTGTGGAAGACAAAAGTTTCTAACTGCTCTTCTGTTCAATCGTAATGTCAAGGTGAACCAAAACAGGTGTGTGCTATTTCAGGAGAGACAGCAGAGGCACAAGTCATCAGATGACACTACAAAAAATCACGGTAGTATGGTATCACAAAAAGAAAATGATAATTCCCCAGCTTCCAAACCCAAAGACAGAATACTGTGATCTGTTAAAGGATTCAAGTAGCTTATGAAGAGATTCAACAACTCATAAGAAAAGTCAAAAAGGCAATGAAATAACTCAGGAATAAAGTCAGTGAGTTTTTTAGAGGAGTTGAAATTGAAAACTGGAAAATTGAAACAGAAATTGAAAACAGAGAAATCGAAAACTGGAAAAGAACCAGAGAGAAATTCTGGAGCTGAAGAATTCAACGAATCCAGTGAAGAATGCGTTGGAGCTTAAGAAACGGCAGATCAGATTGAAGAAAAAATTAGTGATCTGGAGGATAAGAATTTAGAAACAATTCAAATACAATAAGAGAGAGAGAACTAAGAGTTTAAAAAAGTGAAGATACCCTCTGAGAACTATCAGATATAATAAAAAATACAAATATAACAATAATGGTCTACCAGATGGAGAAGAGAGGGGAAAGGGAGCAGAAAGTATATTTAGAGAAATAACAGCAAGAGAACTTCCCAACCCCGGGGAAGGAATTGGACATACAAGTCTAATAACCTAATAGAACAGCTTATCTCAGTGCAAAAAGACCTTCTCCAAGACACATGACAATGGCAGTATCATAGTCAATAGAGTTTATCCAAGGCACGATTATTGCTAATTGAAAAATCAACGATAAAGAATCATAAAGGTAGCTAGAGGTTAAAAAAAAAAAAGGAACCTACAAAGAAACCCCTCCA
The DNA here is from genome assembly GCF_009829155.1 of Mustela erminea. Taxonomy (NCBI): domain Eukaryota; kingdom Metazoa; phylum Chordata; class Mammalia; order Carnivora; family Mustelidae; genus Mustela; species Mustela erminea. Next base: position 18,119,625 of record NC_045616.1, on the reverse strand, counting down.
CTAGACCGTCAGCAAATTTCTCACAAGAAGATGTTCCTCAAAATGAAATGAAAAGATGCTAATAACTTACAAAAAAGTAAGTGAAAGAGCACAATACTCTAGCAAAGAGGAAAATAAACAGTAGCGTAGTATGGGTAATGGGGCTTTGAGTAGTTTGGACATGTTAACTATATTAATTCTTACAATCTGTGAACACAAAATGTCTTTCCATTTGTTTGAGTCTTTTTTGATTTCTTTCAGCAAAGTCCTACAGTTTTCATTGTTTAGTTCTTTCACTTCCTTAGTTAAATTTATTCTTAGGTATTTCATTGGTTTTGAGAGAATGGGATCTTTTTCTTTGCTTTTCCAGATGTCTCAGTTGCTACAAATCAGTCCGACGGATTTCTATATGTTGATTTTATATCCTTCAACCTTACTAAATTTGTTAATTAGGGCCAGTAGTTTTTTGGTTGAGTCTTTGGGATTTTTTCAGTGTAAAATCATGTTGTCTGCAAATGACAGCAATTTTACTTCTTCCTTTTCAGTTTGGATGGCTTTTATTTATTAAATTATTTATTTGGTCTTGCCTAGTTACTCTAGCTAGAACTTCCGGTACCATACTGAATAAGAATGGTGAGAGTGGGCATCCTTGCCTAGTTCTAGATCTTAGGGAACAAGCTTTTGATTTTTCTCCATTGACTGTAAGGGTTTCTTCGTCATACATGGCTTTTATGTATGTTATTTCTATACCCAATCTATTGAGGGTTTTTATTGTGAAAGAATATTGTATTTTGTCAAATGCTTTTTCTGCATCTATTGAGATGATCATGGGATTTTCATCTTTCATTCTATTAATGTGGTGTAAATCACTTATGGATTTGGGTATGTTGAACCCTCCTCACATCCTATGGACAAATCCCACTCAATCACGATGTATAATGTTCCTGGATTCAGTTTGCTAACATTTTGTTGAGAATTTTTGCATCTGTGTTCATCAGGGATACTGATCTATGGTTCCTACAGTTCTCTTTTCTGGTGGTATCCTTATCTGAGTTTGATAACCAGGATAATGCCGGCCTTGCCTAACAGGTTTATAAATGTCCCCTCCTCTTCAGTTTTTGGAAAGATTTCAAGAAGGACAGGCATTCATCCTTCTTCAACTATTTGCTGCTATTACCCAGGAAAGCTGTCTAGTCCTTTGCATTGGGAAGTTTTTGATTACTTATTCTATCTCTTTTACTTATTGGTCAGTTCATATTTTCTATTTCTTCCTGATTCAGTGTTGTGTGTTTCTAGGAATTTATCTAGGTTGTCTTACTTCTTGGCATATAATTGTTGATAGGAGTCTCCTATTGATGAAGTCCCAGAACCTAAGTCAGGTTCGGTGGGGTGAGGTTCGGAGCTGACGACTAAAGAAAGAATTCTTAAGACGTCGCTGGTGCAAACGGTGGCTTATTAAAGCACGGGGACAGGACCCGTGGGCAGGAAGAGCTGCTGCCCCGGGTTGTGAGGGTAGGCATGTTATATACCTTGCGGTTGGAGGAAGGTGAGGGGATGGGAGGTTTCAACAGAGTTTTCACATGTTAAGGAGGGCCTACAAGGTGCCGGGGGGAGGCCTTGCCCTTATGGCCTGATCAATGTCGTCTTTAGGTCAGGCATTAACATCAAGATAATTGGGAGACTCTTGGTGGGGTATTATGATCCTGCTATCATTTACATTCCCTTCTACCTCAGCCTTCTCCAGTTTATGGTGGGAGGGAGACATTAGGGCTTCAGGAACCAAGAGTTATTTGCCTCTGGAAATTTGTGCTATTGATTAGGTAACCTCCCTGTTTAGGTCTCTAGGACATCTGTAGAGCAAGGGAGATTCCTGTTCTGCAGGATTGCGATCCCTGCAAGTTAATTATTTATCGTTTTATGGCGGTCAGGGGTGCCTGAGGAATGCTACACATATGGAGGGGAGCAGGTGGAGAGGGGGTGCAAGGCACCAGCTTTTGCTTTGTCCTCAGCCAGCCTCCTGCTCCCTCATCACTATGATTCTGGATGTTTTTGCAGTTCAGTTGTAATGTGTCCTCTTTTGTTTCTGATTTGAGTGTTCTGTTTTTCCTTGGTTACTCTAACTAAAAGTTTGGACATTTTATCTCTTCAAAAATCCAACTCAGTTTTGTTGGTCTTCCCTATTGTTTTTTCTTTCCTCTACTTCACTTATTTCTTCCCATTTTAAAGATTTTAAAATCTTTTTTAAAAAAAAAGGGAGCCTGACTCGGCTCCATCCCACGACCCTGGAATCATGAACTGAGCTGAAGGCAGAGCTTAACCAGCTGAACCACCCAGGCCCTTCCTTCTCTGGTCTTCATTATTTCCTTCTTTCTACTAATTTTGGGCTTAATTCTTCTTTTTCTAGCTCATTGCGATGTAAATTAGGTTGTTTGAAACCTTTCTAATTTTTCAATGGATGCATTTCACACTGTGAACTTCCTTCTTTGAACTGCTTTTGCAGCATCCCATAGATTTGGGTATGTTGTGTTTCCATTTCCATTTGTTTTAAGACATTTTAAATTTTCCCTTTTTTTTTTTTTTTTTTTTTAATTTGACAGACAGAGATCACAAGTAGGCAGAGAGGCAGGCAGAGAGCAAGGCGGGGAAGCAGGCTCCCTGCTGAGGTACTTACTATTGCCATCTTATCTATTGCTTTTTGGTTGTTTTGTATACCATTGTTTATTTTTCCCTCTGTTTATGCCTATCTTTTGTTCATGGATGGATGTCTAATTAGTTACTGTTATGTAAATTGGTGATCTATTAGGTTCATGAATTTGAGTCTTTCCCCAGGTTTAGAAAGTTTTCAGCTATCATTTCTTTAAAAAAAATTTTTTTTAAGGATTTTATTTATTTGTCAGAGAGAGGAAGAGGGAAAGCACAACAGGGGGAGAGGCAGGCAGAGGGAGTGGGAGAAACAGGCTCCCCACTGAGCAGGGAGCCCAATACAGGACTCGATCTCAGGACCCTGGGATCATGACCTGAGCCGAAAGCAGACACTTAACCAACACACCCGGGTGTCCTTATTATCTCTTTATATAAACACTTTTTCTCCTTCCTCTCTTCTTCTGGCATCCCAGTTATTCTCATATTTGTCTTTTTGATTGAGTCCCATAGATCACTCAGGCTTTGTTCTTTTTTATTCCTTTTATTTTATTTTGTTTTATTCCTTTTATTCCTTTTCCTTTGTTCACTGATGAGTTGTTTCTAAATTTCTGTATTCTAACTCACTCATTCTACCTTCCAGCATGCCTCTGCTGCAGATGGTACCATATTCATCATCTCATTCATTGAATTTTCCAGCTCCAGACTTTGTTTGGTTCTTTCCTATAATTTCTCTCTTCGGTGAGAGGTCGGTTTAGTTGTTCAGGTGTTTAGCTGGGTTTCCCCCACCCCCCATTATCATTGAACTGAGTTTTCTTGTAGTTCACTGGATTTCTTCCAAACAACCACCCTGAATTCTTTCTTTACCCGTCAAATCACAATCTGCTGCAGCTATACACTAAGTTGTTGGGAAATTATTTATATCTCCTTGGGGTGACATATTTTCTTGATTTTTCATGTTCCTTACATTGCTGTTTTCCCCTTTGAAGCACACACCTTCCTAAATCTTTATCGCGAATTTCAGATGGGGTAGTGATCATTGGCCTGGCTAAAACTGGGTTTTCCTCAGCTTTTGAATGGTTTGACCTGGCTCCACTATCCCTGCTCCCTCTTGTGGCAGAATTCTTAAGCTTTTCCATCTTTTCTGATGCTTGTCACTCACCAAGCCCGCTGTAGGAAACCGCTCTTTTGTTTTCCGGAAGATGACTTTACAGTTCCAGTTTGTGGTGCCTCTCTTGACCACAGATCCATTTTTTCCTGAGAGCACTGTGAATACTGGACCTGTTTTCACGCCCCCTGACTTAGGAGCACTAACAAGGATCTAGCCACAGAGTCGGGGGGAGGTGTGGATGTAGCACTGGGGTGGAGGGGGTAAGCAGGATGCTCCAAAGGTTGCTTCACCAACTTCCTGGTGAAGTCCAGAAGCAGTCAGTAGGAACCGTGTCCCTTCAGTGTCCTTTGATACTCTTACCTGGTTCCTTCCATCTCTCCTCCCTCCCCCCACATGTGGATGTCCTGCCTCTGGGTGCTACTGGAGGGAAATGGGTTTCTTAGGCCATGACCTGCAAAACTGGGGCAGTGGGACACTCACTCACAGCTTTCTGTCTTCTCCTCCACAGGAGAGGCTGCCACACGTGACAGCTTAGCCCCATGCACTGTCACCCTGGGTGGCGAGGGCTATGGTGTAGCTTCTCCCTCTCCAGTGTGTACAAACTCATCCTTCCCGTTCCAAAGGTGTGCTGGAACCTCCCCACAAGCAGGCCGGAGTTCTACAAAATGTTTCTGGCCCCTGTGCATCTGAATAGGCTAGCACACTCCAGGTTTGGTTCCCCCCCCCCTTACTGGGGTAAACAGGGGTCCACAGGACCACCTTGGATCCACAGCATTTTCCAGGTGTTGGTCCATTTATGGAAGCATGGGTGGGTACAAGTCATCCCTTGGTGTAGGGTGCTGGGTCCAGTAGCACCCAGTGAGGCACTTTTGTTCATGTTTAAATTTCTAATTTGTTGTTTAAAAAAGTGTTGGGGTGGGGGGCTGGAGGGGGGAGCAGGAGAATGAGGAGGAACATCCTACCCATCCAGGATGCTGACATCTCCCCCCATCAATTTTTAGGGAGCAACCTATTAAAGGTAGTGCTGACACAGAAATAATATCCAAATTCTATGTTACTGCATGGGCGGGGGCCTAATAGCTACCCTTACCTCTTCTTCACCTGCAATAATCAATTTCTCTCTTCCATTTGATATCTCCCCCTCTGTCTCCACATCCCTCCCCATAATATATTTTCACATCTAGTTTTGGAGTTGCATTGAGTGAGCCATGCTGTCAGCAGCTGGAAAGCCAGCAGCAGGGTCCTAATGAAAGCGGACAGTCTCCCAAAACAGCCGTGGTTTTCACTAGATGAGGTATGACAGCTCTTACTTCTGGTGCTCCGAAAGGCTTTTTTGGTCAGATGTTAATGAGCTGTGGACATGGGACTCTTTTCTTTGCCCACTGGTTGTTTAATATGAGGATATGAGGAATGATTGGAGGCAGCTATAGATTAAAGCTTAAAAGACTCTTGCAGAAGGGTTTCCTTTTTGGGAACCAACAAGACCTCTATGTCCATAGAGCCTAGAGTTGTGAGAAGAGGAAGCAGAAATCCCCCTGGTGGGTCACTGGGAATGCTATGCTTACTTCTACCCCTTGGTACCTGGACCCATGCAGTACACCTATTGAGAGCAGAGTTACCATATAATGATTGTTGATTTAGAGTATACGTTACATCCTGAAGGACATTGTCCTGTCTTTGCGGGGTTATCATGTCCAACCTTGTTGCCACAGGTGTGCCTTTAGGAAAAAAAAAAAGCGCTATTCCATCATTCTATCAGTCCAGTAGCTTCTGAGTTTGACAGCAAATGACAGGATCGGTCCATCTCATTGCCTCCTTTGCTGTATGGTGGATTCTTGTATATGTGGAATCCAAAGTAATGGATCAACCAAACCCCTTGTGAGTCCTTAGATAGTGATGTTGGTTGAGGCCATGGGGCTGAGAAAGGTAAACTCATACTCAGAATATGTGATAATTCTAGTCAGCATTAATTCACTCTGTTTTCCAAGATGGAAGGGGTCACAAGTCACTTGCCACCAAGTGGCTACCTGGTTTCCACAAAGGAAGGTGCAGTTATCAGGGGCTCAGTGTTGGTCTGTTAATGGCAGAACACCTGACACAAAAGGTAGCTAAATCAGCCTTGGTGAGAACCTCCGCCTTCCCACTACTCTGTTCAAACTTCCATGGTACCAACACTGTAGTGGCCAGGATCAGAAACACACTGACACTCTGCTGAGTCATTCTGTTTGGTAGTAGAGTGTCTCTTCTGTGATGGATGATCTCTGATAGATAACGCACGATCTACAGTCTTCATGTTTTCATGCTCATTCCTATGGATCTAGTCACATGGCTTTTCCCCAAATGTCCTCATCCTTCATCTTCCAAGCTTTATCTTTTCAGGCCTTTGGCTAATCAGTCAAACCATCAGCTACTGCCTATGAATCCTTAGGCCACTTTTCACACAATGGATGTCCATGTATACAACCCAAAGCTCTGTGCACGGGAAAGATTTCTCTTCACCATTATCTTTCCGGGGAGCTAAAGGAGAAGCACTGGTCAATAGCAGAAAATGAAATTGGGGCGAGGGCTTGTGCAGCTCCTCTCTGCCGTCTGGCCCCATCCTTTCCCATGGACCACTTGCATCTTCCTACACGTCGTTGCCAGACCCACCTAATTTAATGAATCTGTGGGTCTGGCAGATCCTACTTCCAATCTGGATGTATGATCATTTCCTAGATCAGATGCTTATCTCAACCAGGGCCCAGTAGCATTCAAGAACTGTGTTTCAGGGGCGCCTGGGTGGCTCAGTGGGTTAAGCCTCTGCCTTCGGCTCAGGTCATGATCTCAGGGTCCGGGATGGAGTCCTGTGGCTCTCTGCTCAGCAGGGGGCCTGCTTCCCTTCCTCTCTCTCTGCCTGCCTCTCTGCCTACTTGTGATCTCTCTCTGTCAAATAAATAAAATCTTAAAAAAAAAAAAAAGAACTGTGTTTGAACAGATGTGTAATTTTGCACTGCAGGAGACAAGGTATGGTTGCCGGACAAGGTATGGGATTTTATTGCAGGATCTTATCATCCTCATTGTTATCAGGAAGTTTATGTTGTAATTCTCTAGCTGGGTCATGTCACAGACTCACAAGCCATCTTTCTCCATCACTGACACCTCCTATATCATTGGGTCTGTCAGGCAGTGTGGTCCAAGAGGAAAGTTCACTTGTACTGCAACCTGGAGCTATGGCAGATCCCTCTTCTGTTCTGGGCCTCACTCAAAGCTAGCTCTTTGTGTAACTGGACAGAACAATATTCCCAGTGTGAAATATGCTTCCTCCACAGGCTGAAAGGTCTACCAATCTCTCTGGTTGGTAGAATGGGGGAGTTGTGAAGTACTTATGGACTTTGAAAGGGATATCCGGAAATATCCTAACTCACTGGATCCCTAAAAATGTTCCTGATTATGGTGGGCCCCTGATTCTTCATAGGCCACATCTATCACCATCCAGGGCACGTATCTTCAAGGCCTTTGATGTGCTTGCAACTCCCTGTTCATCCAGCTCAAGTAACACCATGTTATCGGTATATGAACCAATGTGGTATTAGGTCAGCTGATGATCCAGACCCTTCGTGACTGTATTATTATTGAGGGCAGCTGAGCTAACAACATTCATGGTACGCTGTTATGCCCCCATAACATCAACTTTCTGTCCCTCCTAACAGGGGTGGAAAAAAAAGGCATTTACCAGATCAGTGGGCCTTGTTAACCTTCCCAAACAAGGATACCACATCAGGCACAGCAGCTACAATGGGAGCTACAACTTGGGTCAAGTTGTAGATCATCCTCCAAGATCCATTTGTAGAGAACAGACTAGACGATTCAGGGGATACGCAATGGAGACCACCATTCTTGCACCATTTAGGGTCTTCAAGTGTGGTGCCTAAACTTTCTCATCTACCCAAGATGTAATATTGTGATTTACTTCCTATCTTGGCTGAGAGTATAGAGGCAATTTCAAGGCTTCCCTGGAGACTTCCTTTCTATAGTAGCTCTTATTCCACAGACTAAGGAACCACTTGCAGTATTTTTTCCCCAAACACTGAGTCGATGCCAGTTAGATATATTCAGGGATGGGGAAAATGACTGCCAGGTGGGTCTTTGAACCCCGTGGATGAGGAGCTAGACCTGGGCCAGGACTGAATTTATTATCTAGCCCCATACGACCCTGCTGTAATGCGGGCAAGGGCACATGGTGTCTGATTCCTAGATATCATTGTCACTTTGGAAACTGTGCCTGATACTACTCAGAATATTGGGTATTTTTCCATTTCCCAATGTATGGTTACCACTAAGTCCCTTTGGGGAAGCATACCATAGGCACATGCCATGGTAAGCAGGTCCCTCCCTCCTGGAGATTTGGTATTTGTCAATGAGTGAGATCTGGGTCTGAGAACTGGCTCAGGGTCGAATCTGGATAAGAGTTCATGGCCTTTTTTTTTTTTTTTTTTTAAAGATTTTATTTATTTATTTGACAGAGAGATCACAAGTAGGCAGAGAGGCAGAGAAAGAGAAGGAGAAGCAGACTCCTTGCTGAGCAGAGAGCCCGATATGGCGCTCAATCCCAGGACCCTGAGATCATAACCTGAGCCGAAGGCAAAGGCTTAACCCACTGAGCCACCCAGGTGCCCCGGTTCATGGCTTTTTATTGTGGTGGGTGCTCTTGGCCTCCTGATCATCCATTTTAAAAAATTTCTTTTGACTATATAGATTGGCCCTTACAAGCCAACCATCTATCTTGTACCTACTGAAGCTGTGTTCCCTTAACCATCTCTGCAGACAGATGGAACTGCTCTCTGCAAATCAGGACCTTTGGCTGTCAGCTACCCTGGCCTTGTAGTTCATTAAGATAATTTAACCAGATTGCTCCTGACAGTTAAGTGCCATAATATGGATCTATTAATGCAGGATCTCATCATCCTCATTGTTACCAGGGCTCAACTCTGTAACAGCTATTTCCTACCACCAGCCCTGGCTTTCAGAAGACAGCCTGTACTGAGCTTCTAAATGATGCCGTTCCTTTAAATAGAACATTCCTTGCTGCTTGGATATATGAAGGAATCTCTGTGTTGTCTTATATTACACAGTATTATTGAGTCTAATGTACACATGCCCTTGAGCTTCTTGGATCCCTCCTTCCCCATGTCTGCCTTGGAAGTTCTGTGATACTTAGCTGGGCCAAGCTAAGTGGCTAAGGCTTCTAAGAACTACCCTAGCTGTGTATCAGTGCTGTCTCCCTTTTATCATTGGAAAATCTTTTATCATTGGAAAGTACTTACATATAAATAAACTCTCTCTCATCCAACTTTATGTTCTTTCCCCCTTGACCCAGAATCCTCAGCATCCAGGCTCATATGTACTCTCTCGGCTCCTCTTGAGTTTATTTGGGTGAGGTTCTACGGCAACTCTGGCAGGCCCAGCACCTGACTGAGTCGTGCGTTGGGTCTTCTTCACTCTAGTTATTGGCTTAGTGTAGAGCAGGTGAGGCAATCCTGAGTGGGTACATGTTATCCTGGGATGCAGAAGTTAACGCATCGTCTTCAACAAGGGAAACGAAGGCAGTGAGTGGAAACTTAACAGGAAGAAGGGGGCTACTTCTGCAGGTCCAAATCCAAGAGTTTTGGGTGCATGAACCCAGATGTCCTCATCTCAAGTTTCAGGTCCTCCTTCTTTCCTACTGTGTCTCTGACCTTGGCTTAGCAGATATGATGGTGCTGGAATCCAATCTTCTCTTGAGCTCTGCCAATCTTAAATGCCAATCTGCCATGGTCCTCAGCACCTTCCATCTTCCAGCTGCATGAGATGAGAGGCTTTATAGGCTGTCAAGGAGGCCCTCTGGCTTTTCATACATAGCCTTTAATTGGCGATTAATCACCTTCAGCATTTCTCGAATGCACTGACTGCCCCCAACAACCAACATCCAATTCCATACTCTTTGTAATTCTACTTCTCTTGAACTTCTCCGAGGCCTCAGACATTGACCCTACCAGAGCATTCCCAGTATCCCATTCCAGTTAAGCATCGATGAAAGTTTCAACATTACATTGCCACGGTGGTGGTCCATGCTCCGTGTTCCACCGGTAACGGGATCCTCCATTGGCAACCTACCAGTGCATGATCTGGCTCCAAAGTCTCATGGCAGAATCTGCTTCCTGAGACCATTCTTGGCTATTGCTGCCTTAGATGGGCTTCCCTGGACAGACAGACTGAGACAGAGATTGGCATGCAAGACATCCACCATGGTATGCCATCGGACTCAAAACCTGTGTCTGTTGGCAGTACGATGAGGCAGACAAAAAAAAAAGTAGCAGTGCAGTCACGACAAAGGCCTCAGCTGTCCTCATGGGTAGCACTGGAGCTGGGATGACCTTTCAGAGTTGTCCCGCCTTAGGCGAGGGGGCTGGGCTTTTATAACCTGGATGTAGGATGTGTTTGGAAAAGAGTCGGGACTTAGGTGAATGAACAGTCTTCAGTTGATGGATATTCAAATAGCAACTCCGCTGAGTGTGCTCAGCCACCAACTCTGCCAGCAGCTGAGGGAATGCGTGCTTCAGTCCTAAAGGATGCACCCAAGAACCTTCTGAGAAGTCTAGTTTCTATTCCCAAATTTCTGCCCTGTTTCCTCCCTCTCAGGGGTGCCCAGACATTTGCTTAAACATCGTGGATGTTCCTGTGAGGGTTTTTAGTTGAAATGAACATTTAAGTCAGTATACTGAGTAAAGCAGAGAGCTCTCCCCAGTGTGGGTGGGCCTCACCCAATCAGTCAAAGACACAAATCAAATAAAAAGGCTGACCCTCACCCAAGTAAGAGAGAATTCCTCCTGCATGTCTTCAAACTGGGACACTGGCTTTTTCCTCCCTTCAGAATCGAACTGACTTCTATAAGAAATCTCTCGTGTTATTTTAAAAATATCACCAACACCATGATTTTATTTAAGGAGATTTATTAAAAGCAATTGGCCCACATGATTACGAAGGCTGACAAGCCCCAAGATCCACAGAGTGAGTCAGCAATCTGAGATTTAAGAGAGCCGAAGATGAAGTTCCAGTCCAAGTCTAGGGGCCTGAGAGCCAGGAGAGCCGAATGGTGTAATTCCAGTCTAAAGGTTGGCAGGCCTAAGACCCGGGATAAATTGATGTGTCAGTTTTTCTGAAGGCAGGAAAAAGCTGATATTCCAATTTGAAGACAGGTAGAAGGAAATCTCTCTTATTTGGATGTGAATCTGCCCCTTTATTCTATTTAGGCCTTCAACGGGCTGGACAAGGCCCACCTGCATTAGGAAGAACAATCCCCTTTACTCAGCCTATTGATTTAAAGGCTGTTAATCTTACTATACAGTAAGTTTCCGATGTACAATGGTACAACTTACAAATTTTCAACTTTATGATGGTGTGAAAGCAGTATGCATTCAGTAGCAACTGTACTTCCAGTTTTGAATGTTTATCTTTCCCCTAGCTAGCAATATGCAGTACAATACTCTCTTGTGTATCTGGGTAGGCAGCAGTGAGCCCAAGCTCCCAGTCGGCCATGCAATCACCAAAGTAAACCAACACATTTAGGACCGTTCTATCCATATAACCATCCTGTCTTTCACACTCAGTGTTCAAGAAACTACATGAGACATTCAACAGTTTATTATAAAATTAGCTTTGTGTGATCTAATTTTGCCCAACTTTGAACTAACATAACTAATATGACGTTGAGCACGTTTAAGGTAGGGTAGGCTAAGCTTTGATGTTCAGTAGGTTAGGTTTAACAAATGCATTTCTGACTTAGGATATTGTCAGCTCCTGACTGGCTTATTGAGGAAGATCTATGAATATACAGTCATCCTATTGGCTATTTCTCTAGAGAAAACCTCAACTACTAATATAATACCGTATGTATGTTTTTCCATCTTGCTGTTTTCACTTAACAGTGTATTCTAGGGAATCAATCTGTAGCAATGTACACAGCTGTTTCTCATTTGGATAATTCCATAAGATTCCATATTGTGGATGTAAACTAGCTTTCCAACCAATCTCCTTCCAAAGGACATCTGGGCCATTCCAGTCTTTTGCTATGATTAGTATGATAGTTACCACAGTTTTACCAGTTCCTTACTGGTAGGTATTGAAGGTATCTTCAGTTTATAATTTTTTGCTTTATAAAAAACTGATGCAATAAATACCTTCGTGTATACAGAAACCAAGGATGCTAGAAGACTAGAGTCCCGAGAGTGGGTCATGGGTATATGTAAAATGTGTATTTTTATTTTTAAAAATTTTCACAAAGTCGGGGTGTCTCAGTGTCTCAGTTGGTTGCTTTCCGACTCAGGTCATGACCTCATAGGTCATGAGATCGAAGCCCTACTGGGGTCCATGCTCAGTGCAAAATCTGCTTGGGACTCTTTCCCTTTTCCTCTCCCCCCTTCCCTACTCCTCCCTGCACTCATGTGCTCTCTCTCCCTCAAGAATAAATCAATCTTAAAAAAAACTTTTTTTCACAAAGCTTGGCATATGCTTACAAAAAAAATGTTAACAATATATTACATTCCCACCAGCAATGACAGTTCTCATTCCTCATAACCTCTTCAGCATTGGATGTTGTCACCTGTCCTAATTTTTCTTATATGATGAGTGAAAGTAAAATCTAATTGTCCTTTTAACTTGCATTTCTGACTACTCATAAAATTAAGCATCTCTACCTATTCCTTGGTTAGTAAGAAATAAGTAAGATGACTTGCCTCTTCTCACCATTTGTACAATGTTTTGTTTTTCTTACTAGAATACAATGGGAGATGAAATCCTTTTGATTATTTCCTGAGGTAAAACTAGTAGCTGGCCCAGAAGTTTACCTAATTTTACCTAATTTTGGCACATCCTAATCAAGCCTGAACTTAATCTCTCACAATTTTTCCCCCAAAACAAAGGGAAAAGAAAAAGGGCAGGGGGAGATCCTGCCAGGCACTATGTGGGGTACTGTTTATAGCTCCCTGAGAGATGGCACAGTAGGCATTTAAAACATATTTATCAAATGATCGAAGACCAGATCAAATTATAAATTCAGGTTGACCACCTGAATGTTCTGCTTTGCAGAACTTTCACACATCTCTGAACTGATAGAAATCCTAAACAATCGCAGACTGAATATCGATGGCCTCAAAAGAAACTCAGCATTAGATAAATATTATTTAGAAAAAATAAAGTGACTTTTCTTACATCCCAGAGCTCATGAAGTAAAATTCATACATGTCACAAATCTAAGGAAATGTGCCAAATAGAACACGTGGGGAGGACTAAAGCTGTAAAACAACAATAACAAAATACCACTTTGGTCTAACTGGAAGAGGAACTCCATTCATGGTTCAGAAGATAAGACCAAATAAGAAAATGTGGGACAATAATGGGAAATCAGAATAGGAGAGTGTTAAAACTTAAGAAAATGCTTTAGCTTCAATTTTGGGATAGAATAGTCAGGTGGAGCCCCATAGGGTTTTGTGTTCAAAAGTAACTAGGTATTTGCCAAAATTATTTTTCATCAACTCAGCAAGAAGGGACCAGATGAAAAATTTACACCTATCTGTATAAAGTAGGTTTTGTGATTTCTCAATATGGATTTTAGAAAAAGATTTGTCATCTCCAACTACACAACGTATTACCCCATACATACCTCTTGACTTGTGAAATAACTGATTTTTAGAATAATTAGTGAGTTTTTGAATATTAAAAAGGTATGAATTAAATAAATCAACACCAACAGCTGTTTAACAGTGATAAAATATACTTTTATTTACTTTGTTGAGTTAGAGGGTTGTAAAAAAATTATTGCTAAAGTAGATATCAGGCAAACAGAAAGGTGCTTTAGAAGTCCAGTTACCTTGGAGTTTATTTAAACTAAGAGGAAAAGGTCATAATGTTTTCATGCAATACATACTTGGTTCTTTAAATAACCATTGTGACAAATAACAGAAAGAATTATGGAATGCTGCACTTGTGATCCATACAAAACACCAACATTTTGGATTGTACATAATTTAAAGAAACGTCTCAAACACTTTTTGAAATACTGTAGTAGCCAATACACAGAGGCATGCCGTAGGTGGGCACAGGAATGCAGTTTATAAAAGAAAGAGAAACATCACACTGGAACTACTCAATTTCTTCAAAATCACTGAGCAAGAAAAGCAACATTGAACTTCCATACCGATTTTACACAACTTTTATACAGTACCTTGACTTAAATCCAAGAGCAAAAGTTAAGACTCTCCTCCTCTATTTTTTGGTAAACAACTGCATGGTAAACTTAGATGACTTTTCCCCCTGGATTTTACCTGGGAGTGGCCTTTTTAATTTTTTATTTAAAAGAGGGCAGGTTTGGCACTTTTATACTGATGTCACCAATGTTAATATTTCTTGGGATCTCAGGAAGATTCATATTCTTTACAGCTGATACAGCACGGGCTGGAGCTCCCGCTAAGCCAGCCTGTATACAGAAGCAAATAAAAGAAAAAGAAAATGTACAACTCAGGTGTAGCTCATCAAAAAACACTAAAAATGGAGGACAATGATAAAAGATTCATATAACAAGCTTAGAGACCAGATGGTAGTTTGAATTGGTATGGGATGGTTACTTTGAAACTCTAATCTATAAAGAGAAAACAGTTGACACATTAAAAAATACAGTGAATACATGCAATGATAAGAACGTAAAAATTTCGATACAAATTAGCCTGCACTACTTAGACATCACATCCACTATTCAAATGACAAAAACCAGGTCTTCCCCTGCACCGTGGCTTACTGACTTATGATATAAGCATGAAGCATATTTTACATCAGTTTCCTTTTAAACATCTCTTGCAATAATCATGATAGATTTGGGGTTTGTTTTGTTTTGCTTTGCTTTTAAAACAGCATTTATCATCAAAATGTGGTATAAAATAAAAACTTAAAGTAACAGATCATACTTGTCTAGTTTCTTTACTTAGGGCCAAACCCTTAAAGCATTTCAAAAGAACAAATTTTTTTTAAAAATTATTTTAATTGCGGAGGCTCTTCTCAATTTTTCTATGGAAGTTCTAGAACACTGAAGAAAAAAAAAAATCAGGCTTTTAAAGTAAAGCCTCAGTCTAAAGAGAACAGTTCTGCCTAAAAATGAAACTGCAACCGGAAGACTTTTCCAACCTTTGATGAGTTAGAAAAAAATACAATGATTAAAAATACTTTGTCACATAAAGTAGATCCAACAACATAGGTTCAGTTTACAATATACAAATTTGGAGAAAGAACAGCATAAATGCAAAAGGTATTATTTATGTAAATAAATGAATTTAAAAACATCTAGTAGCATTAGTGTACAGTATTTCACTTTTACCTTAGGGAAATTTATAATTTGTGAAATAATTTTGAAAGAAAATATGCTTAGAAGAAAAATGCATATATATCATCTTTTTCAAATAGCTTCAACAGTCTTGATACTTTTATGGTTTAAGTTAGATTTAGATTTCATCAATTTTTATTCAGGTGACACAATCAAGGCAACATACATCTGAATTCAGTGGCATACATCATCTTGACAAAAGCAGACAATTAGGTAACAAAAACAAATCTTCCATATATGAGACAACGTCTGTGTAATTAGAATTACTAGTTTTAATGTCCCTTTTGAAATTTTAGGGTTTTTTTCTCTTATGTAATCCTACCTCTTTTGTTAATCAAAATAATAATAATAATAAAGCTGTTACCTGAGAAAAATCTTGACTGATACAAAATAGGCCAGTGTAAACTATTTGCTGAATAAAGGATACAAACATTGTTAAGCAATGAAATAAAAGCCACGGATTATCAACTCAGAATTGGAAATAATAGAAAAAATCAGTAAAATAGTATTAATAATAGCTATGGTCCACACAGGCAATGATATAAATGAAACACTCCATATCCAATTAAAGAATGAGTAGGGCTGGAGCATTCAATTTTTATGATTTAATGGAAGTAAGTTGTTTTTGACTGACCCCTACATTTATACCTACCTGAAGCAATGCAGTTGTTTTTATACCCCCCAAAGATGTTGGAGATACGAATAAATATTGTTTAGAGTAACATGACTCATAATGAAAAGGGTCTTTAATCTGATTATTTCAAGTTCAATGTAGTCCAGCTACCAAAATTTGGAATGGTTTAGGATCAAAGAAGGATCCAGTTCAAAGAAGTTTACTATCTTGTCAAGGCTCTCTTCCTTTTACCCAAAAGTATGTTGTTGGCCAAAGAATAAATTATTTTACAAACTTATAGATATCCTGGAGCTAGTATCAGTTTTCCAGGTAAAAGGATTTTGTAATTTTTCTAATTAAAAAACCAATTTGCCACTATTTTTATTTGGGTGTGAGTAGACTATCTAAAAAAACTACTAATAAGATATTTGAGTACAAATATTTTAACAGGCATGAATGATCAGAGGATTTTTATTATTGAGATAGAGACAGAGAGAGAGAAGGTAGATAGGTGTGTATGTTTTACTGGATGCTATGATTTTACTTTTATAAACAGTAAAAATAATTTTTTAAGTATTAAATGTCATTGACAAGCTTTCTTTTCCATAAGACCCTGTACCATGAACAGCTAACTTAACTTGAGCAAAGAAAATGAAAACAAAAATGCATCCTGTAAAATTTCTTTAGATTAAGCCGTTTCTTTGTGACCAAAGATGGTGTCGACTGTTGGCTGCTAATGAGAATACATAAAGTCAATATAGCAATTGATTTAAATAGCATATATGTGCCAAGTTCTTATAATGTAAAACAAAAAGAAGTTTCTAAGTACAACAAACTACAATTCCTCTAAACATAAGCAGCAAGCCATACACATGCAAAGGATGGCAACTATTCAGAACACGCAAATGAATTAAGAGAATCAAATTATTTCTCAAGCATGTTCAATACTTTTGTGTAATATGTCATGAATTTAAATGGTAGGGAATAAAAAAATTGTAATGTGCAACTTCAATTTTTAATTAAACTAACATTTTAAGAAATCAGATTTTGCAGACTATAAAATATAAAAAATATAAAAAGAACTGTTGATCAGTAAGTAGATGCTAAACTGAGCTATCTATATATAAAAACTTGTGGCTTAAAAATAAAAGATGTCTCAAGTAGTCAACACCAGAACTGCTATAAAACAAATTTCATTTTTAGACTTTCATGAAAATGAAGTCTGAAACATTTTTATGAAAGAATAAAATGTAAAAGAGGTAATTTGCCATTAGGAGGTCAGTGTGCCAAGAGAGAAGTATAAAGTAATTTTTGTCTTAGTTATGATTTTTTTCAGTAAGATATATTCAAAGCAACAAGATAACTTTTACTAATTCATTTTTTTTGAACACTAAAATTTACAGAAATTAAGCTTACCTGACTTGTTAGTCGTATGTACAATTTAAAATGTAAAATTAAGATATTTCTGACAGTACAACAAAGCTCTTAAAGATTTAAGATTACACAGTTGACACAAAGCAGAAATAAAAAGAATGAAACCCTACTGGAGAAATAACTTGTTTCCATCTATGTTATTATACTCGAGCACCACCAAACTGCAGCAACTCCACTAACAAAAATAAATATATGAATCCAAAGCAGTTAAGAGTATGAATTGGATGAAAGAATGAAGTACAGTATATAAAAGAATGGCCATGTTTTCTCTCCCATGAAATTAAATAAATTAACAGAATTAAGAGAAAGAAAACAAAATGAAGTCTGCAAGTATACCAAAATGAGGCCAAACAGATAGAAGACTTATACAGACATACTCTCGGAAATTTCAAGCACTTGAATCACAAAGATAGTAATGGATGGATATGATTTGTTTTTGATTTTGTTTTTAAATTGCCAGACCCAAAAATAAACAAAATATGTGCAAGCAAAAGTGAAAAAGCAGCACTACTAAAATATATTACGAAGAATCGGAAGGCTCCCTTTTCCTCATGCAATAAGCAATTAACTTTCTTGAAGGAAAAAGGAAAGAATCTAGATATTTATTTCATCTAAGACATAAAATACCATCCTACCATCTTAAAATATTTTTTCAAGCTTGAAATACAGAGTAAGATGGTAGTGGGAATGGTCTGTACATACTAAAACCTCTACCCACCCCTCCTGCTGGAAGTTGCTATGCACATTCATAATCTTGACCTAACAGCAAAGTGAAAGAACATCAACATTAATAAACACAGTATTAAATGGTTTCAGACTCAAAATCATTAACAAAATAATGGCAGTTTCTGAATGCATGTTTTGAGCAAAACAGTAAATTCAATTATTTTAACTTCTGAATGCAAGGCAGAGTAACTTTTAATCTCGGAATCTGTAAAAGGCTTGCTCTTTAAGGGCAGTGCTTTAATACTCCAATTATAAACAAACGGGTTAGAAATGCTCGTGACAACCCTCTAGGAACAACTGTAACATTTTATAAAAATTTTTATCAAAATTAGAATATTTAAAAATTTTAAAACCTTCCAAATTATACAATCCAGTTAATATAATCTTCAGTTATAGTTTTAATTTCCAGTACAGCACTTGCCTGTGCAAAATAAATATAGCAGACTAATAATGCCCAATTCATGGATTTAACGTAACTAATTCCAATCATTACACATGAATGCAGGGGTCCTCACCATAATTCTGGAGAAGAACAGAGTGAACTGAATGTCAAGGTAAAAAGCTGAACCAATTCACAAGCTGACTGGCCAGCATCATTGTATTAGGGCCACTTTTCTTGTTCTCTAAGCTCTTTGAAAATAGATATTGATTTAAAAAAAAAAAAAGAAAGAAAGCTAATTACTAGTTCTAGTGATGGAAGTTAAAGACCCAAATGGTTCTTTGCTAAAAAATGACAATTTAACATAAACTAAAGACCAGAACACAGAAATTGGCAGTGATTTGGGTCAGTGGAATAAAGGAGACAATTATGTATTTTCTATTCTGGGGATAAAGTTACAGAGATCTAAGGACCAAAAGTGGTATTCCCGGCTTCACGATAGTGCCTACCATCTTGGGATAAGAAATTAAAAAGCCACCTGTATGTTGCCACTTCTCAAACACATCCAGAAAGTAATACTTAAATGGCTAAAAAAGCAATGCCAAATTCTCAGTGGCACTTTTCTAATTAGTAAAGTGGATAATCTAACTTGTTGAATTTACAGATTTTTTTTTTCCCTCTTTGGGACTCAATAAAGTATTTTCATTTTGAAATTTTTAAATGGAGGCCTATGAACTTTTTCATTTTTCATCTTTGTATGGCTTTCAACAACAACAAAAAAAGCTGTTCGTTAGCATTTAGATTGAAATTAAAAAAATAAAAACAATTTACACAGTTAACTTAGGGTGTGAAAAAAATGCATAGGAAATGCCAGAGAAAATTTAGTTTTATAAAGCTATGAGTCTATTAAAAACATTTTCAAAATGAGGCAATATGCTTTGTAAAAATGTCCAATAACAATATTTTACTGAGTCTTAATTATTACAGTGTTTAGATGTCAGAAGGTTGCTTCCCTGGAAATCCATTTTATTTTGGTCAAAATATTTAATTCCAATTTTTAGAACATTTAATTTTTAGAACCTTTAATTCAATTTTGGAAGATTTGTTATCTTATACTTTTTCTTGGCCACTTTTAATACGGAACTGAAAACCATTATGTTAAGACTTTGGAACTGAAAACCATTATGTGGGGAAAAGTACTATTTAAAAGTCACTATTCTAAACCTTCATTGCTTTTCACTTTGTATGCAAAACTCTAAAGGTTCAGCTTTTGGTTTTCAAATTCACAGCTTCCAAACCCCAGCAGGCAATTTTATGTTAGAATCCTAATTTAGAAAGATTGGGGGGGGGCCTCTCTGTGAGAGTTAAATTAATTCCACCATATTACTTTTGAAATACACTCTACATCTTTATATACAAAGTAAACTGTCATTTCTACAAATGTAATATGTCAATTAAATGACAATGTTTTAAAAAAAAGAACAAAAAAACTTTCCTTTTACAATGCAGGCAGACAAAACAGAACAAATATGACATCAATGAAACACTAGTAAAATACAGTAAGTCCAATAAAAGATGAAGAAACTACAAGGAGAAACTAGAATGAAAAATAGGCTACAGGGACTACATGGGTTCATTAACACAAAGAATTTTTGAGTCTGGCCTAAATAATTAATTGCCTTTGACATCATTTTGCTTTCCCTTTGTTAAAGTACAGTTTTCTCAAAGTCAGCAATACCTTGTCTACCTGTCCTGTCTGGGAGATTGAAAGATAAAGGTCTGTAAGAGAGAAGAATGGAAAGAGCTAGAAAGATCAGGATGTTCGGAAAAAAAGAAGACTGACTTTAAAAAAGTAGTGACTATATTCAGACCCATTTATTCATAACATGAAATACATAAAACCTAACAAGTCTCCCCAACCCCACCCCTCTACCTCCACCCCCAGGGAGTCCTTTTATTCCTAGGAAGATTCCTGAGTGCCTCTTAAACTTCCCCCAAATCCCACCAACCCCCCATCTTAAACCCTCCTTTCCCCAGACCCCAGTGTCATAGTAAACCATTTTTCTGTCAAATCAGGATAGATGAAAATACATTCAGAGCATATCTTAGTTTCTCCTCTCTTTAAAGATCTGGGAGATCTTTGCTTCTACCTGTCTAGGTTATTAGGAATTAAACTGGTCCACTTTCCACTGTCACCAGAAATATACTACCTTTAAACCAAAATAATAAAATCTTTAATTTCTGACAAAGTAAAGTCACCTAGGTATATCCATGTTGTGTCTTTAAAGTTGTATCTTAATTATACTCAGGCTGATTTTTAAAAAATAAATGCTATTCTCAATACCATTTAAATTAATCTTAAAAGAATGATAATCAGGTCTTTTCATCAACCATGATATTCTAAATTTTAATTATTTCTTGACAAGTTTTTGCTTGCATAATAAATTTTAACTAAAGTTTAAGGAAGACTCAGATTAATTAAAGCTTATAGTGTGTTCTCAAATAATTTTGGATTATTCTGCAGTTATATATTTGGTATATACATATCTAGTTTAAGTAAAAGGGAAATGGGATCCATACTGAAAACTCTTAACATTCCAATGTATCTGGAAAAAAGGTGGTAGTCTTCCAAACATATTACAAAAATTACTGAAGAATAGCACAAAGCCAACATTATTTTTGGCATAATTTTTTAAAATAGTGATCACGACTAAATGGCCTCACTTTGACTCAAAATTCTATTTTATAACTAAAATAGTAGCAGACATCACATATAGAGAAGCACCTGATTTAAAAAAAACATAATGTTGTGGTCTATTCCCAGACTTAAAATATATTTCCTACTAGAGGAGAAAAATTAATTTGTAGTAGGTAACAGCTAACTATACAAATTAAAAGATCAGTGGATGAAAAATATCAGTACCTTTTCCACCAGTATTAAAAACATTTTAAACATAATTGTTTCTGTGAGGAGATTTTTTTAAGTTACAGTATTCTTAAAACTATTTCCATTGAAAATGTAAAATTTTGTATTTTACTGCTCTATTTTACAGATAAGGAAAAATTGCCTCATTAGCCAAGTGTTACTGGACAATCAGAAAGCAAATATCCATTATGCAATTATTATAGGTCCTTCGTAACTTTTGTCAGTATGTTAATAGCAAACCAAGGACAAAAAAGAAAAAAATAAAAAAGAGGACACCACCAATGAAAAGAAGTTAAAAACCTGGAATATGAACATTCCAGACAAAAGGTCAATATATTTTTTACAGATGATTACACAGAAGTCACAAATTCCCACATATCCATTCATTTCTGACTGATTATTAAAGGATTGTGTCACTGTCTGTCTCTTGGCATTTAGAATCTATATCCATAGGTTTTTGTAAAGCAAATTTGCACAAATTACATAAAACTTCAAGTTATCACTTATGACTTTAATAGCTCAGAGGTTATAGTAAATCTTTTATTATACTAAATAAGATAAGACAAACCAACTATACTAAATAATATTGTGAGTTCTTTTCCTTGTCCTAAAACAAAACTTTCTGTATTAATCTCGTTTGTTTTCCCTTTTCAAAACCCAGTATTTTAAAAATTGGCTGTAGGACACACCAAATATTAGTAGTTATTTAAGAGTCATCATTTTAAGTCTCTCCTTTAGGCAACTCACAGGGATGGTAAATTGAGTTATAGAGAAATGCAGGACTATTTCACTTTAAAAGAGAACACTGGAAAATGTTTTTCTACAAAGCTTCAACTGTTTCTAACCCTCAGGTTTTGGATTTAGCCATCTTCCTGTGTTTCATTCAATTCCAATGAAGATAGCATTATGTTAAACTGATTCTTTAAAATGCCAACAAGATAAAAATTCTTTAGAACTCACCTGCTATAAATTAACACTAGCATATTTTTAATACCTTGCTGCTTTTATAGTAATAATCACTGTAAATCAACCAAGCACCTGAGCTGGTATTAATCATTATAAATAAAATTTATTTTTCTAGTCTTAGTTATGACTATAACTATGAAAGGTAACAAGTATAGTGCTGAATGACATGTCAAAACCATTCATCTTTCTAAACTTCTGCTAGAGTAACAAGAACTACAGTGGCTCAATTACAATACTTGTTATTGATACTCAGCCTAATACTGAGGAAAGAGTCACGAAAATTCTAAGGTAGGGTTTTACACAATGCTCAGGTGCTGGTTGATCCTCACACACCTCATCTAACAGCACAAAGCTAAGCACGTGTAACTAACCAAATCTTCCTCCTATAGAATACAGAAAAAGCCATGAACACATGTATCATTGTATAAAATATGTGATATGTAGCCAGCTTGTCAGTGACTTCTGGAAGGATCCAGAATTAAAAGATTAAAGCAATGAATTTCTTTTTTCAGTGTTCACTCAGGCTTGCGAAGCACGAGGTAGAACACTACTTCCTCATGAGAATTCCATTTCCTCTCCTTTCCTTTTCCAGAAATAGTTCTGTGACACCAAAATTATATATCTTTAAAATATCAGGTCTAAGATTTCCTTGATGATTACTAAGGTTTTGTAGAGCAAATACTGATTTCATTATTCAAACACATAGTTTCTTTTTTAAGCTATTAAGAATCTGGAATTGTGTTTATTACCCAAGGCAGTTATAACCGTGGTTAAAAAAAGAGAACATGATCTCTGTCTGTCAAATAAATAAATAAAATCTTTAAAAAAAAAAAAAAAAAAAAAAAAAAAAAAAAAAAAAAAAAAAAAAAAAAAAAAAAAAGAGAACATGAAACTATCAGGTAGTTAGTAGTCACAGAACATTTAACATACTAAGATACATATATTCAATTTTTTTAAAAACTGAATAAGCCTATCAGCTGTATTTAAGGGTGATACTGAAGGACAAACAGTGAAAGCTACACATCATGCATAATTTATGATCATGCTTACTACCTCCATCAACTAGAGAGCTTTCCATTCTTACCTCAGATTTCTCCAGCTTATTTTGTGCATCAATTTGAGTAACAATCTCATTCATGTTGGTCTCCAGTACCATTCCCCCCATCACCATTTCTGCAAGAATATTGTGAACCTAAAGGGAAAAATAACATACTATAAAGAAAATTCAGTACAAAAATGTTTCATCATTCCAGCAGCTTTTGTTTCAAACACTGCTGTGACTACTTCATAAGTATGAAGTGTAAAATAAAAATAGTTTGGAGGGCTTACAATCCATGTTTGCTACTACTATGCAGCCTGAGACAGTTACAGAACCTCTTTAAGTCTTAGTTTAATGGGTTCTAAAACAGATATTAATAGTGTCTCCTTCCTAGACTGTTGAAAGGATTAAATGAGGTCATCCCTGGAAGTGCTGAAAACAAAGTAAATGAGCAATAAACACCAACTATTGCTGTAACCAGTTTAACGTTAAAAAAGTATCTACAATGGCCTTTTATGCCAGATTCTTGGCCAATAATTATTAAGCTGTTCTATACTCAAGGCACTTAATGAAGCTATGTGACACTGCAACAAGCTCCTGATTGAAATAAAGCAAAATTTCTTATTATTGTGGGTATTTTAAAAATGTTTTTGTCCCAAATACCTCCATATATGTAATACTTAGATTTTTTTATCATCAAATATACAATCTTACAGTGACTAAAAACAGCATCTTCCACTGGGGAGAAGAAATATAATCCAGGTGTTTTTTCACAGGTAGTTACTGAATCAAAAATCACCAACTCAAAGGTGAACTAGGGTATCACAGAATAGCATACTTTGTTATAATTTTTAAAAAACAACATGGTGGTATAAAGAATGGAGACTCTGAAATTAGGTATGAATACTGACTCTACCAAGCGTTAGTTGTATGCCCTTCAGCAGCCATACAACTGTTACCTTATCTGTGAAATAGAGATAAAAGTAGTATAGACACCTCATCCAGTCATCATAAGGATTAAAAAAATTGATGCAGGGATGCCTGGGTGGCTCAGTTGGTTAAGCAGCTGCCTTCGGCTCAGGTCATGATCCCAGCGTCCTGGGATCGAGTCCCATATCGGGCTCCTTGCTCGGCAGGGAGCCTGCTTCTCCCTCTGCCTCTGCCTGCCTCTCTGTCTGCCTGTGCTCGCTCGCTCTCTCCCTCTATCTCTGACAAATAAATAAATAAAATCTTAAAAAAAAAATTGATGCAAAGTATGTAGCATTGAGCCTAAAAGAAACTATGAAGTAATTTTATTTTATTTGTTTTAGAGAGAGAGGGTGCGCACGAACATGGGGTTAGGAGCAGAGAGAAAGAATTCCAAGGAGACTCCTTCCTGAGGGCAGAGCCAGACACAGGGCTCCATCCCAGGACCCTGAGATCATGACCTGAGTCAAAATCAAAAAGTAGGTAATAAAGTAGCTTAACCTACTGAGCCACCCAGATGCCCCCAGTAATTTTATTTTAAGCAAAAACTGTTTTTGGCTAAATAGGTAATTACCAAATTCGATTTCCATTCCTTTATAAGACTGCATGCAAATGTATACATGATTTTTAAATCCTAACATCATTTACTAATTTTCATTTTGGAAAGATGGACACCTCACATATAACTCTTGAAGAAAGAATTATAGAAATTACTCTTCCTAGCAAACAAAACCAGAAACCACAATTGTTTTAAAAACTAGTGCTAGTCCACAATAGCCAAACTATGGAAAGAACCTAGATGTCCATCAACAGATGAATGGATCAAGAAGATGTGGTATATATACACAATGGAATACTATGCAGCCATCAAAAGAAATGAAATCTTGCCATTTGCGACGACGTGGTTGGAACTAGAGGATATTATGCTTAGTGAAATAAGTCAATCGGAGAAAGACAACTATCATATGATCTCCCTGATATGAGGAAGTGGAGAGGCAATGTGGGGGGCTTGGGGAGTAGGAAAAGAAAAAATGAAAGAAGATGGGATTGGGAGGGAGACAAACCATAAAAGACTCAATCTAAAAAAACAGACTGAGTGTTGCTGGGGGGAGGGGGGATGAGAGAGGATGGTGGGGATATGGACATTGGGGAGGGTATGTGCTATGAGTGCTGTGAAGTGTGTAAACCTGGCGATTCACATACCTGTACCCCTGGGGATAAAAACACATTATATGTTTATTAAAAAATTTAAAAATTAAATTTAAAAAATCTTAAAAAAAAAAAACTAGTGCTAAAAAAAAAAAACTAGTGCTGAATATCATCACTCCCAACTGCTATCCCTTTTGTGACTAAAAACCACTTTTATTTAATTCTCACATTAACCTTTGTAACAGTTAAGAAAATAAACCAGCTTACTCAAGACACAAACAAATATGTAGCAAACGAACAATTCAAACCTAAGTCTGAGTGACCCAAGTCTCATTCTTTGCTTTCTTCTGTTAAACTAATACATCAAATCGATACAGTAAATTAATTTTTAGTCATAATCTATGAAGATTCAATTAAAGGTCAAGAAGGTGATTGGATGATAAAATATAATTACCCTACAACAGCTAACAGGTTTCAATCATATGGAGGAAAAGTGTTAAGAAAGAAAGCCCACGGCCAGCGACATTAAGACTTCTGTTTTATCAGAACTTTCCCTCTTTTTCTTTTTTTAAGATTTTATTTATTTATCTGACAGAGATCACAAGTAGGCAGAGAAGCAGGCAGAGAGAGAGGGGGAAGCAGGCTCCCCACTGAGCAGAGAGCCTATTGTGGGGCTTGATCCAGGATGCTGGGATCATGACCTGAGCCAAAGGCAGAGGCTTAACCCATTGAGCCACCCAGGCGCCCCTACCCTCTTCTTTTTAAAACAAATTCTCACGAGAAAGCACAATTTGTAATGCTGATAAAAGTACAGCAACTCCAGTGAATCTTGGAGCACTGCATCAAAAACTAATGATGTATTTTAGGGTGACTAACATAACACAATAAAAATTAAAACAAACAAACAAAAAGTGCAGCAACTCTACCAACCCCACCTTGTTCAGGCTTATACATTTACTACTGCCTTTCCAGAAATCTCAGAAACACATGTTTAGTGTTTTAGTGGAAGCCATAGATTTCAGTATTATAGAAATGTTTACAAAGGTTAGAGGTATTAAAATATGAGTAGCCTGCAAATGTGGGTCATACTCAAGAAATACTAGGAACATATGTCAACTTAATAAGGACTAAGATGTAATTTTGTCCTCAAAGTAAAAATAACTCCTATGAAAGCAAATTCAGAAATCTCAAGAAGATAAAAAATACAAATCTCATTTGTATTTAGCCTGTGAGCTAAATCCTTAAGCATAATCTCATTTATTAGAAATATAATATATATTTATTAAAAATAAAATATATAATAAATGCCAAAAGGATATATCCTAGGTGACGAGGTAGAAATTCCAGAGATCAACAATATAGGAATGAGAATTATCAATTGGGAGATGAATCCAACATTATTAAGGTCATGGTATTCAAATAAGGTATGGAGGGACCATTTAGAAGCTATCTAGTGAAAGAAAACTTCATATTCTAATAACTGGGAGGAATTTTTAGCAGACTTAGTAAGAGAAAGAAGATGATAAAAGCTTTGCTTTTAGCTTAGCCCTAACACATAGGCTGACATATTCTAGCATTTTGTTTTATAAATTTTACCCAAAACAGATTTTTTTTTTCTTTTTTAAAGAGAGAGAGGGCGCCTGGGTGGCTCAGTGGGTTAAGCCGCTGCCTTCGGCTCAGGTCATGATCTCAGGGTCCTGATCGAGTCCCGCATCGGGCTCTCTGCTCAGCGGGGAGCCTGCTTCCCTCTCTCTCTCTCTGCCTGCCTCTCTGACTACTTGTGATTTCTCTCTGTCAAATAAATAAATAAAATCTTTAAAAAATAAAAAAATAAAATAAAGAGAGAGAGTGCAGGGGCACCTGGGTGGCTCAGTGGGTTAAGGCCTCTACCTTCGGCTCAGGTCATGATCCCAGCGTCCTGGGACCAAGCCCCGAGTCGGGCTCTCTGCTCAGCGGGGAGCATGCTTCCCTTCCTCTCTCTCTGCCTGCCTCTCTGCCTACTTGTGATCTCTGTCTGTCAGATAAATAAATAAAATCTTTTAAAAAAAGAGAGAGAGAGAGAAAGAGTGCACAAGAGAGGGATGGGGAAAGGGAGAGAGAGAATCTCAAGCAGGCTCCACACCCAGCAAGGAGCCCAACGTGGGGCTGGATCTCACAACTCTGAGATCAGGACCTGAGCTGAAATCAGAAATCGGACACTTAACCAACTGAGCCACTCAAGCATCTCTTACTTAAAGCAGATTTTAATGGAAATAAAAGGGTAACATTATGCTTAAAATATAATTCATCTACTAAATTGCTTTGATGTTCACCTAAGATAAAGGTTGAATGGGCTTTTTCTTGAATTTTCATAGGTATTTAATTTTTTTAAAAAACTAGCAAATACCACATTATTAATGTATTTTTGCTTTTTTGTTTGTTTTTAACTATATATGTCCGATCTACGCAACTCCATACTTCTTCTAGGTCTCTCTATTCAAAGATAATCACAGTTCATTCTATCTTGAACAGGTTTCCCCCACTTTCCCAAAGTTCCCCGTACACCCTTCACTTTTTAAAAAGGCCTACATTCATACCTGATTTTGCTAACTGAAAGAAATCCAAAGAGAATTTTCCCTTCTGTGAAAGGGTAATTGCTTCTTTGCTTTAAACCACTTTGGCTTACAAAATGTTTCAAAGGAACACTCTACGTTTTAGACAACAAGGGAAACCTGCATATCGTTCACAAAAACTTCTTAGGCATATACTTGTTATGTGTGTGTAAAGGTATGTCTAATTTATACAAATGAGATCATGTAACATACACATAAAGTCACAGTTCTGCAAGAGAATAAAGAATGGACTGAAAGAGGCAGTAGAAAATAAGGATGTGAATTAAGAAAATAATAAAGGATACTGGTGCCTGGTCTATGTACAAGAATGATCAATGAAACTTTGTTGGTAAGAGTAAAGAAACAAAACCACAGAACTGTAAAATGGTGAATCCACACTATTTGTTTTACGTTTCTACTCAAATTCCAGTTAGTATATGGTATAATATTAGTTTCAGGTATACAGTATGGTGATTCAACATTTACTTAAAACAGCTGGTGCTCATCACAAGTGTACTCCTCAATCCCTATTACCTGTTTCACCTCTCCCTCCCACCCACCCCTGCTTTGGGGACCATCAGCTTGTTCTTCATAGTCAAGACTCTAGGGCACCTTGCTCAGCATTCAGCAGGGAGTCTGCTTCTCTCCCTCTCTCTCGCTCCCTCTGCCCCTACCCCAAATAAATAAATCTTTAAAAAAAGAAAAAGTGTGTTTCTTAGATGTACACTGATAATTACCACACACTTAAAAACGAGACATCAAGGGGCACCTGGGTGGCTTGGTGGGTTAAAGCCTCTGCCTTTGGCTCGGGTCATGATCCCAGGGTCCTGGGATGGTGCCCCACATCGGGCTCTCTGCTCCTCGTCCCCCACCACACCCGTCTACCTGTGATCTCTGTCTGTCAAATAAATAAATAAAATCTTTTTTAAAAAATGAGACATCTAGAGATTCCTCAGTAATATAGATTATTAGATGAAAAGTGAATGGGACAGAATAATATCTATAATATGGTCCCACTGAGGTTTACAAAAAAAAAAAAAATTACATATACGTACACACTCAGATATACCCAGAAAGTTCCTGGAAAGACAAATACTTTTTAGTCATTTACCTACTGAAGGACATCTTGTTTGTCTCCAAGTATGTCCAATTATGGAAAAGGCTGCTATAAACATGTGTGCAGGTTTTTTTGGTAGACTTATTTTCAACTCCTTTGGATAAACACCAAAGAGCATGATTGCTGGCTTATATCATAAGAACATGTTTAGTTTTGTCAGAAACCACCACAATGTCTTCCAAAGTGGCTGCACCATTTTGCATTCCCACCAGCAATGAATCAGAGTTCCTTGCCAGCACTAGGTGTTGTCAAGTGTTCCAGATTTTGGCCATTCTAACTGGAGGACTGAGGGAGAACAAAGATGGGTCTTTCACTTCATCATTTTTGTTTATGTTTTGAAAACTTTTAGCATGTTTATATATTTAAAAAAAAAACAAACCCTTGGTAAAAATAAAAGAGTGACCATGCAGTAATTCAGAGGAATAATTTAAAGGCTATAGTCATGCATATACTGAAGCTGTTTAAGAGGCAGCACAAAGGTGTTGAATATTTGTTAGTGATAAGACAAGCATGCCATTTTTTCCATGCATTTTTTTTCCTAAAGATTTTATTTATTTGAGAGAGAGAGAGAGACCACATGTGCACAAGCAGGAGGGGCAGAAAGAGAGGGAGAAGGAGACTCCCTGCTGAGCAGGGAGCCCAACATGGGACTCCATGCCAGGACCCTGAGATCATGACCTGAGCTGAAGGCCGACGCTTCACTGACTGAGTCAACCAGGCGCCCTCCATACATTTATTTATTTTATTATTTTATTTAAATTTTTTTATTTAAAATATTTAAAAATTTTTTAAATTTAAGTTTTTATTTAAATTCTAGTTAGTTAACATAAAGCGTAATACTTGTTTTGGGAGCAGAATTTTGTAATTCAACACTTAAATATAACACCCAGTGCTTATCACAAGTGTCCCCCTTAATGCCAATCAGCCACCTAGCCCATCCCCCACCCACCTCCCCTTCCAGCCACTGTCTGTTCTCTACAGTCAAGAGTCTCTTACGGTTTGCCTCCCTTTTTCCTTCCCCTATGTCCACCGGTTTGTTTCTTAAATTCCATATGTTAAGTGAAATCATATGGTATGTTTCTTTCTCTGACTTAACTTCGATGAACATAATACTTCCTAGCTGCATCCACATTGTTGCAAGTGGCAAGCTTTCATTCTCTTTGATGGCTGAGCAGTATTCCATTATATCTACACCACATCTTCTTTACCCATTCATCAGTCGATGGACACGGACTCTACATAATTTGGCTATTGCTGATAATGCTGCTATAAACAGTGCGGTGCATGTGCCCCTCTGAATCAGTATTTTTGTATCCTTTGGGTAAATACCTAGTGGTGCAATTGCTGTATTGTAGGGTAGTTCTTTTTTAATGTCTTGAGGAACATCCATACTGTATTCCAAAGTGCTGCACTTTCATGCATTTAAATAGTAAAAATTCTGGGATGCCTGGGTGGCTCAGTGGGTTAGGCGGCTGCCTTCGGCTCAGGTCATGATCCTAACATCCTGGGATTGAGTCCCACATCAGGCTCCTTGCTCAAGAGGAGCCTGCTTCTCCCTCTGCCTGCCTGTGTTCTCTCTCTCTCTGACAAATAAATAAATAAAATCTTTAAGAAATAAAAATAAATAGTAAAAATTCTATCTCAAAGATAAGTCAGTGCAGAACTTGGAGACTTTTGCTTAATGCTACTCTAACTTATTTAAGATTAAATGGCCTATTATTATTATTTTTTAAAGATTTTATTTTTATTTATTTAACAGACAGAAATCACAAGTAGGCAGAGAAGCAGGCAGAGAGAGAGGAGGAAGCAGGCTCCCCGCTGAGCAGAGAGCCGGATGCGGAACTCGATCCCAAGACCGTGGGATCATGACCTGAGCCAGAGGCAGAGGCTTTAACCCACTGAGCCACCCAGGCACCTGGTCTCTATATTATTATTATTTATAAAATATATTGTACATTGTGGGTATCTAATAAATATTATATACAATTTTTTCTTCAAAATTATTTATCTCAATTATCTCAAAATTCAAAAGTTAAAGAACAAACCATATGGGTTTTTTTAAAGCAATTTTTAGTATTCCATTTGTAAAACATGTTTATTAAATTTTTTTTTAAAGCTTTTATTTAAATTCCCATTAGTTAACATACAGTGTAGTATTAGTTTCAGGTGTGCAATATAGTGATTCAAACCTTCCAGACATTCCCCAGTGCTCATCACACATGTTTGTTAAATACTTACTTAAAGGGCTTACTGGACAGCAGCAGCCTGGTTTGAGTAAAGCGTACGTAACCATTGGAAAGTAAAATGAAGACTAAATCAAACACATTTCACTTTTTAACAATAACAAGCCCTCTACTAGACTGAAGCAAATATAAAAAGGGACAAAGAAAGGAAAAAAAGTCAAATTATACAGATTCCTTTCTACAGTCACTTGTTTGCAGAGCATAAAAGTTAACTTTGCTATAACTTATGTTAGAAATGAAATCCTCTGCACCAAGTATTCTTACTTTCACTATCTTAATATCTGACTATGGGGTGGTCAAGTAATATGTGGCATATCATTCTGTTTAATTCTCCACCTAAGAATAAAGCTGATATGCATGTATTGATATGGTTCACCTAAAGACAGATGAAGTTAACAAAGCCAGGCATAGCACACTGTACAAAATAAAAACAAATAAAAAAAATAAAAAACTGGGGCACCCCGTGGTTCAGTCATTAAGCATCTGCCTTCTGCTCAGGTCAGGATTCCTGGGTTCGAGCCCCGCATTGGGAGCCTGCTTCTCCCTGTCCCACTCCACCTGCTTGTGTTCCCTCTCTCATTCTCTCAAATAAATTTTTAAAAATCTTTAAAAACAAACAAAACTCTATCAATCACTAAACCAAGAGAGAACTATGTATATCTTTGAAAATATATAGGAAAATAGTCTAGAAGCCTACCTAGCCAAATTATTAAAAGAAATTACTTCAGGGAAACAGTGTAGGATGGGGCTGAGTTTATATAAGGAGGGGGACAAGGTAAGAAGAACTTCAATGTTT
Organism: Mustela erminea; assembly: GCF_009829155.1. Lineage (NCBI taxonomy): Eukaryota > Metazoa > Chordata > Mammalia > Carnivora > Mustelidae > Mustela > Mustela erminea. The sequence continues at coordinate 18,087,564 of NC_045616.1, read as the reverse complement.
AATCATATAGCCTTTAGTATTGTTTGACTTCTTTGTTTCTACAGAAAGATAAATATTATTATTGTAATTTAAAAATAATAAAATATTTTACTATGGATAACAGTACAATGTTCTTTAATGGTTGTATGTCTGTCAGAGATATAAACAGACAGTCAGATATCACATATCCTCCTAAAATAACTACAAACTACTTGAGAATTGGGATAAGGGCATATTCTTCATATAACCCTGCAGAGTGTTAAGCACTAAGTATTTTGTAAAATGTGTTTTGGAAGGAACACCTCCTTTACCTCTCCTTGCAGAAAGATACCATAAGACATGATTTTTTAAAAAGATTTATTTATCCATCTTAGGGATAGAGTGAGTGTGTGTGTGTGAGTACATGCAGGAACGGGAGAGGAGGAGGAAGAGAAATCCCAAGCGGACTCCGTGCTGACTGCAGGGCCCCAGGCAGGGCTTGATCCCACAACCCTGAGATCACTATCCCAGGAGAAACCAAGAGTGAGACGCTCAACTGACTGTACCACCCAAGCGCCCAAGATACCATTTTTAAATTATTAACAATAGCCATTTATGATGAAGTGATCAATTATTTTATTTTTTTCAACACAGGTTCTTGCTGGCTGTTTTTCTGTGTGCATGTTTTTTAGATTTATTTGAGAGAGAAAGTGAGTGAGCGAGAGTGAGGGGAGAGATAGAGGGAGATGGAGAGAATCTCAAGCAGATTCCCTGCTGAGCATGGCTCCCCATGTGGGGCTCCATCTCATGACCCTGAGATCATGAGCTCAGCTGAAATCAAGAGCTGGACACTTCAAGTGACTGAGCCATCCAGTTCCCCCAATGATCAACTATTTTAAATTATGTTAGAGAAGTTCAATTTATATACTTCTGTTGGTCATGTTGTTGTTACTAATTTGATAATAAAATTTTAATATATATATATTTTCTAATAAAAATTCTAAACAATGTACCTCAAGTAATCTATTAATACCTGTAGTTATAATTCTAATTGCTATAAAAAGAACTTTCTTCACATTTTGGTATTATACTCTTCAAGTCTAAGCTACAACTGATTATTTAAGAAACTATTATTTGGGGGCACCTGGGTGGCTCAGAGGGTTAAGCCTCTGCCTTCAGCTCAGGTCATGATCTCAGGGTCCTAGGATGGAGCCCTGCATCAGGCTCTCTGCTGAGCAGGGAGCCTGCTTACCCCTCTCTCTCTGCCTACTTGTAATGTGTCTGTCTCTTTCTCTCTCTGTCAAATAAATAAATAAAATCTTTAAATTTTAAAAAAAGAAACTACTATTTTACATACTACTAAAAAGGAAAAATACTGCAAATCAAATTATGACAAGCTATAGAATGTAACATGAATCCCAATCTCAAAAGTGTTATAATGTGAGAGAAAGTTGTAATCTTAAGAGTCTGTGACATACGGTATTTTCTCATCATTTTAAGCCCCACACAGGTTGCTAAATAAAATAAAAGCTATAATGAAGAAACTTAAGTAAAAAAATGACTGGGGGGTTTACTGGTGTCAGTGCTAACATTAAAGAGAAAAAAGCTTAGCTTCAGAAATAGATCCTCTCAAAAGATACAATTTCATTAAATCTAAAAATGTTTTTAAATTTTGTTATAATTATTCTCCAAAAGGATATCTGACATATCAAAGTGTCGCACAAATAAAAACTTTGAGTTGATAATATTATTCATCTTAAAGTGTTTGCTAAGAAAATAATCAGTTTTAGAGTCTTCTGGTTAATATTATCTTAAGACTGAGTCAGTTGAGCAGGTTCTGCTGCTAAAGAGTACTATCCCTCCCAAATTACTGGTTTCTTTCCTAGTATGTTATCAAAATCATGCCATTATAATATATCTATATATCAATAATATATATATATCATTAAAGAAAATCCTAAAGTATAACAATTTTGAAAATAATTCTGAAAGGAATTGGGAGTGTATTTTGTTAGTTTATCAAAATTCTGATATAATTTTTAAGACAAAAATAGAAAGGGAAAGTATATAACATATTAATAATAATGAAGACATTTGCTAATTGCTGACCAATGAAAAGCAACAGGGATAAAGTAATTCAAAGCAATAAGTAAGAGTATATCTATTTTGGCACACAGTGCATTTTATAAGAGCACTGAATAAGAATGTCTCAAAACCTGAAAATTCAAAATAGTCAAGTCTGATTTAAAAACTAGAAAGCTGTTCTACTTTCTATTCTATAATCTGGGCTGAGTATCAAGAAATTTTTTTTTAAAGCTGCTTATTATAAAAGTCAGAGTTGCTCATTAAAAGATCTGATTTTTCCGTTCCTGCTTTATGTGTTACTGGTGACCTGTATTTTAATGCTACAAATTCTTTTCATATTAATCCCACAAGTGCTTTAACAGTCAATGTTCTTTCATCCTTACCCACTAATTTACATCTTTCTTTGTTCTCCCTTCTTTAACTCATCACTTCTTATATCTCACATTTCCTTCTGTGTAATGTACCTTCTTTTAGAATTTCCTTTAGTAAAGGCCTGCTGGTAGCAAATTCTCCCATTATTTTTCTTTGACAATTGTTGTAATGTACTTTTTTTGACTTGAGAATTACAGTTGGACAGTTATTTTCTTTCAAAACTAGGTCTTCTAATTTCTGTGGTTGCTGTTGAGAAATCATTTCCCAATTTTATCACTGCTCTTGCGAAGGTAATGTTTCTTTTATTTCTGCATCCAGAAATAAAACTGGCATATCAAAAATGGTATTTTGGGGTGCCTGGGTGGCTCAGTGGGTTAAGCCTCTGCCTTCAGCTCAGGTCATGGTCCCAGGGTCCTGGGATCGAGCTCCGCATTGGGCGCTCTGCTCAGCGGGGAGCCTGCTTCCCCCCTCTCTGCCTGCCTTTCTGCCTACTTGTGATCTCTGTCTGTTAAATAACTTTAAAAAAAAATTTTTTTTAAAAATGGTATTTTAAGAGCTCTTTCTCTGCTCTTCAATTGTACTATCCTGAGTCTAAATGTAGATTTATTTTTATTTATTCTGCTTATGATTCTTGTATCTGTATATTAGTATCTTTCTTTAATTCTGGCAAATTCCCAGCTATTAGATACCCAGATATTATAAATAAGCCTTGTTCTTTCTCTCTTCTTCTGAAACTAAGAATAAATGTTTATTAGGCCTTTCTTGCTGTATCTTTCCTGACCTGTAAACCATCTTCCATATTTTCAATCTTGCTTGTCTTTTTTTTTTTAATTTTTAAAAGATTTTATTTATTTATTTGACAAACAGAGAGATCACAAGTAGGCAGAGAGGCAGGCAGAGGGAGCGGAGGGGAAGCAGGCTCTCCAATGAGCAGAGAGCCTGATGCGGGTCTCAAACCCAGGACCCTGATTATCACGACCTGAGCCGAAGGCAGAGGCTTAACCCACTGAGCCACCCAGGTGCCCCTTGCTTGTCTTTTTATGCTCCATTATGGACAACAGGTTCTATCTTTCCTTCTATTCAGATATGTGTAACCTATATTTTTATATATATTCATAAACTGGAATTTTCCATTTTGACATTTTTTTGTCTTTGAGAAATCCTACTGAGTTGTTTTTCAAATCATCTGTAATGGTTTTTGTTTAATATTTTACTCATTGTAAATTTTGATCAGAACTGACTTTCTAACAACTTGCTCAGTCAAGGGGGACAGGGTCTGGTGTGTCTGGGGCCAAGCTTTTGGCTGGTGCTGGCATGTCTGAGACATGAGCATGTCTGGAATTAAGCTTTCCAATGGCCCAACTAGGAGTCTGGTTAAAGAAAGGACGAACTGAGCAAATAAATAAATGCATCAGGAATAATGAGAACAAAAAGAGTGAGAATAATCAGAATAATCATTTACTGTCAGAGTAGCAAGTTGCAAATATAGGAAAGGAGAAGGCTAGAATACATTCTGTAGTGTTGCACTACACTCCAAGGTACTATGCAGAACTCAATGATTTTTGAAATATATACAAGATATAGAAAGAGATTAGGGGGTGCGTGGTGCGCACACACACACACACACACCCCTACATCTATTTCCCAGCTTGGCTCAGAGAACCAGGAAGACTACTACTCTGGTAGCAATGAGTAAATATGGTAATGAGATTGTCATTTCTAAACATCATTGTCCACTAGAAAGAACCAGGGTTCCTTAAACAAATAGCTGACTCAGGGCGCCTGGGTGGCTCAGTGGATTAAAGCCTCTGCCTTCGGCTCAGGTCGTGATCCCAGGGTTCTGGGATTGAGCCCTGCATCGGGCTCTCTGCTCAGCAGGGAGCTTGCTTCTTCCTCTCTCTCTCTGCCTGCTTCTCTGCCTACTTGTGATCTCTGTCAAATTAAAAAAAAGAAAAGAAAAGAAAAGAAAAGAAATACCTGACTCAGGGCTGGAAAGGAAACATGGAAGATGTTCTGTCCATAGAAAACGCCTAGGAAAAAATGACCAGCCTCATAACTATGAGCACCTCCATACTATGGTTTCCATATACCATTTCCAACTAAAAGGAATCAGGGCTCCTAGAAGGAACAGCTGATAACATGCCTAGAGTAGGAAATGAAGACAGGGGTTCTGCAACATCTAGTTGTACCAGAACAGGAACAGCTATCAAGTCCATGGAGGTGAGGGAATGGCAGAAGGACTCAGAAGACAATGTGTAGGGGCTCTCCCTTGAATAAATACAGGAAAATGTGAGCATCCAAAAGAGTAATATCTTCAGTGGACTAAAATAAATCAAGTATGTTAAAATTCCTATGTCACAGGGAACTCAAACAAGACAAAATCAAAAAGAACAATAATCATTTTTGGTGGGTATTAGGGAACTGATTGATCTGTTAGGAAAACTGACAGTAAAGAGAAATAATCTAGAATTGATCCTGTCTTTCCTATGTAAACTGTATCTTTTAAATCCATCATTTCTGTCTTAAAATAGATCGCTTCATTCAATTCATACTTAGGGCCCTGAATAATAACAGATATAACTGAAATTGGTACTTTCACTTTACCATGAGGTTGATCAAATTTTATTTATATATCCACCATCTTTTAAGTCAGATGTTTTACTGTTTATAATTTTATTAATGACTATGATCTCTTTCCTTGCTCTCTTAATCAAATAAATATGACTTTACTACTACTTATGAAACCTTGTTATGTGAGTGAGAAACCCTTCAGGTCAGATTTTCTCAGTGTATGTGCACGATCTTCAGTCTCCACATCCAAACCCATTTTACACAGGGAGACTGTCCCACTACTTCAGGGTGACTTTTGGATTAATCAAGTCCTAAAGCAGGCTGAGGGTTGTTGGCAAAATTCTGCAGCAGACCCTAAGAAAAAATGAGCTGAGCCAGTAATGATTCCTGACTGTTGTAAGATCCAGAGCTGCTTAAGAGTTGAAAATAATCCTACTTTTCTAGAAGGGCTTAAAATAAGACTAGAGTTGTTCTGGACAGAGCATGTAGGCATAGGAAAGGTCTATTTGACTGGTCTCTGACTCCTGCTATCCTAAAGCTTTTTGTCTCATTGCACTGAAGGAAAAAAAAAAAAAAACAAGTACTTAGCCCACAAAGAAGAGATATGGTTAGTTTTTGCAGGTTTTAAAACAGACACTATTGTGTGAAAGGAACAGACTATACATACTACATACTATATGGTCCCATTTCTCTTGAAGACTTGTTTCTGCACGTACTTGTACAAAAAAATCTAGAAATACACATACTCTAAAATGTTAACACTAGTGTTATTTAAACAATTAGACTGCGGTGGTTCTAACACTCCAGCACCCTAAGTAAGCAAACCAAAACATATGCCTATAAAGGACTCAAGGGTAGAAGTCAAAACCTAAAGACAACCAATCATAGTCAATTCAGCTCTCCCAAATAATACAACCGCTTGAGTTATAATCAATCAGATAATCCCTTTCTTTGCTTCTGCCTCTTTTCTATAAAAGCCTCTCCCCAGCTCCTGTTGGGAAGGATTCCTAACTGTCCATGGTTTTGCGTTGCCCAATATGAATCAATTTTTGTTCAAATAAACTTAGAAATTTTTTTTTTTTTTTTTTTTTTTTTTTTTTTTAAAGATTTTATTTATTTATTTGACAGAGAGAGATCACAAGTAGGCAGAGAGGCAGGCAGAGAGAGAGAGAGGAGGAGGAAGCAGGCTCCCCGCTGAGCAGAGAGCCCGATGCGGGACTCGATCCCAGGACCCTGAGATCATGACCTGAGCCGAAGGCAGCGGCTTAACCCACTGAGCCACCCAGGCGCCCTAAACTTAGAAATTTTTAATATGCCTCAGTTTTTCCACTAACATTAGGCCATCTTACAATTGAGATTACTTTCATTTATTTTCCACTTATGTGCATTTTTTTATTTTTCTAAAATGAAGTTTTCTAAAAGGAAGTTTTAAAAACACTGTGTCATGTATGAAAGCTGTAGATGAGTGGAGCTTAATTTCTCTACTGAGGAAATCTTTTATTCTCTAGGAAAAATGTGAAAACTTCACTCTTACTACAACATTTACCAGTGATTCCTCAATCTTCTTAAGAAATTGCTTGATTGCATAAGCTAATGATCTCTAACGATCATTTCATTTCTCTTAAAGATTTTATTTATTTGAGAGAGAGAGAGAGCAAGTACAAGCTGGGGAGACAGAGGGGCAGAGGGAGAAGCAGGCTCCCTGCAAGGGACTTGATCCCAGGACCCCGAGATCGTGACCTGACCCGAAGGCATATGCTTAACTGACTGAGCCACCCGGGTACCGTGAACAGTCTTTTTATTTTTTTATTTATTTTGTTTTATCTTTAAGATTTTATTTATTTGAGAGAGAGTGCAAGCAATCACAAGCAGGGGAAGAGGCAGAGGGAGAACGGGAAGGGAGAAGCAAGCTCCCCAGTGAGCAGGGAGCTGGACGTGGGGCTCCATCCCAGGACCTAGAGATCATGACGTGAGCCGAAGACAGATGCTTAACTGACTAAGCCACCCAGGTGCCCATGAACAGTCATTCTAAAAAGACCTTTTTAAAGTATTTTAATCCTGTACCAAAACCTAACTTTGAATACTGCAAACCCTAATGCCTAAAAATAACAGTGTGAAAAAGTGTAAGACACGATAATGTGAGAAAAGCAGTAGAAAACTCAAAATCGATTCTTAAAAATATCAAATTTAAGTTCTCTGTCCAAAATGAGTTGACACAAAATCAAATCATTTAGTAAATGAGAACTATGATCGAGAGGATTGGCTAATAATAAAGACATTGTTTTGATGGTTCACAAATAATAAAATGCATTCCTTCCTTGCACTGCATCTTGACCGTGTTAGCAGTTACATCAACTCTATGCATCTGCCAAGACTTAGTTATAACGGTATGCTCACAACTGCTGAATTCTAACGTGTGTAAATTATACTTATGTATATTTACATATATAATTAACATGTGTAAATTAAAGCTGATTTTTAAAAATCACATTTTCTACTAAAATTTTCAGCATATTATTTGACTACTTTATTCAATGGCTTAATCATTCCAAAACAATCCATTACATTACATAAACTTAATACAGAAGAAAATCTGCATATGTGGACGCTCTTCTTCCAAAATTCCTTTTCACCAGTACCCAGTAATACTGGCTAGAAAGTTCAGTCACCCTTCCCTCCTCTCACCTCCAGCTTTCAGCAGACCACTACATCCTGTCAAGTCACTTTTTTTCATCACTACTATAATGCTTTAGTTCACTTCTTTCTGGACTACTGCAAAAGACTTCTAATTGATTCCCTTGTCTTTAATCTCCTACCTACCAATCCAATCTTCATAATGTAGGAAAAAAAACCTATCTGGCAAAAAACAAAAACAAACAAACAAACAAACACCCCACCGATGTTCAACAAAGCAACAATAAATGCCAATAAACACTTGATTTAAAATATTAAAGTGCTTCAGAACAAAGCCCCAAATTCATGGTGCTGGGTGCCTGGGTGACTTGGTTGGTTGAGGGTCTGACTCTTGTTTTCAGTTCAGGTCATGATCTCAGGGTCTTGAGATCGAGCCCTGCGTCAGGCTCCACACTCAGTGTGGAGTCTGCTTGTCCCTCTCCCTCCCCAAGACAGTGTGCATGTGCTCACTGCTCGCTCACACGTGTTCTCTTTCCCCCTCTAAAATAAATAAATAACATCTAAACAAAACAAAACCTGTCCCACTAAAGGCACTTTAAAACTAAGCCACCTGATCAATACCAATTCCCCCTCCAAAACCTGTATTTTCTTTCACTGCCTCTAGAGTCATCCTCCATTTCCGACAGTGAAATACCTACAATCCTTACAAAATTCAACCTCAATGTAATTTCCTCCATTCACACTCTCCCAGGCAAAAGCAGGTAGGTCAGCTCTGTTCCCATGAACACTGAACACACTGCTCCTTATTAATGTCACTGTTTCATCCTCGAGATGTGGCTCTTTTGGGCAGGGTCTGAATCTTCACCAGGCACAGTGCCTGGCTCATAGCAAAAATAATTTATGACTTATACTAAATAAATAAAGGAATAAAAATAGTATTATTTGCTAAATCCATTTTTACCTTGAGAAATATAAATTACCATTTTTTCTCAGATAAAAAGGTTAGAAGATTTGACAATATAGAAAGTACCTTGTCTACATGGAAAATTAAATCCAGTTCACAGACATTTTCAAAACACTTGTCTAATGTTTCCACAAATACCTGAAGAAAAAGAAAAGAAAAAAAAAGGTTAAATGCTCTTGAGAACTGTATAAATTCATTCAAACCTATCATCTAGAAAGGAAACAATTCTTAACTGTGAACTAACACTTTTCTAATCTATTATCATATTTCTGTTTTTTTTTATTTTTTCACAATATTTTGATATTATGAAAACCATTCTTTTTTTTCCTATTTCTGTTTTAAATCAGATATTGTATTAAGTATAACAGGAGTAATTATTCTTCATGATTATTACATTTCGGTACATTAACACACAAAACAAAATAAACTTTGCTGAAAGTAACTAAGAACTAGAAATTCTTAGCACCATTACTTTAAAAAACACTGAAAAATACTCAAACAGGCTCCTTATCTTCATGTGAGGAGGAAAAAAAAGCTTATTGAAAATATTTATCAGTATAGATGCATGCAGTCCAAGTATCTACCACATCTAATGCTTTTAATTAGCAATTCAGCATAAAAGATCACTCAAAATTATTTATGGAAAGAGCAAAGACTTTGGAATCAGCCTTATCTGGGTTCAAACTCTGGCTTCAATACCATGCAGGGCCTTATGTGAGAAAGGGTTAACTCAGCAGGCACAGGATGCTCAAAACCTATACCTTCCCCCCAGATGGCCTGTTCATAGATGAGCCCTGGGCTCACTCCTGAGAACCAAGCTCCTGGGAATTGAGCTTGGAACCCTTGCAAAGTTCTGTCTGATAAGAGTGTTTGGCATGCCTGAGTCCTTGGGCGGCACCAAATACTAGTCTGAGCAGAGAGTTTATGCTAACAGTGTGATTTAGGATGAACATCTCCTTTTCTCTGAGATTCTAAAGCTGAAGTAAGCAAGCAAGGTCAGTCACAATGGTGACATACACCACTGCCTATATGACTGACCACCAACAAAAATCCTGAGGACACAGGCTGGGGGAGGGTCCCTGATTGTGAGCACACTGTACACCTTACCACATGTCATTTCTGGGGGAATTAAACACATCTTGTGTGACTCCACTGGGCAGGGACACCTTGAAGCCTGCCTTTGGTTTTCTCCAGACAACCCCTGATGGGCTTTGGATTATCTTACCGTTTATTATCACTGTAATAAACCCAAACTATGAGCACAGCAACTTCTGAGCCCTGTGAATCCTAATGGCTCAGTGAGATCATCTTGAAGACCCCTGACATAAGCTTTCAAAACTTAATCTCTTAAATTCTACCTTGCATAGGTTGTCACTATCTCTTCTATGCCCACCACCCTTCTCAAATTTAACTGTCACAGACAGAATGACCACACAATTTATCAGACAAACTGGGGCATGAAGAGTAAAAGGGAGCAGCTAAGATTGTGTAATTATTATAATAGTATGCAATGGTATCATAATTTCGTAACAGCCTGGAACAAAAGATGCAAAGCAGGGCTTTTCCTAGCAAACTGAAGTGTACGCTTACTCTATTCACAGGTGACCCCAAAGGACCAAGAGTAAAATGGAAACAGCAGGCTTCTTGCTAAACTGGTCCTACCTCAGGCCAATTTATACAGACCCCCCCAGACCAAGGTTCCTTCCACCAGTGCAGAAGTGTAAGATGGAGGAAACAACATCAACACTATATAGCCATAATCAGTATTGCCTTAGACCAGGGGTTGGCAAGTTTCCTCTGCAAAGGGTCAGATAGTAAATATGTTAGTTTTGAGGGCAACAAAAAGCAGATAGATACATAATAAACAAGGTGCATATCTCTGCTCCAATAAAACTTAACAAAAAGGTGTAGCAGGCTGGATTTGACCTGCTGTCATCTGCTGCTCCCTGGCTTAGAGCAAAGTCACTAGGAGAAATTAAAGGTCTGTAAGTAACCAAAAATATACAGTTTTACTCAGTGATTTCATTCAAGAGAAGGCAATTCTTCAGATGACCAACTGTGGAGCACACACAAGTCAGCCTCAAGGGAGTTTCTAGTTTAGTTCAATTCTGAGGTAGGTGGAAAGTAAGTAACAGCCACTCAAATTCCCAACTTTATCTATTTCTCCTCAAGGCCTTGATGACGTGTGCACACTGGAATGATTCCACTCAGTCTACTTAAAACTAATTCAGATCATTTCCTTCTTGTTAAAACAGACTCTTGTTATAAGCACTGAATGGGATAATGCTGTTTGAGCACAGAGTTGAACAAGCTTAACAAATGTTAACTTCTGAGGGAAAGTAAGAATGTGAGAAGAAGAAAAAACCTTTCTCACTGAAAACGAACAAAATACTTGTTTAAGTTGGACATGGTCTGATTTCCAATTTGTAACATCACAGTTAAATAACATATGGGAAGAAAAGCCATTTAAGTTCTGCCCCCCCTTCAGAAAATTTTTACTGAAGTATAACCTACATACAGAGAAGTACACAAATCACAACAAAGTATAATCTGATGAATTCACAAAGTAAGTACATCTGTGTAACCAACACCCAAATCAAGTGTCAGAATAGCACCAGCACACGAAAAGCCCCTCATACTCCACCAGCCACCATCACCATCACAGGTAACCACTACCCTGCTCTCCACTATAAGCATGTTCTACCGATTTCTGAACTATATTAAATGAAATCACACAGAATATAATCTTTTGTGAGTTGCATCTTTTAGTCATCATTATTTTTGTGAGATTCATTTATTACATAATATGAAAGCTGATTCATTCTCATTTACAGTATGCAATTGTTATGAATATACCACAATGTATTTACCTGTCGAGTTTGGGTTGTTTCCAGCACAAGGTCATTAGCACTGCTAAGCATACTTGCATCCATGTCTATTACTGAATGTATGCACACATACCTACCCAATGCATGCAGAGGAGAACTGTGGGGTGACAGAGGAGCAAATATTCAGCTTCAGCAGATAGCACCAAACAGATATTCTTTTCTTTTTTTTAAAAGATTTATTTATTTACCTTAGAGAGAGAACAAGCAAATTGGGAGAGGGGCAGAGGAAGAGAGTCCTCAAGCAGACTCCCCACTGAGCAGGGAGCTGGAGGACAGAGGGCTCGATCCAGGATCCTACGACCCTGAGATCATGAGCTGAGCCAAAACCAAGAGTCAGACACCCAACCAACTGAGCCACCCAGGTGCCCTACCAACAGATTTTCAAAGTAATTATAAAACTTCATACTCCAGGGATGCTTGGGTGGCTCAGTCGGTTAAGCCGCTGCCTTCAGCTCAGGTCGAGATCCCAGAGTCCTGGGATTGAGTCCTGCATCCGGCTCCTTGCTCAGCAGGGAGCCTGCTTCTCTCTTAGCCTCTGCCTACGACTCTGCCAGCTTGCACGCACGCACTCACTCTCGCGTTCTCTCCCTCTCTGACAAATAAATAATTAATTTAAAAAAAAAAGACTTCATACTCCAAACAGCAGTATATGAGAATTCCAAAAATTATGCATCTTTGTTAGCACTTTATGTTGTCAATCTTTTCATTTTAACCATTCTTATGTGTGTGTGGTAGTATGTCATTATAATATCAATTTGATTGTCCCTGATGGCTAATAAAACTGAGCACTGTTTCAAGTTTATCAGCTATTTGGATAGCTTTCTTCAGGATGTCCATTCAAGACTTCTGTTCATTTTTGGACCAGTCTGTCCCTTCCTTCTTGTATCTAGAACTTCTTTACATACTCTAGACATCTACATGTATTACACCTATCTTCTCCTGTTTTGTGGCGTACCTTTTTATTCTCCTAGCAATATTCTTGGAAGTTTTAATTTTCAGTATTTTCCAATTAACACCACTTTTCTTTAAGGTTAATATTTTTTTTAAATGTTCAATTTACAAAATCTTTGCCTACAGCAATGCTAGGAAGATATTCTCCCAGAAAAAAACAAAAGCTTTGTTTTATTTCTCATGTTTGAACTGAATCTAGTAGAAATATGGCGTGAGTTGGTCTTCTTTAATTTAAAATCATGATTAGGGGTGCTTGGCTGGCTCAGTTGGTACGGCATGTGACTCTTAACCTCAGGGTCATGAGTTCAAGCCCCACGTGGGCATGGAGCCTATTTAAAATAAAAAAATAAATAAATAATTAGACTTACTCATCAGAATAAAGTTTCTAGTATGCCTGTACTTTTCCACAGTTACTTCTTCCAAACCCACTGGTTTGATTATCCATGTATGATAGTTATACATTCTTTTTAACCATCAGAAGATGACTGTCTTGGTGAAAATGCTGTCTAAATAATTTCCTGTCATTTATGAATAGTTATAAAAGATCAGTGGAATCCAGTGAATCAATGTGCACATGATGCTGGGCAAAGTGAAAAAGAAATTCCCTCCGTAGCTTTAAGCATACCACTGGTGAACCATGGAGTGGCAAAAAAAAAAAAAAAAATGGGCTGCCAAAGACAAAGTATGGTCTAGTAGTGAGGAAACCAGAAAGACCTAGCTTCGAATTCCTACTCTGCTGCTACCTAGCTACATGAGCTTGAGCATCATTAACTCCTCTAGATCTCAGAACTATAAAATAGTGATAAAAATACCTACCTTTCTGGATTATCTTAGAGATTTAGTTAAATAATTTAGGGGCGCCTGAGTGGCATCAGTTAAGCATCTGCCTTCACTCAGGTCATGATCTCAGGGTTCTGGGATAGGGGCCAGGGATAAAGTCCTGGGATTGAACCCCAAGTTGAGTCCCTCAGCTCATTTGTGTGTGCACCTACATGCTTCTCTCTCTCAAAATTAAAAAAAAAAAAAATTAGTTAAAGCGCCCAAAACACATCTAATAAAAGGGAACCAGTACTGTTCATTTGGCTGTTCAAAAACATGCAAGTATTGGGCACCTGAGTGGCTCAGTTGGTTAAGCATCTGCCTTTGGCTCAGGTCATGATCCCAGGGTCCTGGGATCAAGCCCTGTGTTGGGCTCCCTGCTCAGTGGGAAGCCTGCTTCTCCCTCTCCCTCTCCCTCTCCCACTCCCCCTGCCTGTGTTCCCTCTCTCGCTGTGTCTCCCTCTGTCAAATAAATAATTATTTTTTTTAAATGCAAGGATTACAAAATTAAAATAGAAATAGAAAATTCTAATTCTTCTGATAAACACTGATAAACACTGAAAAGCAAGGTAACCTGCCGAAGTTGCCGGGCCCTCATGATGTGCTCATTAATACAGAAAGGGGGGCACCTGGGTGGCTCAGTTGGTTAAGTGTCCAACTCCTGCTTTCAGCTCAGGGCATGATCTCATGCTCAGTAGGTAGTTTGATTCAAAGATTCTCTCCCTCTGCCCCTCACCTACTAACACACATGGGCATACTCTCTCTCTAAAATAAAGAAATCTTCAAATAGAAATTAAATTCTAAAACGAATATATTAATCTAAATCTACATATAGGGGCACCTGGGTGGCTCAGTGGGTTAAAGCCTCTGCCTTTGGCTCAGGTCATGATCTCAGGGTCCTGGGATCGAGCCCTGAATCGGGCTCTCCTCAGTGGGGAGCCTGCTTCCCCCTTTCTCTCTGCTTCCCTCTCTGCCTACTTGTGATCTCTGTCTGTCAAATAAATAAATAAAACCTTAAAAAAATAATAAATCTACATATATATCTATATACCTATAGATATATAGATATAGATATATATGAATTCAAATGTTGCCTATATTTAAACCAGAACAATACCACCTTTGGAAAACGTAAATACTTAAAAAAGGGGGGGAGTCCTGCAGCAAAATGTCATAATTACATGTTCTTAATTAAGGAAAAGAATTCCTAAGATTTTTTTTTAAAGGAATTCTTAAGATTTAAAACATTCAAATGCTAAGTTTGGTCTAAAAAAAAAAAAAAAACCCCTCTGCAAAAACAGTTCCCCTGGGGGCCTGACTAGCTCAGTGACAGAGCAACTCCTGATCTCAGGGTTGTTAGTTCAAGTCCCATGTTTGGTGTAGAGTTTCCTTAAAAAATAAAAAATAAATCTTTAAAAAAAAAAAAGTTCCTACTAGTTTTCTTTCGATTTAGCAAAAATTCTTAATGTAATTAGAAATCCAGAGCCTTGTAGATAGATAAACATACTGATATGCATATGGACAAGGCCACAACAAAAAAAAACTAAAGAAATTAAGAAAACCAAATTAAAGGACCTATGGGGTTCTAGCAAAAACAAAAGTTAATAATGAAGTTGCTGTTACATTATATTTCACAAAAAGAAAAATAAAAAGAGCAAAGCACTAAAGGTGAGTGACATGGTAAATAGTACTCTCTTATGTTTCAGTTTAAAAATGATAGAGGGCGGGCGCCTGGGTGGCTCAGTGGGTTAAGCCGCTGCCTTCGGCTCAGGTCATGATCTCAGGGTCCTGGGATCAAGTCCCGCATCGGGTTCTCTGCTCCGCGGGGAGCCTGCTTCCTCCTCTCTCTCTCTCTGCCTGCCTCTCTGCCTACTTGTGATCTCTCTGTGTCAAATGAATAAATAAAATCTTTTAATAAAAAATAAAAAAAAAATGATAGAGGGCTCCTGGGTAGCTCAGTGGGTTAAGCCACTGCCTTCGGCTCAGGTCATGATCTCAGGGTCCTGGGATCGAGTCCCATATCGGGCTCTCTGCTCAGCAGGGGGCCTGCTTCCCTTCCTCTCTCTCTGTGATCTCTTCCCTTCCTCTCTCCTACTGTGATCTCTCTCTGTCAAATAAATAAATAAAATCTTAAAAAAATAAAAAAATAAAAATGATAGAAAGTTCAGGGGCACCTGGGTAGCTCAGGTGTTAGGTGTCTGACTCTTGATTTCACTCAAGGAAGGATCTCAGGGTCCTGAGATCCAACCCCACCTTGGGCTCCGAGCTCAGCAGGAAATCTGCTTGAGATTCTCTCTCTCTGCCCCCACTCCCTGCTCATGAGCACATATACACTCTCTCTAAAATAAATAAATCTTTGAAAATTTAAAGTCAATTTCAATATAACAGTTATCTACTAAGGAGCAACTGATTAACCTCTGGACTTCAGAAATTCAAGGGTTAATGGGAAAAATAAATTTACTAAGAAAATCACATTTTAAGTTTTCCTTTATTTCAGTAATTAACTAGTTTTCCAAAAAGAAATAAAAAGAGCTATCTTCGCCCCCACCCAAAAAAAAGCCACAACCGCATATAAACAATCTCCCTTCCGGGGGTGCCTGGGTGGCTCAGAGGGTTAAGCCTTTGCCTTCAGCGCAGGTTATGATCTCAGGGTCCTGGGATCGAGCCCCACATCGGGCTCTCTGCTCAATGAGAGCCTGCTTCCTCCTCTCTCTCTCTGTCTGCCTCTCTGCCTACTTGTGATCTCTGTCTGTCAAATAAATAAATAAAATCTTTAAAAAAAAAAAATCTCCTTTCCCAGTGCCTTTCTAACAACAAAACTTTCTTCTGTTGCCTTTAATTACAGATCTGTGCATCTGGGCCACCAAGGTAACAGGAATTTGTCATGAAACAGCTTAGTATTTAACAGTGCTTAATACTTAAGGGCACAGGCTTTAGTAAGCATGTCTCTATTAAAATTCCAGCTTAGCCTCTATGAAATCTAGGGCACGTTGTTTTACTCTAAGCCTCAGTTTCTTCATTTGGGCATAATAATAATGGTATCTTTGACATAGAGTTGTTTACTGATTAAATTAATACACATAAAGGCCTTAAAACAATGTCTCCTCCTAATATGTTGGCTTGCATTATTATATATACCTATGGAGAAATAAAAATATGCACTAGGTAAAAGAGATGCCACAAAATATCCTTAAACAGTATCATTTATATGGCAGACCCACCCCCCCCCCTTTAGAGTTTCTAGGTAAAAATATAATTTTTTTCTGGGTTTGGGGATTTCTATTAAATTTTAAGAGGAGATCTGTAACATTAAATGAAATACATATAAGTTAAATTGATTTTTTAAAAGATTTTATTTATTTATTTACTTGTTAGAGAGAAAGAGAGCACAAGCAGGGGGAGTTGTAGGTAGAAAGAAAAGCAGGCTCCCCACCAAGCAAGGAGCCTGATACGGGACTTGATCCCAGAACTCTAGGATCATGACCTGAGCCGAAGGCAGATGCTTAACTGAGCCACCCAGGAATCCCTTCAATTGACATATTTTAAGACAGAAAAAATTATAAGCCCAAAAATAGAAGGCATAAATTTAAAAATGTTAGTAGTACACCAAGAGATCTTTAAAAAAAAAAAATTGTTTTTAGTCAGCAGCAAGATGTCCTAGAGAGATGCTGGTTTAGCTCATGCCAAGACTCAAAAAATACCACTAAAAATGTACTAGAAGAGCTAGGGAAGGCAGACTAAACTTAAAATCAGATCAGCTACCTTTGAAGATGATCAGAGTATGACTGGGTTCCAGACCAAATTTCCACAAAACCTGACCTGGAAACTAGTAACTCAATGGTAACAGTCTTGGGAAAAACAAACAGGTACGTTACACACATTAAACTTTCAACTTCAGCATGAAGAAACTAAAAGTTGATGAGAGGACAATCTGTCTTCTATTACATGTCAAAATGATTCAGAAAGAGCTCACATCAATAATTATTTTTATGTGATTTCTTTCTTTCTTTTTTTTTTTTTTTTAAAGATTAATGATGGGGGCGCCTGGGTGGCTCAGTGGGTTAAGCTTCTGCCTTCAGCTCAGGTCATGATCTCAGGGTTCTGGGATCGAGCCCCACATCGGGCTCTCTGCTCATCAGAGAGCCTGCTTTCCCCCGCCCTCTGCCTGCCTCTCTGCCTACTTGTAATCTCTGTCTGTCAAATAAATAAAATCTTAAAATAAATAAATAAATAAATAGTTAATGATACCAGAATCTATTGAGTATATATTATTATAGCACTGCTATTGTTCCAAGTGCTTTAAATATATTATATTATGTTATTTTATTTATTTTTTAAAATATTTTTATTTATTTATTTGACAGAGATCACAAGGAGCGGAGAAGCAGACAGAGGAAGAGGAGGAAGCAGGCTCCCTGCCGAGCAGAGAGCCCGATGCAGGGCTCGATCCCAGGACCCTGGGATAATAACCCGAGCCAAAGGCAGAGGCTTTAACCCACTGAGCCACCCAGGTGCCCCATTAAATATATTATTTTATTTAATCCTTCATGATAATCTCACAAGACAGGTACTTTTATTATCAACCACTTGCAGAAGGGTGATGAAAGGCAAAAAGTCAACTAACTACTAAAACAGTGAGGTAGGACAAAGTCTCTTTGCAGAACCCAAATTCTTATTCACTAGGCATACTGCCTCCAACAAAAGAATAGTACTTGATTTTTAATGTAGTAAGAAGTGGGTATTTAGAAACTTGGGAAAATACAGAATAATATAAAGCAAAAATTTTAACTTTCCATACTTCTACCACCCACATGAAAATCGTAATTGTGCAAAGCAGAAACTACTTGCACTATAGGAAATTTAATTACTTTGGAGACAATCCACTAAACGGACTTAGTATTTTTTATATGTTGAATTTAGAAGTCTAAGGAAGAACCAGGATTTTGAATGTACAAGGCTGCTACATCAAATATGAATTTTGAAAATGAAAGTAGCCTCCAAATTATTTTTGTGCACAAAAGCTACATGTGAGCTTTTAAAAACTTGTACTGACACAAATTGTTAAAAATTATATTTCAAGTGTCTTCTTCAATGTATATGGTACAATTAATATTTTGAGCACTGTTAAAACAAAAGAAAATTAAGTGCAAAACGTACAAAGATTTTCCTTACATAATTTCAGCCAATCAATACAGAGAGTGTAATGGAAAAATCACCATTGGGCAAACACCACAATAGTCATTCCTTCAGGCAAGAATCATCGAGAGATGCTAAAATTAATGACCAAAGCTATGACTAGAAAAAAACACTTACATGGCCTCAAAATTATTCCCCATGAGATACTTTAAAGTAAAAACAGACCATGGAAGTTTAGAGTACAGAAACCTGGCAGGCACTGTCTTACACAAAGGATCAGAATAAACATCACAAGTAACAAGACAAAATGAGATCCCTGATATGATGCCCTGTGAAGGTCATAAAAGCACTTCTGTGGTACACCCAAACAGAGGAAAGTTCTACAAAATAACCTGCTAGTACTCTTCAAAGTATCACAATTTGAAGGACATGGAAAGCATGAAAGACAAAGATGAACTATTAGAGAGTAAAGGAGACTCAGGAGACATGAAAACTAAATGCAATATGTAATCAGAATTAAACCCTAAACAAGAAAAATGACATCAATGGACCACTGGCAAATTTTGAGTAAGATCTGTAGATTAGATAATAATATTCTATCAATGCTGATTTCCTGATTTTAATCACGTGTACTGTGGCTACATAAGTTAAATTTAGGGAATGTGGGAGAAGGCATGAAATGCAAGAATCCTTTGTATTGTATTTGCTGCTCTTTTTTAAGTCTGAAATAATTTCCATATAAGTTTTAAACAATTTTAAGGAAAAAGAAAATCTGAAAAAACAAGCTAAAAGGCCCTCTCCTCCTTTATGCCCAATTCCTCCCTCAAAACTTATCATTCCATTATGGGAAATAAGGAATTCACCTTAAATCAAAGAAAAACACCAACATAAGTTGAGTTTTTCCTCTCAAACCTGCTTTAGAAGAAGAAACAATAGAGGCACGTGGGTGGCTCAGGTGCATCTGTTTCTTGGTTTCAGCTCAGGTCATGATCTCAGGGTTGTGGGATGGGGATCCACATTGGGCTCCACACTCAGCATGGAGTCTGCTTAAGATTTTCTCTCTCCCTCCGCCCATTCCCTCCAATTCTCACAAGCATGTGCACTGCATGCTCTAAAAATAAATAAATAAAATCTTTAAAAAAGGGGGGGGGGGAATAAATTTTAAGTTACTTCCCCCTCCAAAATTCTGACTTTAAGTACCTGAGTTCCAAAATACTTCCTTCATTTCACCTCTCTGAATTAAATACTATGTCTACTATATTCTAGGCCCTATGCTAACTATATACATTAGCTCTAATTCTTAAGACAATGTTGATAGGGTAGCTATGTGTATTGGTACCTACAGACAAGAGAATTGGGAATGGATACGAGTAAGTAATGTGCTCAAAGTAACTATCAGATGACAGAGCCAGTATTCAAACCCATGCCATCTGACTCCAAACACAAACTTGGCTCTGTGATGCCTCCCAAGAAGGCAGCTGAGATGTGAACAAACATGTAAATTAGAATAGGCTCATCGAATTCAATACCAGGATTTATCAAGAAGTAGAAATGTAATCAAGAGAAAAGTGAATACTACATTTTCACTTACTGGAAAAAAGACTTCTCAACAAAAATAAAACAGGAAAAGAGTTTCAGGAATGATGAATCACTCTTAAGTGTCTGACTCAAATTGTTTGTAGAAATATTTTTTGGTTTCCCACATATATATAAGAAGTGAATCTTTTTTTTTTTTTTAAAGTGAATCTTACTAAAAAAAGAAAGTTTTAATACTCTGGTAACAGTATGGTATAGCAGGTAAAATCCTCCTAAAATGATGCTGAGCATTCACTCTGGAGTGCCTGGAAAATAAGCCAACTGGGCCAGGGCACCTTCTTTCTCCAGCAAGAGGAACTGTACCAGAACTCACCCTCCCCTGGGACTAGGGGTTTATTCCCCATGGTTCCCAAGTGCCAGTCTGTTGGTCTTCCCAGATAATTCTTAAAAATAACATCAATGAGGGATGCCTGGGTAGCTCAGTTGGGTAAGTGGCTGCCTTTGGCTCAGGTCATGATCCCAGCATCCTGGGATCAAGTCCCACATCTGGCTCCTTGCTCATCAGGGAGCCTGCTTCTCCCTCTGCCTCTGCCTGCCACTCTGTCTGCCTGTGCTCACTCTCTCTGACAAATAAATATATAAAATCTTAAAAAAAAAAAATCAATAAGGGTGCCTGGGTGGCTCAGTGGATTAAGCCTCTGCCTTCGGCTCAGGTCATGATCTCAGGATCCTGGGATCGAGTCATGCATCAGGATCTCTGCTTGGAGGGTAACCTGCTTCCTCCTCTCTCTCTCTCTGGCTGCCTCTCTGCCTACTTCTGATCTCTCTCTGTCAAATAAATAAAATCTTAAAAAAAATAACATCAATGAAACTAGAAGCTGGTTCTTTGAAAGAATTAATAAGATAAGATAAACCACTGGCCAAACTAATCCAAAAGAAAAGAGAAAGGACCCAAATCAATAAAATTATGGGTGAAAGGGGAGAGATCACGACCAACACCAAGGAAATAAACAATCATCAGAAATTATGATCAACAGATATATGCCAATAAGTTAAGCAACCTAGATGAAACGGATACATTCCTAGAAACCTATATACTTCCAAGACTGAAACAGGAAGAAATTGACAACTTGAATAGACCATTATCTAGTAATGAGATTGAAGCTGTGATCAAAAGCCTCCCTCCCCCCACCCCCCCACCCCCCGCAAAAAAACAAGAGCCCTGATGGATTTCCTGGGCAATTCTACCAAACATTCAAAGAAGAAATAATACCTATTCTCCTGAAGCTGTTTCAGAAAATAGAAACAGAAGGAAAACTTCCAGACTCTATGAATCCAGCACTAACCCTGATCCCCAAACCAGGCAAAGACCACATTAAAAAGAATTTCAGACCAGTATCCCTGATGAATATGGATGCCAAGATTCTCAACAAGTTCCTAGCTAATAGGATCCAACGGTACACTAAAAGTATTATCCAGAGCGCCTGGGTGGCTCAGTGGGTTAAATCCTCTGGCTCAGGTCATGATCCCAGGGACCTGGAATTGAGTCCTGCATCAGGCTCTCTGCTCAGCAGGGAGGCTGCGTCCCTTCCTCTCTCTAGGACTGCCTCTCTGCCTACTTGTGATCACTGTCTGTCAAATAAATAAATAAAACCTTAAAAAAAAAGTATTATCCACCATGATCAGGTGAGATTTATCCTTGGGATGCAAGGGTGGTTCAACATATACAAATCAACTTGACAGAACAAATCAGTAAGAGAAGAGAGAAGAACCACACAATCCTCTCAAATGATGCAGAAAAAGCATTTGACAAAACATAGCATTCATTCCTGATTAAAACTCTTCAAAGTATAGGGATAGAGGGAACATTCCTCAACTTCATAAAATCTATGAAAAACCCACAGCAAATATCATTCTCAATGGGGAAAACTGACAGCCTTCCCTTTGAGATTGGGAACACAACAAGGATGTCCACTCTCACCACTATTGTTCAACATAGTACCAGAATTCCAAGCAACAACACTCAGACAACAAAAAGAAATAAAAGATACTCAAACTGGCAAAGAAGAAGTCAAACTCTCTCCCTTTGCAGATGACATGATACTTTATATGGAAAACCCAAAAGACTCCACCCCCAAACCACTAGAACTCATACAGCAATTCAGTAATGCGGCAGGATACAAAGTCAATGCACAGAAATCAGTTGCTTTCTTATACACTAACAATGAAAATAGTGAAAGGTAAATTAGAGAATCAATTCCATTTACTATAGCACCAAGAACCGTAAGATACCTTGGAATAAACCTAACCAAAGAGGTAAAGGATCTGTACTCAAGAAACTACAGAACATTCATGAAAGAAATTGAAAAAGACACAAAAAGATGGAAAAGCATTCCATGCTCATGGATCAGAAAAATAAACATTGTTAAAATGTCTATACTGCCCAGAGCAATCTATACTTTCAATGCCATCCTTATAAAAATTCCCCTGGCATTTTTCAAAGAGCTGGAACGCTTAAACAACCATAAAATTTGTATGAAACCAGAAAAGACTCCAAATTGCTGAGGAAATGTTGAAAAAGAAAAACAGCTGGGGGCATCACGTTGCCTGATTTCCAGCTTTACTACAAAGCTGTGATCACCAAGATAGCATGGTACTGGCACAAAAAAGACCCACAGACCAGTGAAACAGAGTAGAGAGCCCAGATATGGACCTGCGACTCGATGGTCAAATAATCTTCGACAAAACAGGAAAAAATATCCAGTGGAAAAAAGACAGTCTCTTCAATAAATGGTCCTGGAAAAATTGAACAGCTATGTGTAGAAGAGTGAAACTCAACCATTCTCTTACACTATACACAAAGATAAACTCGAAATGGATAAAAGACCTCAACATGTGGCAGGAATCCATCAAAATCCTAGAGGAGAACATAGGCAGTAACCTCTTCAACATCAGCCACAGCTACTTCAATACATGTCTCCGAAGGCAAAGGAAACAAAAGCAAAAATGAACTTTTGGGACTTAAGATAAAAAGCTTCTGTACAGCAAAGGAAACAGTCAACAAAACAAAGAGGCAACCCTTTGTTTGGGAGGGAATGGGAGAAGATATTCGCAAATGACACTACAGACAAAGGGCTGATATCCAAGACCTATAAAGAACTCCTCAAACTCAACAACCCAAAAAAACAGATAATCACAACAAAAAATGGGCAGAAGACATGAACAGACACTTCTTCAAAGAAGACATAAAAATGGCTAACATGCACAAGAAAAAAATGTTCATCATCATCAACCATCAGGGAAATTCAAATCAAAACCACATATACCAGTTAGAATGGCCAAAATTAACAACAAAAGAAAGAACAAGTGTTGGAGAGGATGTGGAGAAAAGGCAACCCTCTTACACTGTTGGTGGGAATGCAAGTTGGTGCAGCCACTTCGTAAAACAGTGGAGATTCCTTAAGAAATTAAAAATAGAGCTTCCCTATGACCCTGCAATTGCACTACTGGGTATTTACCCCAAAGATACAGATGTAGTGAAAAGAAGGGCCATATGTACCCCAATGTTCATAGCAGCAATGGCCACAGTCGCCAAACTGTGGAAGGAGCCAAGGTGTCCTTCAATGGATGAATGGATAAAGATGTGATCCATATATACAATGGAATATTATGCCTCCATCAAAATGGATGACTACCCAACTTCTGTATCAACCTGGACAGGAATGGAGGAGATAATGCTGACTGAAATAAGCCAAGCAGAGAAAGTCAATTATCATATGGTTTCACTTACTTGTGGAGCATAAGGAATAACACGGAGGACACTGGGAGATAGGAAGAAGTGAGTTGGGGGAAATTGGAGGGGGAGACAAACCACGAGAGACTGTGGACTCTGAGAAACAAACTGAGGGTTTTGGAAGGGAGCGGGTAGGGGGTTGGGTGAGCATGCTGGTGGGTACTAAGGAGGGCACGGATTGCATAGAGCACTGGGTGTGGTGCACAATGAATCTTGGAACACTGAAAAAATAAAATAAAATTATAAATAAATAAATAAAACCTATATAGCCCAAAGTTTAAGCAGTGTACTACTTAACAAGACACTTTCAAGCCTACCCTTATAACAAAAGAGAACAATGACATATGGTGGAAGGCAGTGAGGCCTTCACCAGCACACCATTCCCTGTCCAGTAGCACCCACCCAGCATCATTTCCTATGCAATAAACAGAATCACAGGATCTTTTCTCAGTTAAGAATTCTTGGCTTAAAAGGTCCTCCAATCAGGTCAGCTTCTTAGCAGATAACTCTATCACCATATAAAATTCATCCCAAGCTATTACACAACATAGAGGATAAAAAGATTAACAAATTCTCATAAAAATGAAAAAAAAAAAGATAAAAGGACTTCTTTATCCTATTCAATTTGCATACTAATGAAATAATACTTTATATGCCTTTCTTATAAATATATTATTAATGATAATGTTAACAAAAAACCACTGACTGACAACTACATGTCAGTCATTTAGCCATGAGCTCTATGTACAGTATTGTATTTAATGCTTGCACCTACTCTATGAACTGGTATTATTACCGACACTCCCATTTTACAAGTGAGGAAAATGAGAGACAAAGACATAAAATAACTTGCCCAAAGTTACACAGCCAGTACAAAGCAGAGGCTGAATGGCTTTAACCACAACTAGCTTGCTTGATTCACTGATCTTTCGAACAACCCCATGAGGTTTTATAGGCAGCATATTAAAATAGGCATACTTTATTCAGGTGAAAAAAAAAGGTCTATTGAGATTAAATGAGATGCTCAATATCATACTAAATTGGCATTCACAACCATTAAGTAAAATAATTTCATAAAAACCAGTCTAAGGCTCAGGACTGTGGTAACAACAGATGCTATACATGGAGCTCTAGTTTAACTCCATATGGTAAGGCCACGGTCAAACATCTTTTTAAACCTAAAGAGAAGTTCAGTTGTTAGTTCTCCATTTTGTTCCTGACCACAACTGAACAAGACTCATGCTGATGTAATTGTTACATGTGGTACAGAAAACTGTAACAGAATTTGGAATTATCTAGTGAACTTCTAAGCCTCTCTTTATTATTAGCTTGGCATAATAAATTAATTGAGGACAATATGACTCCTTATAAATAACTCAAACAACCAACGTTAATATTTAATGAACTTCTCATTCTCACTCTGTAAATATTTTAACACTTCCAATGAAGACATGCTACAACAGAAAGACTAAAAAAAGCCAGCCTCCAGCTCTGAAATGCACTTACATGGTTGTTGATACCACACTAAAATAGTACATATCAGAAACAAAAAAGATCACCTTTTTTCCAACTTACTTACAAAGAACTAAAAAAAGAAACAAAAGAAAACAGAAGCTGATTACTCACTTTGGTGACAGAGGGGTATAAATTTCACATGGAATTTACTAATGATGCCTTCTCTCAGATTTCACACAAGAGATAAAGTCAAATCTGGGACAACATATGCATACCTTAGAAACACAAACCCTTTGCATATAAACACATAAACACATAAAATCATGTTTCCAATGATCATTTGAACGGCATCATTTCAACATTTAAAAAAAAGCAAAACTTCACATATGTTTATTATTTATATATTGATGTTTAAGTTTTCTTGATCCATTCTTGGAAGAAATGCAAGACCAAGAGGTTTTGATCTAAACTCTCTTGCTTTATAATTTTCTGTTTCTACTTTTTACATTATACTTGTCTTCCTCAAAGCTAAAAAGATGGACAAAGCAAGAAAATCAATTCTAAATTAGCTCTGATTAGCTATTTCATGAAACCAAAGCAGAAACAGTGAGCTAGTCCCTTCCATCTTTCTTCATTTGACCAATATTTTTAGAGTGACTGACTCACACATGCTCAGCACTCCCTTGTAATGATTTAATGATCCATGGTGATCACAGGGAAAGAGAGCAACTACAGAACTTCCAACCTGTTTGTGGTAGTGATAGAATTAGTCCCTGTAAGGTAAATTACATAACTTGTTTTAAAGACATCATCTATCAACATATGATAACTCAACTGCATCCTGTTATAAAAATAGTTCTGGCCTACATCAGTAATGGAAGATGACACAATTCTCCCGAAACCCTCTTTTCTGTGTCTTACCTAATATCAAGACTAATGATCAACATTTGAACAGCAACGGCTAAAATATTTTACAAAACACAAGACCTATTTTCCACTTTCCACAAACACATGATAAAATTTACTTCAGATACAATGTAAGATATTTGTTCTCTAACAACTACCCACACAATTCTCTTCTGAGATATAACAATCATGCTATTGCAACAATTAAGATGACCCACAGCATCAAAAAATAATCAAAGACGATAGCTTAAATCCCAGGATACAAGCATAAGATACAGCCAATTAGTCTCTAGGAAAATCCACATTTGTTTTAGTCTTTCTTCAATGAAATCTTTCTCTTCGATACAGATAGGCATTTTAAACAGACTGTCTTTCTTTTTTTCCTCCTGTAACATTAGCAGCTAGCTCAGAAAAATTCAGTGTTTTGGAATGTAGTGTGAATGCCCACCACTCCCTTCAGCTGTGGATAACTGAGAGGGAAACTGAAAGCAGTTTCATATTAAAAATCATTTTCTAAAAAACACATAGCTTCTATGAAATAATACTGCAGTGAATTAACTACTACTTTATGGGATAAACCAAGAAGTGTGTTAATGAACAAAGATAAATGGATACTATATAGGGTTCTGATAAACCCTATCACTAATCCATACTTAAAGGTTTGCTTTTCTTTTTTCATTAGAAAAGCCTTTGGGAAAACGAAGCACAACTTAGCAGTGGTTCTCAAGGAGGCCCCAGGAAGAGTATCTATCCAAGGGATCGTGAGGCATATTCATCTCAAACTTGAAATTTCTTTGATGTCTGCCTTTACAGGTTTAAACAGTATAAAAATTTCTCTTCTACCATATAATACACACATTTATCTTTTTACATATACACACACATACACATACATATATATTTATCTTAATGGTATTATTTTCTCACCACCAATTAAACAATGGAAAACAGTAAGAATGTCTGCTATGATTACTTTGTGGTTTCTTTTTTTTTTTTTTTTTTTTTTTTTAAATTTATTCATGGGGTTCGTGTATGTAGATATCTAGTCATGTGACTCTCTTTTAGGAATGTTTTAATAATTAAGGACTCAGAAGTACCTGAATAAAGATCCAGCTTTTTGTAAAGAATTTCTCCCTTTTTTATTTTTTTTTCATTTGTTCTTTAAATTTAAATTCATCAATTAATGAAGACTGTATTACTAGTTTCAGAGGTAGAGGTCAGTGATTCATTGGTCTTATATAACACCCATTGCTCATTACATCACATGCCCTCCTTAATGGGTATCACCCAGTGACCCTATCCCCCCAACCTTCCTCCCCTCTAGCAACTCTGTTTCCTATGATTAAGAGTCTCTTATGGTTTGTCTCCCTCTCTGGTTTTGTCTTGTTTTATTTTTCCCTTCTTTTCCCTATGATACTCTGTTTTGTTTCTTAAATTCCACATGTCAGTGAGATCATATGATAATTGTCCTTCTCTGACTGACTTATTTCACTTAGCCTAATACCTTCTAGTTCCATCCACATCGTTGCAAATGGCCAGATTTCATTTTTGATGGCTGAGTAAAATTCATGTGTGTCTGTGTGTGTGTGTATACTATATCTTCTTTATCTAGTTATACTCTGTGGTTTCAGGTAGCTCAGATACCTACCTCTTTCTCAAAACCCAGGTTAAGAATTATAGATTGAGAGTATTCTGGCATATTAATAGTTCCATTTATCACGTGTCATCTTTTTTCATTTCATTTTTTCATTGTCTTTTTTTTTTTTTTTCCATTTCTAGCCACTTTTACTATTTCTATGCTTTGGTACTCAGAATTACTACCAAAGTTTTGTGCTTTGGTTAATTCCTCATTTACTCCATCACACTAACTACATCTCAAGGCATGCCCCCTTCTTGCTGATTTCAAAACCATGAAACTTGTTTGGCACAAAAAATTTCCTTTTTATGTGCAGCTTTCTCCAATCTGCTACAATGTGCCTACACCATATGCCTGTTTTTGCCCTGTCTGGGGTCAAGAAAGAGAAAAGAAACAAGCGCACAGCATTCCCTCATGATAATCTTAACCCAATACAATCACTTATAGCAGTTACATTTGCTTATTGTGTCAGAATTAAATGTGTTAATTTCTTATGGAAATACCACAAACAGAAAGCACAGAAATCTCAACTGTATACAGAGCTTCCAGATTTTCACCAATGTAACTAGTGCTCAGATAAAAACACAAAACAAAATATTACTAGCATGTAGCAACTGTATTTTATTTTTCTAACTGACTCTCCTGCTTCTACTCAGTCTTTGGGTTTTGTTGTCAGTTGTTTACATAGAA
Organism: Mustela erminea; assembly: GCF_009829155.1. Taxonomy (NCBI): domain Eukaryota; kingdom Metazoa; phylum Chordata; class Mammalia; order Carnivora; family Mustelidae; genus Mustela; species Mustela erminea. The sequence continues at coordinate 18,059,170 of NC_045616.1, read as the reverse complement.
CGCTAAATATCAGGCACTAAATACATTCATTCAACAACTGTATGTTGAGGACCTACTACATGCCAGTTGCCATTCTATGCCCTGGGGATAAACCAGTGAACAAAATAAAAAAAACCTGGCCCTCACTGAGCTTACATTCTTGTTAAGGGAAAATGCCAATGAACAAGACAAATTAAATCAAATATATAGTATGTTAGATGGTGATATGTACTCAGGAAAAGTACTAAAGTACTAAAAAGCAAGAGAGGAGTTAGAAAATGTGAGAGAGGGAAAATTTTTAGAAAGGACCAAAGAAAACCATATTGAAAGGTGACATCTGGGTCAAAACCTGAAAGAACGATGGAGCTAGAGAACGATGGGAATAGCAAATCGAAGAACGATCTAGATACAAAGACCAACAAATACAATACATTCTTCTCTGAGGGAGAAGAATGCCTGGTGTATTTGAATCCTAGCCACTAGACCACCGGGGAGCTAAGAATGCCTGGTGTATTTGAGAAACTGCAGGGGACTCAGAGCTTTGTGGGGCCTCATGGGTCATGTGTAAGGAAGCTGGCTTTTCCTTTGAGTGAGAGCGGAAGCCACTGATGAATTCAGAAAGTGAGCTATGACCTATTTCATCACTATCGCTGGCTTTTTTACTAGGCAGAGATGAGAGGGGAAAAAGGTAGTGGAAGGAGGGAGAACAGTCAGGAAACTGCTGTAATAATAGTCCAGGGGAAAGCTGGTGGTGGCTTGGACTAACATGGTTACGGCCATGCAGAGAGTAGTATGAGGTCAGATCCTCTGTCTCCTCTAGGCTGCTGAAGAAGAGATAAGAGAGACCATGACACTGAAATTAAGCAACTGAAGAGGTCCACAAAAACCTGGCAAGTACGACATCCTAGAAGCCAGAGGAAAAAAGTATTTTCATGAAGAGATGAATAAAAAGTCTTAAAAAAAAGAAGGACTGATGAGAATCTTTGGATTCAGCAACAACAGAGCAGAAAACCTGAATCGAGTGTGTTTAAGAGCAAAGGGGAGAAGAAATATTTGAGACAAGTGTGCACAGACAACTTTTTTAAGGCATTTTAACATAAAGGATGGGAAAGAAATGAGCCACAGGCTGGAGAGGGAAGTAAGGACAGGACTTCTCCTTTTAATGGGAGAACATAGAACAGCTAGAGGAATGACCAGAAAAGGAGGGGAAAAAAGGATATAGAAGAAAGAGGGAGAAGTGTCAGAGCCATGAGGAAAAGACTAGCATATAAATGGGTGATGTTCTCTTCTGCTGGCTTCTATTCTCCCATCGAAGAAGGAAGCAAGATGCTAGAAGCACCAGAGGTTTGAGAAAGGAGAACATATCTCAGCTGTTGTCTAGGAGTCTGGAACGGAGATGGACCAGGGAAATAGGATTACTGGGTAGCACTAAGGACTCACCGAGTTTAGAGATCATAAATACAAGGTGAGACCTATAGTATAGTTACTTTTTTTTTTTCTTTAACTACATTTAGAAGTATGGGTACAAGGAAAGTGCTGAATATATACAAGACTATGATTACCATGACTGATGATGGGATTTAGACTGGGTAAGGAAAGTAAGACATCAGGAGGACAAGGGAGAGTGGAAAAATGCTTTATTTAGAAGACTGAAGGTCCCAACAGGCCCAGGAAATTAGCGGAGTAACAGAAATTGTGATACAAAAAGATCAGAGGTGGTAGACAGAAAGGAAACTGCAACTGAGACTATGGAGGGATGGCACTTTGGATAAAAACAAGGTCTGGAAATGAGTAGCAAGGTGGGGCAGAGGGCAAAAATTCAATGAAGAGGAATTCCAGGTCTGAAGACACCAAAGTACTGGAAGAATTATCCCCAGGAAAATTGAATAGTCAAATCACCACGAATTAGAACCCAAGCAGTACTGGAGTGAATGCCAGTGAACTAAGACCACAATCTGACAGGAGACAATTCTTTATCACTCTGACATTTCTGCACATAAGTGAGCACAGGTACAATGACTGCCATCATTGCAGACTTTCTCTGCAAGCAAGCTTATATAAATAAGCAAACAGCCCTGAAAAATAGAGAGTATCTCTCTTCAAAGCAAATGGCAGGTTTATCTATACCCATGGAAGATACACTCTTCCTCTAGGACATGAGCAGACATGATTTGTGTCCAATATAAAAGACTGTAGTTCCTCTCCTATAACTCAATTCACTGTGGGTACAGGTTCTCCTGGTCCTCTTCAAGTCACACCCTTTGGTGACTGTGGAAATTGGGACCTGGAGAACCAGTGAAGTAAGCAAATGCTGTTACCATGTCTGCTGCTTGTGCTATTCAGAATAAGTCCTTTGATTCCGACCCAGAAGTCTCCTGTCTTCTGCCAGCATCCATGACATAACACTGTGGTAGTTAATGTACAAGTAACTTGCAAGAAAGGTAAATCTCAGACCTTTGAAAGTTTTTGATAAAATCCCCAATGAATATGAGGTGGGGATGAGAGATTACTGAAACAGGGTGGGTAGAAGGTGTATAAGTTTAAACACAAGAAATAAAGTTTGGGGGCATTTTTGACAAGAGAATGGTCTGGAAAAAGCAACGAGAAGTGAAGAAAACACCTCATGGGCTCAGCACTACAAAGAAAGCAGGATAACCGCTACTACTTGAGACAGTTACAGATAGTGTCAGTAGGGAAGCCCAATTCAATTTAAAGCAAAAAAGTAAAGGCAAAATAAATAAAGAGGCTGAAGATAAAGAGGAATTTGATTATGACTGACCCTGAGTTCCAGGGACATAATGGTAGATTTTCAGGAGGCAGGGAGGGGTAGGTTTGGGGATCAGATCTGGACACACATGGTAAGAGATCCATCAATCTGAGACTTCTTGCGTGACTTACATGAACAGGAAGAAAGGGCATGATGAAATTTGCTGTGATTAGTCTTAATCAGATTAAAATTGCCAATGTGTTTCAGCATCTCTAGACCTTGTTTTACTCATCCAATCTCTACTATGGAACAAATTCTTTCTTACCAAACAGAACATCGTTTTAGAAAGTTAAGAACATACAAGTTTTAAAATATATAAACGCCACAACTGTTATTAAGAGAGTGTTAACTTACTTGAATTAGATCTAAAATGCCAAGTTCACTTTCTGAAGAATCCACACAGAAGACAAAATATAATGTTGCATAATGTCTATAAATCAGTTTGTTATCAGATCCTCCAATTAACCTAAACGACAAAACAAAAATTGGAATGTTATAGGAATAAAATGAAACACATTTTCATTAGCTCAAACAAACTGGCAATTTGTTTAAAACCTTTTATAAGATGCCTGAACATAGCATGTAAAGCTGTAACATTCAAGTGAACTTAGAGACTTAAGTGAATTAACATGGCTGTTTTCTTCAGAGATAACAAAAGAAACTGGTGCTTAATATTAGTTCATCCGTTCATTAAACCATCCACTGAGTACCTACCATCTGCCAGCTACTGACAGTGGATAAAGGAACAGTAACAAATAAATAAGAAAAAATGGTCAGAGTAGAAGGCACTACATGGTGATTCCAAACAGGATGATTCTGTACTGTCGGATCTGCTACCTAAGATGAAATCTTAGGAGTGACATTTAGACTGAGAGCTAATGATAAGGAATTAGCCATGAAAAAATTTAGAGAAGAGCATTTCAGGCAAAGGTGACAGCTAATAAAAAGGCCAGGCCATCAAGAAAAAAATATATATGTTCAAGGAAGAGAAAGAGGGTGCACGGAAAAGAAAAGATTAGTAAACAAACAGAAGTAGGCAGGAACCAGGTCACAGGGCATTTTAAAATGCTTATTAGATTTAACTCTGTAAGTCACAGTAAGTTATACAGCTTACAGCTGACTATTAACTGGGGAGGAAAAAATAATATTACTTAAGTTTTAGAGAAATTTACCTTCAAAATCTCCTCCAAAAATACATTTTATTTTGAAATATAAATGCAAAAAACTTAGGTAAGAAATATTCAATTCTTTCATCAAACATTTTTATTTACACTGACTGGAATGTCAGCATTTTAAAAATAGTAATTTAGGACTCATTCCAAACACCTTATGTTTTTCTAGTTTAGCTATTTCATAGTTACATTTACAGTAATTAGTTTACCTTCTCAAAAGACCTTTAAACCTAATATAAAATAAAATCAAGGCCAAATGTAATCAAAGCTAAGGGAAGACTCAAACAAGACACAGGAAAATAGCACCTATTTCTTTTTTTTTTTTTTTAAAGATTTTATTTATTTATTTGACAGAGAGAAATCACAAGTAGACGGAGAGGCAGGCAGAGAGAAAGAGAGGGAAGCAGGCTCCCTGCTGAGCAGAGAGTCCGATGCGGGACTCGATCCCAGGACCCTGAGAGATCATGACCTGAGCCGAAGGCAGCGGCTTAACCCACTGAGCCACCCAGGCGCCCCATTAGCACCTATTTCTTAACTCTGTAAAACTAACACTGAAGGGGCGCCTGGGTGGCTCAGGTCATGATCCCAGGGTCCTGAGATTGAGACCCACATCGGGCTCTCTCCTTGGAGGGGAGCCTCCTTCCTCCTCTCTCTCTCTACCTGCCTCTCTGCCTACTTGTGGTCTCCCTCTGTCGAATAAATAAATAAAATCTTTAAAAAAAAAATAAATAACTAACACTGAATTCACAAGGCCAGAGAAACAACTTCTGTAAGTACCCACTTCTTACATGGCTTCTTATAGCAAAAGTGGAAGTGATTTTTGACAAGAATTAAGAATGACTACTATGCTAGACAAATTTCTAGAAAAGATATTCGATTAAAAATATGTATGTGCAATTTAAAGAATCTCTGAGATGATTTTTATAGACTATGATGGCAACTGTTCCTGAGAAGACACAAAAAGAACACTCACAGCAGGATTCAGTTCATCCTGAATCAGCAATTTAGTGATTATCTTAAACTTTTGTTCAGCTCTACCATAAAAGAAGAGCAAACTATTGAGAACTGTAGTTTCAAAATGACAATCCATGCCATTAAAAGAAAGCAAAGACTTAATACATAGCACAAGTACATACTTTACCTTTTAAAATGTAATTTTATCTTCAAACTAGAGTGCAACACTGATAAATACTGATTCAAATTCTTGTATGCAAGGCAACATACCATATAAAACCACAGAATTTTAAAACCCGCCCTTACTTTAAATATCTCATATTACAGGGGGGGGGGGGAGAACCGGGGTACAAGAAGTGACCTGATCAAGAAAACCAGATTTGTTAGTCACAAAACTAGGCCTGAATCAGCTGTGTAGCCTCATCTCTGATGTAATGTTTGCCTCCGACTTTTTGTAAGCCTGGAAAAGAAGGATCACAGACTTGAGCCCTGATTTCTAGATCGCACAGTGCCCTGCCTGGGAAGAGCCAGGTTCTTTCATGCCCATCACCTTCGGTGCCCTGTGCTGGGTGACAAGTCCCTGAAAGAGAATAAAATGCTGAGATGAAGAAAAGTGGTAATGGCAGAGACCACTCAACTCCTGCAGAAGTGTGGCAGACATAAAGCACAAAAAACACAAAGCAGGCACACCTGTCTCAACGATTAAACTGGGAGGTCTGGAGGCAATAGCAAAATTTATAAATTTTAAGTGTGTATGTGTAGATTGAACCACAGCACGATCTAACCCTTTAAGAAATGCAAGTAAACTTTCTATGTGATAAACAGTGATGTATGGTCAAGTAAGAATGGATTTTTTATTATCCAACCTACTTTTCAAAATAAATATCATACACATTAAAAAATAGAAAAGTATAGGTCTCTCTAATATATAATTTTTCATAATGGGGCTCAGCTAAAGTTCAGTTCTTGACTTGTCAATGAAGAAATATCTTATTAAGAAATTGATTATAGGAGCGCCTGAGTGGCTCAGTGGGTTAAAGCCTCTGCCTTCGGCTCAGGTCATGATCCCGGGGTGCTGGGATGGAGCCCTGCATCAGGCTCTCTGCTCGGCAGGGAGCCTGCTTCCTCCTCTCTCTCTGCCTGCCTCTCTGCCTACTTGTGACCTCTGTCTGTCAAATAAATAAATAAAATCTTTAAAAAAAAAAAAAGAAATTGATTATATTAACATGAGCAGGAACATTTATAAAACTGCTTTCATGGAACCCACTAATTTAAAAGTATTTATTTATAATAGCTGGCAAGCTAATTATAACTGATTTTTATTTATTCATTTTAAAAATAGTAAACTCTTTAGCTGAATTCTACCTATATGCAGATATACCTATATATAGATATATATACATGCACACAGATATTTATTTGAAAAGCAGATTTCAGTCTGCTTATAATAAAAGAATTTGTAAGTTGTTATGAACAGGTCTATTCACTCCAAGGAATACCCTCTAGTCATTAAAAAGAATGACGTAGCTCTAAATGTGTTTATATGCAAAACTTCTAAAAATATTAAGTGAAAATGAGCAACATGCAAAGCAGCATACCTAGTGTGATCCTGTAAATAAAAATTTTTTAAGGTTGTATCTTTATATGTTGGTCAATGAAAAATTAATTTTCTAGAAGGATACACAAGAAAGTGAGAAAGATTAAAGTTAGGAAAGGGAGACTTGGTTTATGATTAATTTTACACGTCTCTGTAACGTTTGAATTTTTGCCACATGAATATAGTACATTTAACATTTACTGTAACATGTACTGTAACATTTTTAAGGAAAAAAAAGGACTACATATCTTTAAAAAATTCTTTAAGTTAGACTTATAGCTAACAAGGTGATAATTAATCTCTTTATCCAATTAATCAAAATTAGGAAATTTTTACCGTAACCAATAACTAAACAGTATATATTTTAATCATATAGTCAAAGATTAGAAATGTCCATGAAATGCTTTACTTACAATCCTCCTTCTAGGAAATTACAAACATTTTCATCTCTCTTAGATACCAAATGGAATGTCTCCCTGATGATTTGCTGTTGTGTATCTTCACTCTGAGAAAGAATAATTTATATATGTTAGGATTAAATTTCTAGGTTTAACAGCATTTTAAGAATTTTAAAAGTAGAAGGCAGTATTAACTATCAGGGAAATTAATCTATGAGGGAGGTCCTTGGAGAGCTAACATACTACATCTCACAGAAACAAAACCCAACACTTTTCAATGTAAAAAAAAAAGCAAAAACAAAACAAAACCAACATTTTAGTTTGCTACTAAAATAAAACTAACACTTCCCAATTTCAAAATCCAGGAAGAAAAATATTAGATGAATTAAAGACTACTAGTAAAAGGGACACTAGATAGTAACAACTCAAAGGTGAGTGTTTTACAAATGAGTAACCTGAAACAGAGAGGTAAAGTTATAAATAATTCATGTAGCTAATCTGTATTTTATTAGAAGGAAAATATAGAAGTTTAGAGCTTCCAATTAAGTTTAAATGCAAACTGAGATAAGTCCATCCATATTAGTCATATAAGCATAGCGTAAAACCAAAAGTTTGCTCAGTAAGTATTAAATTCCCCAAGCAATTCACATGCTAGTAAAAAAGAGTCAGCTTCTCAAACACTTCAATAGGAAACTGGGCAAAATCACAAATAGGAATTTCACAGGAAAGGAAATATGATGGTCAATAAACAAATGAAAAGACATGGAAGGCCTGGGGTGGCTCAGTTAGTTAAGCCTCTGAGTCGGTTTTGGCTCTGGTTATGATCTCAGGGTCATGAGATAGAGCCCCACTTCAGGGTCCATACTGAGCCTGGAGCCTGCTTAAGATTCTTTCACTTCTGCTGTCCCTCCCCAGCTTAAAAAAAGATGTTATCCCTCACTGGCAATGAAGTGAAATACAAATTAAAGTCACAATGAAATAACACCACATGCATCACATTAGCAAAGTGTAAAAGTCTTACAATACCACATTGTAGACAAAGATGTGGAGCCAAACTCATCCCACCAAGTGGGAGCGCAAATGGTATCATCACCTGAGAAAACACCTAAATATCTTCCAAAGTCCCAATACCAAATACCATCAAACTGGGGGTTAGGGTTTCAACATATGAATTGGGGGGGGATAGGAAGACATCTCAGTCTATAGCAGGGGGAAAAAAGCAAGTCAGCAAAATGACATGTAATCATTCAACAATATAAATTTCAAAAATATGTAAAAGTAATAAATAAAATCTTTTTAAAAATATGTAAAAGTAAGTAGTATTTGATACACATATATGTAATAAAAATAAAACTGTGAAGAATATCAGGGGAATGATTAGCAAATTTCAAAGTACTGATTTCATAAGACTATATTCTCTAATCACATTGCAATTAGGTAAAAGAATCAATAATTAAAAGGACAGGTTTTTTAAAATTTCAAACAGGCATTCAAATTGTTAAGAAGTAAAACTATCTGGGGGCACCTGAGTGGCTCAGTGGGTTAAAGCCTCTGCCTTCGGCTCAGGTCATGGTCCCAGGGTGCTGGGATCGAGCCCTGCATCGGGCTCTCTGTTTGGTGGGGAGCCTGCTTCCCTTACTCTCTCTCTGCCTGCCTCTGCCTGCTTGTGATCTCTGTCTATCAAATAAATAAAATCTTTAAAAAACAAAAACAAAAACAAAACCTTTAAAAAAAGAAGTAAAACTATCTGTATTCACAGATGGCATCTATGACACATTGATCATATATCCAAAAAAAGTCTAAAGAACCCAGAAAAAAACTGTTAAAGTTTATAAACAAATCTACCAAAGTTCAAGATACAAAATCAACACTCAAAAATCTGCTGTACACTACCAATGAACAATCCAAAGGGAAATCTAGTCACAGATGTCGCAGAGATTTAATAGATAACAGGTTAATATGATGAACATATTAAGCATAATAAGTAATAATAATAAGTAAGTTTAAAAATCCAAGATGAAGTGGGGTGCCTCAGTGGCTCAGGGGATTAAAGCTTCTGCCTTTGGCTCAGGTCATGATCCCAGGGTCCCGGGATCAAGCCCCGCATCGGGATCTCTGCATAGCAGGGAGCCCGCTTCCTCCTCCTCTCTCTCTCTTTGCCTGCCTCTCTGCCTACTTGTGATCTCTGTCTGTCAAATAAATAAATAAAGTCGTTAAAAAAAAAAATCCAAGATGAAGTGGCAAATTCCTTAAAAAAATAATAATAATAAAATGGTCCCAAGGAGAAAAGGAAAAACTTTAAAAATCCTATTATCATAAAGAGGATAAATAATAATTTTAAATCTCTCTACCAAAAATAAATCAAGCCCTGATGGCTTTAACACCAGCCATGACCAATGATTTAAGAAACAGATCATTCTAATCTTACACAACTCTTCCAAAGCACAGATAAAGAATTAACATCCTCAATTCATTTTATGAAGCTAACATTGACACAAAATCAAACAAGGAATGTATGAGAAATGAACACTGCAGACCAGTCTCACCAAAAAGCATACATACAAAAATTAATATTTTAAAAAATTAATACATCATGACCCAAATGGGTTTATTCTAGTAATGTCTGGTTGATTTATTATTTATAAACAGATTGATGTAATTCTCTACATTAACAGATTGAGGGAGAAAACATAGGTCACTTCAACAGATGTGGAAAAGGCATCTGATAAAACTGAACATCAATTCTTGAATTTAAAAAAAAGCTCTTGGCAAATTTAAAAAAAGAGAACTTCCTCTAATTAAGAGTATCCAAAAAATACCTTTTGCAAACATAAGCACAAACAAAATGTTGAAGCACTATCTTCCTTTAAGATCAGAAACAAGACAGGTTAACTGATAATGGTTTTCCTATTCAGTGCCGTATCAGCCATCATCAGTATAAGAAAAACAAGAAAAAGAAATAAAAGATAAAAGAATTGAAAGAAATAAAACTGTCATTCACAGACCACAAGATTTTTCACATGGAAAATCTAATATAATTCACACAAAAGTGTTAAAATTAAAAGCTATAACAAGACAGAGCCAGCACACAAAACTGTTGCAATTCCAAACTTCTCCAACTGTCAGATGGAAGATATAATTTTAAAAAGATACCGAATACAATACCATCAAAAAACATGCAGTGCCTAGGAATAAGTCAAACAAAAACGTGCAAGACTTCTGTGGAGAAAATACAAAATTTTACTGAAAAAATTATAGAAGAGCTCAGTAAATGGAAAAATGTAGTGATTATAGCCTGAACGACTCAACAGTATGAAGATTCTCAATCTTCCCAAAATGCTCCAAAGGATCAAGGTAATTCTAACCAAAATCCCAACAGAGAGAGAAAAACTTAATAACCTGAATCAGATTCCAAAACATATATATTAAATCAGAAGACAAGAATGACAAGACACTCTCGAGTAGACTGTAAGCCTGTTTGAGCAGGTAAGAATTATGATAAAGCCACAGTAATTAAGATAACATGAAACTGATGTAGAATTAGGGAAACTGACTAATGGAACTGAACCATAAACACATCCACAGAAATATAAGTTAATTAAATTTAAAACACTGAATAGGCATTACAGAACAATAGAGAAAGAAAGGACATTTCCATGAATGGTGCCGGAATAAAAATTGTTGTTTTCATTTTACTACAATGAACTTAGACCTCTGACATTATACTAAAAAATCACTCCCAGGTTAGTTAAAAATGAATGTCAATGCTCAAATTATAAAGCTTTAAAAGTATAATAAGAAAAATCTTTGTGACCTTGTAATAGTGCTAGACTCTTAAGACACAAAATAAAGCTAACCATAAAGAAAATGACAGGCAAATTTGATCATATCAAAAGCAAGCATTCCTAATGCTCAAAAGACTCCAGAAAAAGGAAGGGGAGCCACAATCACAAAGAATATAGTTGCGGTACATCAAAACTGGCAAAGGAATAATACCCAGCATATAAAAAAAACTCAGAAGACATCAGTAAGAAAAAGATAAAATCTCAAAATAGAAAGGACTTGGCAAAAGAGACCATAAGAAATCATCAAGAAAAGGAAATTGGAATGGTAAATAAACTATAAAAGATTTCAACTTCATACAGGAGAAAGAGAAAAATAAAAAAAGGAAAAAACCCTACTAGTTAAAAACTACAATAACAACATTAAGTACCCATACTATCAATGAAGATATATAAATATGTCTAACAATATCAAGTATTGGCAAGAATAAAGAGCAACAAAGCACCCATACTGTAAGAACTGAAATTGGTACAACCACTTCTGGAAACAGACCAGCATCACCTAGTAACATGAATATACCCAAGGACAAAGGCATTCATTCAACTCCTAGTTACACACTAAAGAAATGCAAAAAAATGTTTACAAGATTGCTTATAGCAGCACTAAAGTTCGTAACAACAACAACAACAACAAATTACAATGTAAAATGTCCATCAATGCAAAATGTATAAATAAACTGTTATATTCTTGCATGGAATATCACACAGCAATGAAAATGAATGACTATAACTATATAATACACCAGTAACAATCTAAGAAATGTTGAATTTTTCTTAAATCAAGTCACAGAAGAATATAAATACTATGACTTTACTTTTTAAAAGTTCAAAAATATGTAAAATTAAACAGTGAACTGCTTGAAGACAAAAACGTAGTAAAACAAAAATGAAAATGGTTTTTAAAAATTCAACATGATGGTTATCTCTTAAATACACAGAGGAAAGGATACAAGATGAGAGATGCAGAAAGACTTCAAGGGTACTGTTAATTTTTGTTTGAAAAGGGATAGTGAAGGGCGCCTGGGTGGCTCAGTGGGTTAAGCCGCTGCCTTCGGCTCAGGTCATGATCTCAGGGTCCTGGGATCGAGGCCAGCATCGGGCTCTCTGCTCAGCAGGGAGCCTGCTTCCTCCTCTCTCTCTGCCTGCCTCTCTGCCTGCTTGTGATTTCTCTCTGTCAAATAAATAAATAAAATCTTTAAAAAAAAAAAAAAAAAAAAAGAAAAGGGATAGTGAACATGCAGCAATTAAAGTATTAGTTCCCCTATCTTGCAGATATTCAATATATACATTTATTTTTCATCTATTCAATATTTCATAAAAATATGCAAAATAGTGAGGGAAGAAGAAAAAGCACTGTATAATAAAGAAAGAAAGAGCACTGTATAAGAAGGCTGCCCTCTTCCTTTCTTAGGTTTACTTGATCATCTATCTCTACCACCTCCTTCCAGTCTTCATTTAGAGCTAAACAATGTCCCTTGGATGACCTTACTTCCTCTGGTGGCTTCCACCATGCTATCTTCCTAATCTTTCATTCTCCTATATCCCTAGTGCTTAACAGAATTCTATCTTCTTTTCTGAACTGGTGACAGATATTTTCAGCTTACAGATATCTCCAGTTATAATCCATAAAGTCATATAAAAACTTACATGTGAAAGACTAAAAACATCACATTTCTTCTCAAGCCTGTTTTTCTAAAAAAATAAAAAATAAAAAAATAAAAACTATTTCAAAAGAAAAACCTGTTTTTCTTTCTTTTTTAAATTCAAGTACAATTGACATATGTTACATTAGTTTCAGGTGTACAAAAAGTGATATGGCAATTCTATACATTGCTCAACAGTCAACACAGTAATTATAGTCACCATCTGTCACCATTCAACATCACTACAATGTCACTGACCACATTCTGTAGGCTGTACTTTCATCTCTGTGACATATTTACTCTAACTAGAAGTTCGTACCTCTTAACAAAACCCATTTTTATTACTGTATTTCTAATCTCATTTAACAGCATTACCATTCATCCTATCTCTTAAGCCAAAAATCTTGATGATTTCTTTCCTTTCACTTTCCATGTCTATTGGGTCACCAAGTCCTGTTAATTCAACTGCAGAAACAACAGTAAACCTGGATTCAGATACTATCTCAACTCAGATTCTTATTCTTACCCAGAATACTGTAAGAACCACCTAACATTAACTCTGCCACCTGTCTCTCCACTCCAAACCATCTCACCCATGGGACCAGAATTCCTTCCTAAGTAACAGTATTTGTTACTTCCTTTCTTAGTTCCCTAGATTCCATCTGACCTAACATCCAAACTCCCTCCAGGCCATAAACAAAACATTCCAAAGCCGATTCCTGACCTACCTATGAGTTTTCATCATCTATCTCTTCTCTTCTACATAATCCACTTCAACTGCACTGAACTTCTCACCATGCGCTTCCTTCCTATTCTCCTACTCTCTCATCCCATTCTCTAGCAACAGCCTTTTAAGCCTCAGATCAAACATGATGGTTTGTCAAGTGTTTTTGTACTTTCCCAGGAAAAAATTATTTCCTTCTTCCTCAGTGCTTCCACGATACTGTTTTTAATCCTAACATATACTTTTAACAGTGTGCTCAAATTTCCTTTGTAGATATCTGAGTTCTATCAGACTCCAACCCCCTCTAAATCTTTAAATGTGAAATGCTGAACACAGTGGCTGGCATAGAGTCATCAATGTAAATACACTGAATAAATGAACTTCAAATGTAGAAGAAGGGATCCACATTCATTCATATTTTCAAACATCAGGATTACATGACACACACCAAAAAAGGGAGGCAGTAAAGTAAAGACAGTATGGTGTAGTAGTTAAAGGTATGAGCTCTGTTCTAATTAAGACAATAGGTTAAATGTACAAAAATATCTATTTTTGTGGCCTTCTCAAACCCAGCTAAAACAGTATCAACCCCTCCCCCTTTTTTTAAGGGCATAAACCATGAGGATGAGGAAAATGAGAAAGAAGACAGGGTAACAAAATTTAGTAAGTGGCTAGAATGAGTGGTCAAGTATCAAGTGAATCTCAGAAAACCTAATTCCAAATCGGTGACAGGGAAACCCAAGAACTAACCCAATCTGCATCACAAAATGGCCAAATGCTCAAGAATTAGTACTTGTAGGTACTTCTGGAAAAGAGGAATGTAAAATAAGGAGGACTGTTTCTGAGGTAGAATTTAGCCACTAAATTCCCTCTGTCATCCCCAAGAAAAGTCTCTAAACTTATTTCAAGGAGTAGATAAAATTTGGGGTCTTTTGGAGGGCAAGGGGTACTGGCTCACTAAAAATGACATCCTAATCCCTGGAACCTATGAATATATCCCCTTACATGACAAAGAGGACTCTACAGGGGTGATTAAAGTAATGACCTCGAGTTCGAAAGATTATCCCAGATTATCTCATAGACCCTAATTAATCATGTGGCTCCTTAAAATCAGGCAGTCTTTCCTGGGCCGTGGTCAGAGGACGATGTGACCAGAGAATAATCAAAAGAGACGCCATTCAGTTGGTTAGATGATGGAGGAAGAGGGCCAAGAGCCAAAGAATGCAGGCAGCCTCTGGGAGCTGGAAAAGGCACGGAAATGGATTCTCTCCTAGAGCCTTCAGAAAGGAATGCAGCTTTAATAATATGTATATTTGAGCCCAGTAAATCCCTTATCAGACTTGTAACTCACAGAGCTGTATGATAACAAGTTTGTACTGTTTTAAGCCACTGAGCTTTTGGTCATTTGTCAGAGCAGCAATAAAAAGCAAATACAGACAGTGTACTAAAAACAGAATATTTAGGAAAAAGTACCCATACCTGTTGCTAGTCCTTTTTTCAATCAGTTCCCAGAATGCCTAAACCAGGTCTTCTTCGCCCTCTAGGCAGGAACCTGGCACAAACTTCTCCAGGAACTCTACTTAGATCTAAAGATAATGACGTTGGGAGTTCCCACAATGGCAGAATCTGTTATCTGTTCACCAGAATGTAGTTCCTTTACTTCCCAGACACACAATTCAACAATATTTTTCATTTTTTCCTTGAATTAATGTAGACCAACACAAACAGGCTCTGGCCAATGGAATGTGGTTAGTAGTTGCAACGTAATGCTTCAACTGACACAACTGGAAGACAACTGGGCTTATCTCTTCCCAATTCTGCATTCTGTGACATCATGTTGAGAGCGTGACTACTGGCCATCATGGGAGTACTGACACCACGTAGCAAAGGCTACAAATTATAGCTTTTTCCTCCCAGATGAGCTGGTTAAAAATATAAAAATGCTGCCTGATCTCCTATGTTAACTAGATGCAGAAGTGCCTTTGACCTCACCCTCAAGAAAAAACAAATGCACACAAAGAAGGTTCTAGCTCATCAGAATCACCAATATTGGACTTCATGTGAAAAATAAACTTTTATTGTGTCACGCCACTAAGATTTGGGGGATTGTTAACAGCAATTGCCATTTTCACACCAGCTAAACTGCCTAGTCTGATAATCTCAAGTACAGCTCACATAGGCAATCCCCGATCATGGATTCAGAGCTTCTAATTAGCTTTAAGAATCCTAACCTTAGACAGAAGCAGTCAATCAAGGATTACTGGACATCTGAAGACAGCTCTCACATAAAGACAAAATATGGATGAAAATAACTTAGAGAAAACAAACCAAGTATGGCACAGAAAATTTTTTTAATATTTATCATTAGTATCAGAGAAGTAATAAAGAAATTGCAACTATAAAATAAGAACAGCATACTATAAGATAACAATATCAAGATATTTTAAAGGGAGCTCATGGAAATTAAGAATTTAAACAGAAATTTTTTTTAACTCAGGGAAACACTGGAAAATAAAGTTGAGAAGTCAACCACAAAATAGTCAAAGGGCAAAATGACAGAAAACAGAAGAGGAGGAATAAGAAAAATAGAACAGTCAAGAGGAATGCTGAATAAAAAGAGATTCAAAAGGAGAACAGTGGAAATGGAGGAATTTTTAAAGCAGAGAGAAAAAGAATGTCCAGAAAAAAAGAGCTCATCAAGTACTCAGAACTGATAAAACAGCCTCAGAGCAAAGGGTCTATGAAACTTTAGAAATCTCGGAAAAACAAGAGTCTACATACTTTCTTGACAGTAAAAACAGACCATACACAAAGAAAAAATAATCAAAATTGCCTCAAGCTTTTTGAAAGCAATACTGGAAACTAAAAGACAATAGAGCAATGCCATCAAAATTCTGAGGGTAAATTATTTCCAACCTAGAATTCTATAGACAAGACAATGTGAAGTTACAATAAGACTCTTCACAGACAAGCAAGGTCTCAAATAATTTATCTCCTTACGGCCTTTCTTAAGATGTTACTGGAGAAGTGTTCTCCAGGGTAAGGTAACAAACCACACAATCAAGCAATAGGAGGTCCAACATAAAAACAGGCTAAAGATATTCCAAAGATAACAGAGATATTTGCCATCCAACAGGTCTAGACTGGGCCTAGTCAAAAGATTCCAGAAGAGATTTCTTCAGGAACATGACACTGAGAAAGAAGCATATGATTGTGATGAATGACAAAGATGTCAGTTAGTGGTAAGTAAATAAAAAACTAGATCAAAGAAAAAGGCGATTGTTTATTTCCAAGGAAAATGAACTCTCAGGAGAGAAAAAAACTAAGCACAATTTATAACATGGTTCAGGTGAGAAAAGCATTTACACAGGAAATTAATGAAAACACCAGATACTGCTCTAACCAGTATTATGAAATAACAGTGAGAAGACTGGGAAGGATGCAGATGTTGGGTGGGACACAGTAAGGAGCTAAAGAAGCATTGTCAATAGCAGAAGTAAACAAATCATGCCTGCAACTGAAAAAATACGACAGCAAAACAAACACATTTAGAGACATGTGAATACTGAATAATCAGCTAAAAGTATCTACCTGTGGGAAGGGAGAAATGAAAGAATGTTATTTTTCATAATAAGCCTTACAGAAGAACTATTAGATCCTTTAACCTATGTGTCTGTAAAACTTTGTTAAACAAAGTAAAAATAAAGAAGGAAGGGAGGAGAGTATAAAATCTGCAACCAGACTATATGGGTCTATTCCTGGACATGCTCTTTATTAACTGTGTGACTTTGAACAAGTTTACTTAACCTCTCTGTGACTGAATATCAGAACATTTATAGTATGAATAATATAACAATATTTACCTCGCACAGTTGTTGCGAGGATTAAGTTAAAATTCATAAATCTCTGGGGCGCATGGGTGGCTCAGTGGGTTAAGCCTCTGCCTTCAGCTCAGGTCATGATCTCAGGGTCCTGGGATAGAGCCCCACAAGGCGCTCTCTGCTCAGTGGGGAGCCTGCTTCCCTCTCTCTCTCTGCCTACTTCTGATATCTCTCTCTGTCAAATAAATAAATAAAATCTAAAAAAAAAAAAAACCATAAAGCTCTTAAAAACAATACCTGGCACATAATAAACATGGATTAACAATGACTTACTTAAAACATCTGTCTCTGGGACTGTCTATAAAAGCAGCTCTAAAATTCTAATGACAGGTGTAAAATCTTGTAAGGAGTTTTCTTTTAAGAAAAATTATCCTTTTTGCACTGTTATTGTTTATAAACAAATTACAGATTATATAAGCTAAACCATAACTATGTTTTATTATTTTATCAGTGAAAATAATTTCTCATATAAACTTCTAAGACTGCCTCTCATAAGCACCCACCTTTCTTAAAATGTCAGCAATACTCATCTAAGAAAATCAGTATCAGGAAGAATGCCTTAAGATTTTAATCAAACATCCAAAGTTTGAGATTAAACAAATCAAATCTCTGCTGACATAAGACAATTTCCCTTTCTTTATTAATCAATTTAATTTAATGGCTTTCGTAAAGAAGCCTAGAGCTTGCTTCAGGCAGATCAGATTTCCTAATACTATAGCTTCATCACAGAAGTCAACAGATAAATTTCAGCTGGTCACAACTCCTAGATTACATCAGTCTAAAGACAACTAGAGTTATATAAAGGCAACAACATTTGTTGTTTTAGTTACTTCTCTTAAAAATAAATAAACACTTCTCTCAATGCATTAGTGAAAATTCATTTTAAAGACTCAGCAACCCACTAACAAAACTTTTCTCTCTTCCTATGCTCATTTCCTGTTCTTATACGTATGTCATAAAGACAACTTTAAAACCAAAACATCCTCTAGTCAAATAGTAAATACGTCATAATCCTCATCCCTCCTCCCATACACACTCAGAGAATTTTTTTCTTAAAATGCATTCAGACTCTGCTAGCTGCTAGAATATCAAGGATTACCAAGATGAAAGAAAAAGAGATCTTTTTCTCTGAGAGTTTAAAACAAAAAATAAAATGAATATAACCATTTCAAACTTTTATTCAGTGTTCTGTGTCTTGCCTTTTTTAATATTCCCAAAGAGAAATAGATGTCGTTGTAATAAAAGTTAGAAAGCAATTCCTGACATAAGCATGATACAAATAGCACACTACAAGAGGTGAAGCAGAAAAATGATTTTCAGCAGCAAGAACATCATCTTCGAAGAAGAGACAGATGTCAATCTAGAAAGAGACTTATAGAATAAGTAGAATTTAGAAATTCAATGAAGAGAGAATATGAAGTTGCATGGCATTCAAAGCTGAAAAAAAAACAAAACAGGCAAAACCATGGGATCAGGAGAGCAAGGTGTATATATGAGAAACAAAGTTCACTTTTCATTAAAAGCAAGAGAGGTATGAAGGTTAAGCCTCAGAAAAACCTAACATTTCAAAATAATGAAAAAGAAAAGGTCCCAGGAAAGAAAATTCAGTGAGTGTGGGTTTTTTGCCAGCAGGAAGTCTGCACAAAGCCTTGGTGCTATGTAAGTAGGCCTCACTTAAGCCCAAGTGCATAATGGACAAGCAATGAGAATGCGGCTACCTTAAATCCCAAACATGGAGGGAAAAGTATTAGTACTTGCCCAGATCCTTCATTAAATTTCTTTAGAGAAAAACCCTCTGGTATCTTCCCTTACAATGTATAAAAATGTATTAAAGCCGCTTAGCCCAATAAAGTGCTCAATAAATGATAGCTATTATTAACACTCTACAACTACCATTCACTATACTATCTCCCAGTTTTAGTAGCAAAGACCCTTTTTTTTTTTTTTTGAACACATAGCTGAGGTGACAGACTGAGTTTGAAATATTTAAAGAGATAATTTAACCACAGTGACAGCTGAAAGGTTTGAGAATTCAAGAACAAGGTAAAATTGGAAGGTGGGGGGATAGTTAGAGGAAGAGACCAAGACAATTTAATGAATAAAAGAACAGCCGTCTTTTGAGGAACCTGGGTGGCTTAGTGGTTTAGATGTCTGCCTTTGGCTCGGGTCATCATGTCCCACATTGGGCTTCCTGCTCAGCAAGGAGTCTGCTTGTCCCTCTCCCTTCCCCGTGCTTATGTTCTCTCTCTCTCCCTCTCTCTCTAATAAATAGGTAAAATCTTTAAGACAAAACAAAACAAACAAACAAAAAAACAGTCGTCTTTTCAACAAATGGTGCTGGGAAAACTAGACAGCCACACGCAAAAGGACCAAGTTAGATCCCCACCTCAGGTCATATATAAAACTAACTCAAAGTAGATCATAGACCTGAATGTAAGAACTAAAATTACAAAACTCTTGGAAGGAAACACAGGTTTCCTTAATCTTCATGACCTTGGATTAGACAAACCCTTCTTAGATATAAGACCAAAAGCACAAACAAGAAAAACAGATAAAGTGGACACCAAAATTAAAAATCTTTTTAATTATAATAAGATTAATAAGTTATTAAGTGCTACAAATGATATCAGCAGGAAAATGGCAACAACCAACAACCAGAATAGAAAGAAATATAAGCAAATCATATACCTGATAAGGCACTTGCATCCAGAATGCATAAAGGACTCTTACAACTTAGTAATAAAAATACAACCCAACTTATAAATGGACAAAGGATTTGAAAAGACTTTTTTTCAAGGAAGATATGCAAATAGTCAATAATAACATGAAAAGATGCTCAACATCATTTGTCATTAAGAAAATACAAATCAAAATCACAACAGATAGATGCCACTTTACATCCACCAGTATGGTCAGAATCAAAAAAGAACAATAACAAGATAAGAGTTAGTTAATGAGGATATAGGGAAACTGGGACTGTCATATGCTTCTGATGAGAATGTGAAATAGTACAATTTGGAAAACACTCCGGCAGTTCTTCAAACAACTAAAGATAGAATTATCATAACAATTCCATACCTAGATATATGCCCAAGAGAAATGAAAACAAACGTTTACACAAATATTTGTATATGAATGTAATGTTCATAGCATTATTCATAGTAGTCAAAGATGGAAACAACCCAAACATCCATCACATAACAAAGAAATAAAAGGTGGTCCTCTTCGATATCAGTCACAGCAACTTCTTTCAAGATGTGTCTCCAAAGGCAAAGGAAACAAAAGCGAAAATGAACTTTTGAGACTTCATCAAGATCAAAAGCTTCTGCACAGCAAAGGAAACAGTCAACAAAACAAAGAGGCAACCCACGGAATGGGAGAAGATATTTGCAAATGACAGTATAGACAAAAGGTTGATATCCAGGATCTATAAAGAACTTCTCAAACTCAACACACACAAAACAGATAACCATGGCAAAAAATGGGCAGAAGACATGAACAGATACTTCTCCAATGAAGACATATAAATGGCTATCAGACACATGAAAAAATGTTCATCATCACTAGCCCTCAGGGAGATTCAAATTAAAACCACATTGAGATACCACCTTACACCAGTTAGAATGGCCAAAATTAGCAAGACAGGAAACAACATGTGTTGGAGAGGGTGTGGAGAAAGGGGAATCCTCTTACACTGTTGGTGGGAATGCAAGTTGGTGCAGCCACTTTGGAGAACAGTGTGGAGATTCCTTAAGAAATTAAAAATAGAGCTTCCCTATGACCCTGAAATTGCACTATTGGGTATTTACCCCAAAGATACAGATGTCGTGAAAAGAAGGGCCATCTGTACCCCAATGTTTATAGCAGCAATGGCCACGGTTGCCAAACTGGGGAAAGAACCAAGATGCCCTTCAACGGACGAATGGATAAGGAAGATGTGGTCCATATACACTATGGGGTACTATGCCTCCATCAGAAAGGATGAATACCCAACTTTTGTAGCAACATGGACGGGACTGGAAGAGATTATGCTGAGTGAAATAAGTCAAGCAGAGAGAGTCAATTATCATATGGTTTCACTTATTTGTGGAGCATAACAAATAACACTGAGGACATAGGGAGATGGAGAGGAGAAGGGAGTGGAGGGAAATTGGAAGGGGAGATGAACCATGAGAGACTATGGACTCTGAAAAACAATCTGAGGGTTTTGAAGGGGCGGGGGGTGGGAGGTTGGGGGAGCCAGGTGGTGTGTATTAAGGAGGGCATGTATTGCATGGAGCACTGGGTGTGGTGCAAAAACAATGAATTCTGTTATGCTGAAAAGAAAAAAAAAAGGTGGTCTATCTATACAAAGGGATATTATTTGGCCATTAAAAGGAATGCCATACTGATACATAACATATATGTACCGATATATAACATAGTGAATCTTAAAAGCACCATTGTAAGTGAAAAAAGCAAGTTACAAAAGACTACATATTTTATGATTTCATTTATATGAGGCATCTAGAATAGAAAAACCTCTAGACACAGAAAATGGATTAGTGGTTGCCAAGGAAAAGGGGCAGTGGGATCTGGGGAGTGACTGTTAATAGGTACTAGGTTTCAACTGTTTTGATGAAAATGTTTTAAATTTAGATTACGGTGATGGTCATATGCACAACTGTGAATACAATCAACTGTACTAAACTGTATATACTTTCAATGGGTGAATTTTATAACATATGAATTGTAACTTTTAAAGACTAGGTCATTCTTTTAAAAAAAAAAAGCCAGGGCAAGTATTATAACTAACTTTCTCCTTAAAAGTCTCCTTATGAAACTGCTCCTCTGGGAGAATTTTGGATGATTTAGTACTCTGTATTAAGAAAGAAGTTCATGGGCGCCTGGGTGGCTCAGTGAGTTAAGCCGCTGCCTTCGGCTCAGGTCATGATCTCAGGGTCCTGGGATCAAGTCCCGCATCGGGCTCTCTGCTCGGCAGGGAGCCTGCTTCCTCCTCTCTCTCTCTCTCTCTGCCTGCCTCTCTGCCTACTTGTGATTTCTCTCTGTCAAATAAATAAATAAAATCTTTTAAAAAAAAAAAGAAAGAAGTTCATTCCTTGGGGCACCTGGGTGGCTCAGTGGGTTAAAGCCTCTGCCTTCAGCTCAGGTCATGTTCCCAGGGTCCTGGGTTCAAGCCCTGCATCCGGCTCTCTGCTTGGCAGGGAGTCTGCTTCCCTTCCTCTCTTTCTGGCAGCCTCTCTGCCTGCTTGTGATCTTTGTCTGTCAAATAAATAAATAAAAATCTTTTATTAAAAAAAAAAGAAAGAAAGAAAGAAGTTCATTCCAACACAAAGCCTACAAAGAGATAATTTATACTGCAGAAATGCAAAAAATATCTGCGATCTCTGGAATATTCTACAGTTCCTTAGCTACATAATCTTCCAACCAACAGTAGGAAGTAGCAAGTAGTAGTAATAATAAAGGTAACTGTTATTATTAATTTTGTTATTAGTCTGTATTATCTGTAAGTATTTTCTTATTTAGCCTTCATAAAAAAAATTGCTTATTCAAAATAAAACTCCACAGTGGTAGGTTAGCTAGATAAATTATGATACATTATACAATGAACTATTATGCAATCACTATAAATTATTTTCCAGATATGACACCAAAAGCACAGGAAACCAAAAAAAAAGATAAGCTGGGCCTTACCAAAATTAAAAGCTTTTATGCATCAACTGACATTATCTTTTGAAAAAAGATGCCATTGCTTAGGTGAAAAGACAGCCCATGGATTGGGAGAAAATATTTGCAGATCATGTATCTGATAAGGGAATGATATCTAGACTACATAAAGAACTTCCACAACTCAACAACAACAATAAAACAAGCAGGTTAAAAAATGAATAAAGGATTTAATATATACTTCCTCAAAGATATATAATCAGTAAGCACATGACAAGATGCCAACATCCCTGTCATTACACAAATGTAAAACAAAATCACAATGAGCTACTACTTCATAGCCGTTTTGACAGCAATAATAAAAAAACTGAAAATAACAAGTATCAGCAAGGATGTAGGAAAATTAGAACCCTTGTGCATTGCTGGTGGGAATGGAAAATGGCACCGCTACCATGGAAAATGGTATATAGCAAATTCTCAAAAAAATTAAACATAGAATTACCACATGATCCAGCAACTCCACTCTGGGTAGAAAAAGAAGTGAAAGCAGGGACTCAAACAGGTATTTGTACACACATGTTCCCATGTATACCTGATGACCCATGTTCGTAGCAGGATTATTCACAACAGCCATAAAGTTGAAGCAATCCAAGTAAACCATGTAGCATACGCGTAACATATAATGGATCATCCAGTCTTAAAAAGGATATTTTGATACATGCTACAACATCAGTGAATCTTGAAGACATTCTACTAAGTGAAATAAGCCAGTCACAATAGGACAAATACCATATGATTCCTCTTCTATGAGGTTCCTAAAGTAGTCGAATTGAGACAAAAAATAGAATGGTGGTTGCCAGTGTCTGGTAGAAGGCGAGAATAAGAGTCAGTGTTTAATGTGTACAAAGTTTCAATTCGTAAAGATGAAGAACTTCCAGATATGGATAGTGGTGTCAGTTGTACAACAACGTGAACATACATAGTGCCACAGAACTGTATGCTTAAAACAGTCCATTTTATGTGTATTTCTCCACCTTAAAAAGCTCAGAACTGTCACGCTAAGATATATTCATGACAGGAAATAGCAGAATATATCTGTGGTGGGATGAACTGGCAATGTTACGCATTTAATTATATGGCACAAAGAAATCAAAACAATTCAAAGGGTCTGGCACATTGAAAAAGAGCCCTTTCCTCCTGGATGACAAAGAGAACAATGACTGACAGCCGGTGATTCTTGAATTACACCAGGCTTCAAAAACAAGGCAGGAAAGATGTAAACGCTTCTCAGCACAGTAATAGAGGTGGTCTACAGGGCTTCACATAAACAGTGCTCACCTATAATTAAGGTTGTGAGATGTCTGAGAAAAATAAATGCTTTTCTCCATGACTTCACAGGTGATTTAGGAAATGGAACCAGCTTGATCACAGGTCTCATTAGTACTAGGCTGCACAGAATTGGAGCAGTCACTTTGACCTTCATTTGTTGGGCTAGCACTCCCACCTCTCTCGAGCCTAAGGATGACTGGGGTGGAGCAGAAAATGACTGAGCAGAAGAAAGCCTTACTGCCTAGCCTGTAAAGGCCAGAGGCACTGTCCAATTGCGCAAACTACAAGTAGGATTCAGGGCAAAATACCTTTCTTGTGAAGAGCATGTTGGGGATGATGTCATCAGACTGAGAGAGATGAAAACGGGGCTGTCCCGGTCCTTCTCTCCAGCCTCATCTTTTGCCACACTTCCCTGCAATCACTCAGCTTGCCTTCTTGGTATTCCTCAACACCTACTTTGGTCCCTTTTGAGGGATCCTGCACCATTTTCTGCCTGAAATATTCTTTCCTCAGTTGTTCTCAAACACATGCCTTACCTCATTCAGTTCTTTTCTTAAATGTCCTGAAAGAGGCTCTCCTTGAGGATCTCATCGAATAGTCCCTCCCCCACCACTTTTTATCCCCTTCCACCATTTCATTTTTCTTCAAGCTAAACACAATTTTACATGCCTTGTTTATTATCTATAACCTATCACCAGAATGTAAAACTCACAGTGCAGGGGTGATACTTGTCTTGGTCATCAAATTACCTGTGCTTTGAACAGGGACACACAAACAACAAATATTTGTGGAAGAAATAAGGGCAGGGCACAAGGGAAAGGAGAGGACAATGGACAGGTCGGGGAGTATCCAAAAAGACCACTCCTCCTCTCAAAGCCGTCTAGAAGTGCCTTCCTTTGAAGTCTGCAGAACTTACCACCCATTAGCTAGAATGCTGGCCTTTACTCCTCCCATACTGCAATATCCTTCTGAGCACTGCCTGATCTCTCTGTAAAAAAATTTGTTTATCTATACTTCAGTTCAAAGGATTTGGGAAGGGGAAGGCTGATAAAGCAGAATGGGCAAGGAAAGAACAAGTGTAATTTGTCCCAATATGAGAGTTTTATGTGACAAGAAGCTGGAAGAAGACTGGCTCCTCTAGGGGGACAACAACTCAGAATCACCTTGGTTTAGCATGAACAGTGAAGAAATCCACAATTCCCAATGAATCTTGGAACACTGAAAAAATAAAATTAAATTAAAAAAAAAAAAAGAAAAAGAAATCCACAATTCACAAGCACAAAGACAAGTCCAAGTGCTAAAGACAAGAAAGAATTCTTTGACTTTCCAAAGAAAATTAGCAAAGATTTCCCTTCGGGATGAGAAAATGGAAGGGCCCTCATACACTCAGGTCACACATGTAAGTCCAATTTCGTAAAGAGACAGACATACACAGAGAAAACAATAAATGCAAATGACTAAACGCTATTTACATTAATGTATTTTAAAACATTTTAACAACAGAATTGCCAGATATTAACATATTTCGTTAACTGAAAGCCACAAATATTCTATAAATCCACCAACATTTTCAATGCATTCATTTTATGTTATTAGTGTCTAAAAGGTGTATATTCTTCACTGGGACCTTATGGAAGGAATTAAAGTAAATGTTAATAGTTAACTATGAATACTGAAATCAAGATGACCTTAGTGATCTTAACACTTTAATATTTTCCACATAATCACAAAAAAGGAAATGTATTTAAAAATTAAGTAATTTAACAGTTAACAACTTTACTAAAGAAACATAATACAGCCACCCTATACAAGACCTTCTACTTCTTTGAAAGGCAGAGGAATGACCTCTAATATTGTCTTATTTACAACCTTTCCATTAATATAAAAAATCACTATAATTCTGAACATTTTATTTCCTTCTTTACAATTGTCAGCAGCTTTAATATCAATTTTTTAAAAACAAGACTTCAAGGATACATAATTTTCCTTACAAGGAAAATAATGATATTAGAATTTGAATTTTTCAATGATGCTTTAAGGAATACCTTTAATCGATGATTAGCCCCGTAACATGGCAACAATAAACTTCAGTTTTTTAATATTTGTGGTACATGTTCAGAACCACGTATTATCAATATGTTTTTCCTGGTATTAATCACCTCAGAATCAATGTAGAATTATGAGAGAAGAAATAATAGTATCTATTCAAAAGAAATGTGCATGACTCAAGAGGGAATAGTGACACCTGTTTACCTACCCAACATCCACTCCTCTCTTACACGTTTCCAACAGAATAGTAAATTCATTCATGAGTCCACCCTCAGTTCCAAGGGTGGATACTGATTACTGTAAGCTGTTATTTATCTTAGGCAGAGCTAACCAGACTGAAGGGGAAGACATAACCTAGCAGGAACAGATCACACTCTGCTTAAAGACTGAATTGGTTACCACTGATTTCAATGAGGAAGAAAGCCTCTGAATATCAACTTCGTGAAAAGCAAGGAAGAAAAAGAGAAAGAAACTGAAGCTGTGATGAAGTCATTAATTTGCTGAATGAAATAATTTTGGAATCTACTATTCTGCACTTCCTATGTATCCTAATACAGTTCTTTTCAAGCAAATTTAAGTCAGGCTAAATAAAACCCTATTTATGTAGTCAACAGCATCCTAATTAATATGGAAAGAAATCAAATCATTTGGAATTCTCTTCTTAACAAGACAGCTCAAATAGTATATGTTACCATGTGTTAGCACCTTAATCCTTAGAACTGTTGATAATGATATTTTGGTCATGAAAAGAAATTTAACTATCCCATCTGCCACACTGTCTGTCTTAAGAGTCACTAAGAAAAGATATTGGTAAACATGGATGTATCTTTCTTAGAAATTTAAAAAGAAAAAAAAATACATATTTATAAATTTTTGCTTTTTATGTCAGCAAATTCAAAAAGGGAAAGAACAATCCTAGGTCCGTTCTAGGGCATGCATTTAATTGACAATAATAATCAGATTTAGTTTATAAGAAAACTGAGACAACTCATATTTGTAACAGTTTGTAATTCACGTATGAACAGTGCATTTTATATGTGCACAATCTTTTGTATCTGTGGAAACAACTACTATAATTTATATAAAAGAAAAACATGCTCACTTTATTTATAGTGATACGTCATGCTTAATTAATAACATAGAAATCAAAACCCAAGGGTTTTGTTTGATGGCTATGTAAAAATAAATCTGGCTTATTAACTACATGTCTCATTAGTTCTTCATGGCAATACACAAATATTGCCAAGCAAATACTAAAAAACTAAAGTTAATTGTTGCCAAGTTGCTGGGGCTAACCATCAATTAAAGAAACAATTAAACCAAGGAAAACATTCAAACTTCTGTAGTCATAGCTCAAGGAAATAGAGGGCAAAAACAAGAGGTGACAATATTCTGAGTCCACCCTTGAATTCTTAGTATCTGACTCTAGCGGAATGAACCAAAAATTTCAGTTTAGCAAAAGAGATGTGTGACTTCGTATATATCAAACCTCACAGCAGCTGGCAGGCACAATTAAACCTTAAAAATCTATTACAGCAGGAAACGGAAATCTGCACTACCAAAGGGTAAAGATGAACATATAAATTGTTGTGTCAAAAGGAAGAATAAGGGCGTCTGGCTGGCTCAGTTGGAAGATCATGTGATTTTTGATCTCCAGGTCATGAGTCATGAGTTGGGTATAGAGATTACTAAAAAATAAATAAACTTTTTTTTAAAAAGAGGAAGGATAAATGAGGAATGGAAATCCAATGCAATAAGGGAAACGGCTGGCAAATGGTTCAACAATTTTCAAACTGCTCACTGCTAAACCATTATTGTTGGAATCAAATCTCTGGCATCTTACAAGGACCACACTCCTGGGGGCTGCTTAATAAATTACACTCAAAACTGTCAGTCTTGAGAATACAAACTTCTTAGAAACTTCTACTTAAAACAGAAACAGCTGCGAAGTAACAACTATTCCACCATTGCTTTTATCCTGAAGGCATGAATTCTTAAAACATCCAGTTAATGAAGGACA
This sequence comes from Mustela erminea, assembly GCF_009829155.1. NCBI lineage: Eukaryota > Metazoa > Chordata > Mammalia > Carnivora > Mustelidae > Mustela > Mustela erminea. Next base: position 18,031,148 of record NC_045616.1, on the reverse strand, counting down.
AAATTTTAAAAGGTGGAAGGAGCCTTAGAAGTCACTTCTAATCCAAACTCCGTATTAGGCTAGGAGAATCGAATGAATACATTACGCAAAGACTTTTGAGAGCTTCTATATTCAAAATTCAATGTTGGTTGCTAGGGGTGACACAAATAAATCTAAAACCTGATACCGTCTCTCAAGGAATCTATAGGATGCCCCAAGGAATTATAGGCTGTGCAACCGAATACTGTACCATAAATAACGATAAAAATAATATCCTAAGAACCAAGATCCAGCAAGATAAAAAGCTTCAGGAAGTGCTTAAGTGATGTTTGAGTTAAATGTGGAACAAGAGGTCAAATCTGGACATTTGGCAATACAAGGGAAGGACATTCCAGGCAGTGAGAAGAGCCCTATACAAACAGACCTCTTTTCCAAATACTCTTTCCTTACATAGTTTGCTCTGGCCATGCTATTTCTTGGTGTTGTTCAAAAAGGACAGAATCTTCAAATAGCCATTCCATCCTCAGGGCCTTTGCATCTATTGCTCCCTCTGCCTGGAATGACCTACCCTCAGATACCTGCAAGTCTGGCTTTCTTACCTACTTCAAGACTTTGTTCGAATGTCACCTTCTCGGTGAGGACTTACTTGACTATCCTATTTTAAACTGGCATCCCCCTACTCCACTTTATTTTTTTCACAGCACTTACTACTATCTGACATAGTATACGTATTCTACTTCTTACTAGCTTTGATCATCCCCCCACCCCTGCCAAAAGAGCATTAGTTTAGTTATGTTTGTTCATTTCCAGATTTTAAAACCCTGCCTGGACATGGTAGGCATGAAACGAATATATGCTGACAAACTGGCTAGATGGCGTAAAGGAGTGGAAAAGATTTCTCCCCTCAAATCAGTTATGTTACATTATTCTTGACCAAGAAAAACAAATATATAGTTGGCTAATCCCAATTTAGGAAAAACTAATAATTAATAGAAACAGTTCCTGGCATTCCCACTTCTACATGTCCAGTGAACACTAGGTTCTTCTTTTTACACCTCTTAGCTCACCGTCACTAATGCAACGGCCAAAAATGATACCAGAATTGCCACTGATGCCAGGACTGCCTCCTCCCACAGTCACCTTCACTGCTACCCCCAAGTAAAGGTAAAAGGCACTTCTCCCATTTTTCGGACAGGAGAAAGATGTATTCCTGGATTCCCAAATTAAATACATCTTTCTGTTGATGCTTAAATTCCAAACTACATGAGTGGGCTACACTGATACCATGAAGTAGCCAGGAAACTTAATATTTTGAGTACTGATACTAAGTGTAGCTATGAAAAAACACATCTTTGATTTGTTTCAGTAACACAAAACACCTTTCCTACCCTGCAAATGGATGACCCAGGGAATAGAGTTAAGAAAAAAGATTCCTTCAGTAAACACCAATACTGCATTTTAGGAAAATGGGTAACAGCGTACAGTTAAGGGCATTTTTCCCCCACTCAGCAGAACCAACTACGATTTTATTCTGGGTTAAAAAAAAAAAATCTTATCGAGGGGCGCCTCATTATAATAAAAAAAAAAAATCATATCGAGGTGGCTTAGTTGTTAAGCGTCTGCCTTCGGCTCAGGTCATGATCCCAGCATCCTGGGATCTAGCCCCGCATCGAGCTCCCTGATCAGCAAGAACCTGCTTCTCCCCCTCCCACTCCTCCTGCTTGCTTTCCCTCTCTCACTGTCTCTCTCTGTCAAATAAATAAATAAAATCTTCAAAAAAAAAAATCATACCGAACTCAGAAACAACAGCGTTAGTATTTGAATTACACCACACCAAAACCAAATGGGGACAGAGGAAAATATTCCTTATCACCCACAGAAGCAAAACTACTTAAGGAAATGAGGAATAAGCTCAAGATTTCTCACTTCGGCTAACACCTCCACAGACTGCATTATCATTTTAAGCCAAGTGACATTTTCACATTTCATTTTCAACGGCAGGCATCATTTCCATCTGGGGTTTATCTGCACAGAAGTGCTAGCCTTGGCACCATTTCAGTATTTAATTGAAAGTTCATTTCTGACTCTAAGCAGAATGCCCCCACACGACCCAATAGTTAATATCTCTACAGGAATCCTCACACCGACAGCTCCATTTTACGTTTTACCTAGCGGTGAATTCTGCCCTCAAACAGGCCCTCATTACCCACCCCACCCCCCTTAAAACCTCCTGCATTTTCTGCAACACCATTTACACTGCACGGAGAGTTTTAACGAATATGACCATTCTTCCTAAGTAGAAGAAAAGCTACAGACGAGACCCCATCCCCTTAGGGAGTGAAATGCCAAACCAGCAGCTGCAAATGGAACTTTCAGGTTACGGACCGTCACAGCTGTGACGGGTCAAACGTCGCCGGCTACTGCAGGACCTCCTTCACGGCCACTAGGGGAAAAGCTCCATTAAAAAAAAAAAAAAATGTTCGGTCCTCACTTTTTTTTCTCTAATAAGGAGGCACCTGAAAGTCACACCGGGCGGCCGAGAGCTGGACCGAGCACCCAGGGGAGACGGTCCAGAGCGAGCGCTCAGGCAAACGCAGGAAGCCCCAAGTTCCTGCGCGACGAGGGGATTACCGGGAAAAACAGGAGCCCATCTGTCCATGCGAGGGGAGAGAGAAGTCGGCCGGGAGAGGCTGCGAGTCAGGGAGGTGGGGCCGCCAGCTCCGGCCCCTCAGCGCGCCCCGAGCTCGGGCTGCGGACAGGCCGGAGCGCCGGGTGGGTTCGCGGGTGCAGGTGGGCTGCGGCCGCCCGGTCGCCGACAGCCCCCGGCCCCGGGAAGTCCCCAGGGCCTCGCCCGCGCCTCGGGGAAGCCGCCCAGCCCACAGACCGGCGGAGGAGCCGCCCGGGTAGAGCCACGTCGGAGGACAGGAGCGCGGCGGGAGGTGGGCACCTCGCTCGCCCGGGGCGGGAGGCTGACAGCCCGGGAGCGCGAGGCGGCCGAGGGCGCGCGAAGGGCCGCGGCGCGCCTCAGGGGGTCGCCCTGAGGGCGCTGCCAGCCGCCAACGACTCCCCCTCGCGCGGATCGGCGGCGGCGGGATACTCACGTAGGGCTGGTAGAACTTGGAGAGCCGCGGCTTCCCGTGGTTGTTGAAGATGAGGATCGCCTTGATCATGGCTGAGCCGGGCGGACCGGGTGGGCGCTGGGGGCCAGGGCGGGGGCGGGCGCGCGAGCCTCGCCTCAGGATCTCACCGGCGATCCTTCCCCACCCGCCCCCTCCCGCACGCGCGCGCGCGCGCTCCCGAGCCGCGGGGCGGGGCCTGGGCGGGGCCTGGGCGGGGCCGACGCGAAGGGAAGCGGAAACATCTCCGGTACCGAGCCCGCTAGTCAGAGAGGCGCCTGCGCACTACGAGGTGCGCGGGTACATGGTTCGCAGACTCCTTCCGGAGGATTGTTGCCATGCAAAAGCGTAGTTGCGGGATTAGTAGTCAGCGCTCTGTGGCATGTTCCACGTAGAGGACCAACTGACAACTCCAACTTTCACCGTTGGGTTGAGTTCCCCCGGCCACCACACCGGAGCCTCTTCAGTGACGCCCCCTGCTGTAAACTCCGCCCCCTGAATACGCTGAGCCACCACTTCCGCCCTCGCCTTCTACTGAGCAAGATGGCTGAGGAATCGGAGTCGGCGCTGCAGCTTCCTCCCTCAACCGCTGCTGAAGGCGAAGGACCTACGGAGGTCTCCCCAGAGACAGCCACTCCGGAGCCCCCTTCTTCCGCTGCGGTCTCCCCGGGGACAGAGGAACCTGCCGGCGACACCAAGAAAAAAAGTAATTTTGAGAGCAGTTTCTCTCCAGGCAGAGGCGGGAGGTTTAGATTGCGTCCGACTGGGTTCCTGGCGGCCAATAAAGGAGCAAACTTTCGAGGAGGCTGGGCCCAGTGGTGGCTTTTGACCAGTGAGGAGAGAGGAAGTGTGGTTTTCGGCTTTCGGGACCTTTGCGTTGGGTAGCTCTGGGGAGGGCGGGCTCCGGACGCGCCCTCGCGGTGTGGTGTGGGGTCCTTGACCGCCGCAGTACTTCCTGTACTGCGTTCCACTCCTCCTTTGAATTGGCCAGGCTGCGGGCCGGTTGGAGGTGGGGGCTGAGTGGGATCTCGGGTAGCTCCAGGTGCTTAACAGGGGACGTAATGACTTGATGAATGGCTTAAGGTTAAGTTAGGGATGGTCGGTGGCAAGTCTGGATTAGAAGAAACGCCTTATATCAAGTGCCTGTGAATTCAGACTTTGTACCAAAAACAAATTTTATCAAGTTTGAAGAGTGTCAAGAGAAAAACCAAAGGCATAGGATCTCCTCCTCCTCCGCCCCACCCCAAATCACCCCCAAAGGTTTGGAACCTTTATAAGCGAGTCATTTCATTGCTTAAATTAGTCCTCAAACCCTTCATTGCTTGGGAATTAGTTCGCCGTTGATGGAAAATCCTAAGGAAGTCACTTGGCCTTGAGCATCCTCTGTAGAGTTGCCTCTGAAAAAAATCCTCGCATCAGCGATTACAGTTCGGATTGGTTGACCCTAGGCCTCAGTTTTTATCAGTCCTGAGTTTTAAAATCTAGGTATGGCATGTCTTCTAGTCCGTGATCTCACAGCCTTTGGATAGAACATCAGTTTCTGCTGCTTTTGGAGAATGGTCTCCTGGTACCCGCTCCGTTTGAAGTCAGACCGGCTCTACATTTGGGGGGAAACACACTCTGTTATTTCCACACGATGCCCTAGTAGAGTAACAGAAACCTGTGATGATTTCTGTAAAGAAGCAGTAGAGTCTTTTAGAAGAATGCCATGATTCTTTTTTTTTTTCTCATTTTACTATAAGCAGAAACAAACTTCAAAGGTTTTTTTATTGTTGAGGGTTTTTTTGTTTGTTTGTTGGGGGGGAGGGGCCTAGAGTGAGCTTTGACAGCCTCAGTCAAAAGCTTACTACTTGACCCTGAATATACCTGAGGAAAACAGAGGGGAAAAAATTAGTGGCCCATAACCCAGATACGGCCTCAGGTTATATGGGCGTGTTTTCTTCGGTCTGCATAGTTTTTCTTTAAACCACCATTGAGAAATGGTATTTTCATTTTCTGGCTCTTGGGAGCATTTGAGTTCGCCTCTGTGATGAGGAGTTTCTAGCTGTTTCTAGCTGTTGAATGTATACCCTGAAGCTGTCCTTTTTTGAGGATCTCTTCTGATGGAAGAAGCTTCAGTATTTCATATGCTCCACCTTTAGTTTAAGCTACAGAAGAATACAGATTCTTGAAGCTGACCAAGGTTGTTGGTCCTTAGGTACTAATTAGGATTACTTGGGAGAGCTTTTGAACTTACCAGTGCACTACTTCCAGAAGATTCTAAATTAATTGTTGTGGATTCCTGTATTCTTGTAAATCTTGATTCTAATATATAGCTATGGTTGAGAACTCCAAGCAAATCACCTTTAGAATTTAAAAAAAGAAAAAAAGTTACAGCTATAACTACTGTAAGTAACTTCCCTAGCTTCTTGCCTTCCCGCTCTTCTTCCTTCAGTAGTATATATAACTCACAATATTTTCTGCCTCACTTTACTGAAATACCCAGTTATAGTTGAGTTATCGGTAGGTCCCAAGGGTTAAGGGAGGTGTGTGGAAGCTGAGTCAACCAAAATCTTCTCTGTTATCTCCCAATTCATTTATATTTAACTAACTAAAGTTATAATTATTAAATGGAGAAATGAAAATAAACTTTAGCTGGAAGATAAATTGTATGTGTCCTGTGTTCTGGGTTCATTCATTCTAGGGGCAAACCTTGAATAAACTGCAGAGACCTGGTGGGTATCTTCAAATGTTGAAGACCAAGGAATGAGACAAGGACGATGTAGTAGGATAGAGTTGACTGTAGGGGGCAGCAGTACACTATTTTGCTTTCAGTGTTAACTCTTAATTGTAGATATCTGGATTTTTTTTTTTTTTTAAGATTTTATTTATTTGTCAGAGAGAGCGTGTGCACAAGCAGGGAAGCAGCAGGCAGAGGGAGAAGCAGGCTCCCCGCAGAGCGGGGAGCCCAATGGGGGACTCTATTCCAGGACTCTGGAATCATGACCTGAGCCAAAGACAGACCCCATAACCACCCGAACCACCCAGGCATCCCTGTCTAGATATTGAAACTTGATTTCTCTATCTGAAGTCTTTTGGCTCCTAGTTGTATTTCCTTTTTAATACTTTTTATTAGTTTATTAAGTTTATTGTAGAAAACTTGGTGGTTACAAAAAGCACAAATAAAATCAAGTGATCGTCTCTAATGTCACTACTGAGAAGTAGCATTTTGGTCCCTAGTCCTCATTTCTGTGAATATGTGTTTGTGGTGGTTTTAATGAAATTGATATCCTATCATACATACTGTTTTGTATTTAGTACATTTTGATAACTTTGTCACATTGTTAAGTATGTTTTTATAATGTTTCTCTAGTGGCAGCTTAATAATCTAAGGGTTCAGTAAGTATGAGTTATGAGCTGATACTGTTCTAAGTACTTTTCGTGTATTAACTAATTTAATCCTCACAACCTTGTGAGGTAGATGATATCCTCATTTTACAAATGGAGAAACTGGTACAGGGTGATTAAAAGCTTGTCCTGATATATAACCTACTAAGTGACAGAAGCAGGATTTTGATCCCAGGGAATTTAGAATTTTGTGCTCTACTGTGTTACATAAATTCTATCATAGAATATAATATCCTTTATTTAACCAATCTTCTAAATATCCTTGCTGGGTATTTAGGTTTACCAAGGTTGTTTTTTTGTTTTTTGTTTTTTTCTGTAAAAATAAAGTCTTCAACAAAGGTGAAATCCTTTTAAGTGACTCTTTTCACATCTCATATTTTTCTTAGACTAGATTCCTAGAAGTGTTACTGAGTCAAAGTATATCTTGAAGTATTTGGATATCTATTACCATAATATTCCCCAGAAAGGGTGTACAATTTTACTTTCCCAACAGTAATACTGTCTACATTGTTGTTATTATAACTTTACTAGTTTGGCCGTTGAAAAAGGACATAACATTATCTTACATATTTTTTCTTATTTTCTTTTGTACTATCTTTTCCTCTTCTATCTTCATATCTTCTCTTTGGAATTGCCTGTTACATGCAAATGCATTTTAAAGGTCAGTTTCATGGAGGTCTTTATGGGACTGTAGGGTCAAGGGGAAAAAATCCACAAAAGCATGATGAAAAAGAATATTACCTAACATTTGTACATCTTAGACATGCCTCAAGTATCATAAATACATAAACTGTATGTCAATTAAAGGTTTAAGTTTTCCGAAGTCTTTTATATCACATTACTTTGGATGGCTCAGTGTAATTCCCAGTGTTTTTTTTTTTTTTGACAGTTGATGTCCTGTTGAAAGCTGTGGGAGACACCCCCATAATGAAAACAAAGAAGTGGGCTGTAGAGCGAACCCGAACCATTCAAGGACTCATTGACTTCATCAAAAAGTTCCTTAAGCTTGTGGCTTCTGAACAGTTGGTATGAAAGTAACAGTGGTCATTTCCCTACATAAATTCACAGTAGTTCCTAGGCAACTGTGAATAACACAGAAATGAATATGGAGCCACATATGTTCCTTTAGTAATGTCTGTATTTCTTTTGTTGATGGAATTTCTGTACTTCATCGAATTCTCTGGGGAACTCAGAAATGAAACAATTTTTGATTTGCTTTTACAGTGCAGACTGCTTTTTAACCTACTGTGTTGGGTTTTTTTTTTTTCCTCAGTCACTGAAAGCTCATGCAGAAAGAGCTCTCTTAGAATATTAGTACAGAAAAGTTCTGGGTTTTTTAAAATTTGTTTTTTACTATCAGTGTTCCTTCCCAATCTTCTTGAGGTAAGCAGTATATTTTTTGCGATGTCATGGAAGAACTAAGGAAGATAACCTATTTCATAATACAGTACATGGTAAACACTTGTGGTGGCAGTTGTGAGGATAATATTTTAAATGCCACTGGTTTTTGACTTGGTATCTCACTACAGAATTTTAAATGGCTACATGTATTTGTTGTTGTTTTTTGTCACATTATAAGTAACATATCAGACACCTTTATCTGCAGATCACAATTGTGGTCTATACTAACGCAGGTAGTATAAGAAGTAGTTGGTAAATGAAGAATCAGTAAGTGTTTTTAAAATACGAATTAAGATTTGTATGCATTAGTGTTAGTGTTATAGTTGTTTATGAACTTAAGGATACATAAAATGAGTGAATTAATTTATTAAAGTGGTATGTGTTGGAATTTCTTTCTTTTTGTTATTGACGGGGAAGAAACTGACCTAAGAGTTTGGCTGTAAGTAACTCTCGTGAAGGTTATAGGTACAAAAGTAAGTGCAGGGTAGGTCAATAAATAGAAGGTGTTTGAGGCAGGAATAGCATAGAGCCAAAGAATCTTCCAGAGGAAGTTACTTTTGCGATCATTTAGAGTGAGAAGAGCGTGTTTTACAAGATTGCCGTATAGAATTTAAAGAAATGCCAAGGATACGTGGCAGGTTATAATGTCATCGACATGCTTATGGTAGCTAAAATCACAGGAGCAGAGGACTTTACTAGCATCCAAGACTAAATGGAAACATTAGGGGACTGAGGACACAGACTTGGGAGAAATGAGCAGAAGCTGTCTGTACAAAGGATACAGCCCAAAGAGTTGGTGAAATAGAAAACTGGAAATAATAGAAAACTGCCAAATAATTAAAGCATTACTATCAGAAATTTCTGAGTAGAAGGTGAAATGATGCCGTGTCCCATGTTAGAGTCTTGGCTCTTTGTGTTGCCTGTAATCAGTAATCTGAAAACACTTGCTTGATACCAATGTGTATTAGCTTGAACCATGTAAAACTGCCATCAGTCAACCATTATAACAGGTAAAAATAGCAGTTTCATATGGTTCAACTTCAAACCTTTGTAGTGAGTCTGATTAGTTCTTTCCATGGAAGCAATAGGAAACAAACAAAAGTAGAATCATTTTGTCGCTTCCCTTGACTGAAGTAGAACTCATATCTGACTTTCATTTAGCTGTACTCCACAGTATTTTAAGCAAAATGGATGTTAAGGAAAATACAATGCTAGGGATTCAATGAAGATAGTGGTGTCAGAAATTGGATCTTCACATCACCACAAAAAATGCTGTTGATTAGATAGCAAAACCAAAGAACAGTTCATGAGTATTTATAACAAACCTAGTTGAGGGAGTATCCTCATGAACCCTAAAATGCATGGCATCACCAAATGTGCTGAAAGAAGCGACAGGTTCAGCAGCTGGCAGCACTGAGAGAAGGAGAGCCTAAAAATAGCCAGCGTGTATTCACTGGGAAGTAGAGCAGGCGGTAAGTATGGTAGCCGAAATTGAGAGGATTTGTTCCTCTGCAGTAGCAGGTGATTACAGTGCTTCTGCCCCAAGGAGGGCTGAAGGGGCTGGGGCAGTCTAGCCCCAGAAAGCTCTCCAAACAGACTCAGTAGGGCTCCATCACGGGACAAGTCCCCACACTGAGGAGGAACTTCTAGAAGTGAAACAAAATTGAGCACGTTAGTCACATGAAAGAAGAAGGAAATAGAAATGCCAGGTCAAAGTGGAGAGAAAGAGTAGAAAGCTAAAGTTGAAGAAACTACATATAAAAATAAGCAATGAGGGGCACCAGGGTGGTGCAGTTGGTTAAGTAGCTGACTCTTGGTTTCTGCTTGGGTCCCAGTCTGAGAGCCCTGTGATAGAGCCGTATGTCAGGCTCTGCCCTTGGCACAGAGTCTGCTTGAGATTCTTTCTTCCTATCCCTCACACCCTCCCACTCTTGCTCTCTCTCTCAAGAGAGTAAATAAGTAAATCTTTAAAAAAAAAAAACAAGGTTGGGGGGCAACGGAGAAGTATCAAGGTTAAATCCCATACAATGTTATAAGAAAGAAAAATAACATTCCTGAAGACAATGAAAGCATGCCAAAAAGATGTGCCTGTGATATAGGTCAATAACTAACTTAATATTCCAAAACAAGCTAAAAGACATTAAGAAAAATTAAAAAAGATGTGACAGAACATCAGAAATCAGCATTAGGAAAACTCAGTTGAAGTGACACAGCTCAGGAAAAGAATTATAAATTTAAAAAATTATTCTGGAAATGAAGATTTAAGTAGGAGAAACATAAGAGCAAATAACCAATAATGCCTTGGAAAAAATAGGAGGCAAAAAAACCTGTTTTGTGGTGGTTGTTGTTTTTTTTCTAGGAGAGGGGCAAAAGGGAAAGGGAGAGAATCTTAAGTAGTCTCCAGGCCTAGTGCAGAGCCTGACTCAGGGCTTGATCTCATGTCACTGAGACGAAATGAAAAGTTAGATGCTTAATTGACTGAGCCACCCAGGAGTCCAATAAAGGCCAATTTTTTTAATCAGAAAGAAAGGTAGGGGTGCCTGAGTGGCTCAGTGGGTTAAAGCCTCTGCCTTCGATTTGGGTTGTGATTCCAGGGTCCTAGGATCAAGCCCCGCATTGGGCTCTCTGCTTAGCAGGGAGCCTGCTTCTTCCATCTCTGTCTCTGCCTGCTTCTCCCCCTACTTGAGATCTCTGTCTGTCAAATAAATAAATAAAATCTTATAAAAAAAAGGAAAGAAAAAGTAAAAAATATTTCAGAAAAGGAGGCAAGTAATTGAGTTTGGATAAAGGACAGTGAACATATGGATAACAGGAGTCCCTGAAAAGGCAAAAGAACAAAATGAATATTTAAAAGTATTAAGGGAAATTTCTTAATAAGAATTGGAACTACATAGTGAAAAATTATCTGACCATATCAACAAAAAATAACAAGCACCAAGAAGTATTCTGGTGAGATTAACTAGGGTTGAAATTTAAAAAAAAAAAAAACTCCTTTAGACACATAGGGAAAAAAAGAGAACATGACTTTGAAAGAAAATTATCATCAAATGTTGATAGCAAAGTTATAAAGAAAGAAATTGAGATAAGAATTTTCTATACAACAAAGCTGGCTTTATTTATTTGTTTTTTTTTTTTTTTTTTTTTTTTTTTGTCGGTGGTGGGGCACGCATGACCGAGTGCATGCAAGCTGGGGAGAAGCCCAAGGGGATGGAGAAGGAGAGAATTTCAAGGTGACTCTATGTTGGAGCACAGAGCCTGACTCAGCTGATAGCAAGATCCTGAGATCATGACCTGAGCCAAAACCAAGAGTTGGATGCTTTACTGACAGAGCCACGCAGGCACCCCCAAAACTGACTTTCAATAGACATAAACTGTTAGCAATGTGCAAGAACTTGGAATTGTTCCCATGAACCCTTCCTGAGGAAGCTACTACAGACAGTTCCATAATGATGAGAGTGAAGTCTAGCAATTTAAAAATAAAATTATTTTTGAAAATAATTTTATCTTCCCACGTTGTAGTATTTAGCAAAAGATTACATCATGAACATTTTACTTTCATGGAATTTTAAATTAGGTGTATTGCTTTTCTTTATTAATTGCTTTCAATTGCTAACTCCTGTTATACAAACCATGTTGAGTTCCTGTATTTCTCTACTACATCTACTCTACTGTCCCCTCAACCCTCACAGTCCTTACTTTTGCCCATTTGCCTCCAAAGCCCTTATTCTCTTCACCTAGTAAATCCTGTTTATTTCTCGAGTATCTCTTTCAGGAAACTTCCCTGACCTTTCTGCTAGGCTGAACTGATGCCACATCTCTGTGTACTGTATACCTTGTCACAGGCACTTTCCCCATCTGTATTCTTTTATATTTGTGTATCTGCCTCTCTATTAGATCAACAACTCATTGAGGGAGGAGATCATAATAATCTTCATAGTTCCACACTTTGTGCAGTTTCCAGCACATAGGAAACACTCAGTGACTATTTGCTAAAATAAACAGTCATCGAGAGCCGTTCTTCTAATTTAAAATGTACCAAGACTAAAATCTTTGTCCAGTCAAAACTGCCAGGAACTAAACACAAATTATTATGTATGTATTATAGGAAATTCACATTAAAATGCACACTGATTTGTGTTAAGTTCTTGAGTTTTTATGTTAGAACATTAGTCTTAACCATGAGTTGATAATGACACGTGGACTATTTTGAAATAATTTAATCATCATAACTAGTGTCTATTGAGTACATACACCAGGCACTGATCCATGATGTGTCCTATCTCATTTTATCTTTCCTAGCAGCCCCATGAAGCACAGGTATTGTTATTTTCCACATCTACAAATAAGGAAATAGGGTGAGAAATGTTATTTGTATTTGGAGCCAAAATTCAAACCTAGATCTATCTCTTAGAGAGTTTCTCTTCTCAATTACACTGTATTGCCTTGGGGAGACATGGAAGCTATATTTATTCTTGTTATGGCTGGTAACCCACGTAGTATCTCTCAAGCAACTATTCCAGTGCTGTTTTTTTTTTTCTTTAAAGACTATGTTAAGGGGCGCCTGGGTGGCTCAGTGGGTTAAAGCCCTGCGTTCAGCTCAGCTCAGGTCATGATCTCAGGGTCCTGGGATCCAGCCCCGCATCTGGTTCTCCGCTCAGTGGGGAGCCTGCTTCCCCCACTCTCTGTGCCTGCCTCTCTGTCTACTTGTAATCTCTGTCGAATAAATAAATTAAAAAAAAAAAAAAAAAAAAGACTATGTTAAGCCCAGGAAGTTTTAGCCTTAGAATTTGATTACAAAGGAAAATTGAGTATGTTACCTGCAAATAATGTGTTTTGTTTTCTAAAAAAGAAAATTATCAAAAGCCAGTTTGACACTGTGGCCTTTCATTTTAGGGTCTTCAAAAATTTTTTTTGTTTTGTTACTGGTTTTTTTTTTTTAAAGATTTTAATTTATTTATTTGAGAGGGAGAAACAGACTTCCGGCTGAGCAGGGAGCCTGATGCACGGCTGGATCCCAAACCTGAGCTGTAGGCAGACACATAACAGACTGAGGCACCCAGGTGCTCCCAGAAATGTTTTAAGTACTAGAAATGTTTTCGTGAAAATAGATCAAACTGAATCATTGAAGAGTGAATCCTTTAAAGAACAAAGCTATGTTACTTTTTTACTTCAATTATGTTACTTTTTTTTATCCTCACATGGCTGAAAGTGACTTAATAGTAGTGGTACTCCATCTGAAGTGCTGTACCTTTGAGAGTTTTCCCGGGTGATAACAAGGTATATATCTCCAACCATGTTTGTCATCTCCCTCCCCCCCACCCCAGCAAAGTACACATACAGCTCAAATATTAGATTTCTTGATTTGGGGCTATGGATAGCATTTTATCAGAAGAAATTCTGTCTTTAATTATAAGTGGGAAAATGAGTTTTTCTAGTAATTACTTTCTTGAATGAACCTTCAAATGCTATTTGTAAAGACAATATTTAAAAGTTTCTTAGTTATAAAAAGTTGGGAACCACTATTCTAGGACCAGAAATTCTGTTACTTTTAGTCCTCCAGAGAAAAGAGGTGATTGATCTTTGAGAGATCTCATTAGTTAAGTTAAGTTACTGGAATTAGAAGGAGTCTAGGGAAGTTTTTTACAATTCTGAAAACAATTCTGAAATAGCTGACTGAACCCAGAAAAGTGCAAACTAATCAGAATACCATTAAAAATGAATCCTCTTTTTCTTTCTTGCAGTTTATTTATGTCAATCAGTCCTTTGCCCCCTCCCCAGACCAGGAAGTTGGAACCCTCTATGAGGTAATAAACATCAGTGCTTTGATTCCTAATGAAGTATGCACATCTGTGTGTATTATGTGATCATGAACTGACAACATTTTAAGAGATGATATGCCATTCTTAGCTGTCATGAAAGGAGAGATTACTTTGTTACATCCAACACTTAGAACATAGGTGGATCTCAGACTATAGTGGTGGAAGAATTAAGAAATAAGTAATACCAACAGACAATGGTTTTGAAGTACAGTAATCCAGATCTGCCTCCGAAGACATTGAAAAGGAAAGCTACATAATAAGAATGACTGTACTCAACATTCTTAGAGTTTAATGGCCGTATAATGGCTGTAGTGTACACACTAAGCACCACTACTAGAAAACAGTACATACCTTATCTTCAGAGATGTAGGAAAGGAACAAAATAATATGCAAGCCCACCCATGCCTAAAATGCTAGGTTTTATTAAACATTTATGATTACTGATCTGAATCAGAGAGTAATCTGGATCTGTTAAATAGTCTTATAGGTAACTTACATGGTGGAGGATATTTTATGATATATGTGACATTCTTTTCCTTAGTCTCATCTAGGAATAATAATTAAATGGAGTTTAATGTATTGCCTTTTTTTTTTTTTTTCTTTTTGTAGTGTTTTGGCAGTGATGGTAAACTGGTCCTGCATTACTGCAAATCTCAGGCCTGGGGATGAAGTACAGAGAAAAAGTTCTTCCTACCCAAATGAATCTTTGCAAAGCGAACAGCTCTGGAAAAAGTTGATACTTGTGACAAGAGACTTGTGTATGTGCTTTACACAGCATGTATCTACTATGAATCGTGTTTATGCATAAAGAAATCCATAGAGTAGATGGACTCACAAAAATATGATTTGTATTAATACACAAATCATAAAAGTTTGGCTTTACAATATACCCACGAACTACAACTGTTCCAGGTTGGCCACCAACTAGTTGAAAAAGGAGACTAAGACTTCTTAGAAAGGCTTCTTTTCTACCAGTTCTCAGTGACTGAAATTGTTTACTTGTAGAAAGAACACTCTGCTGCTTTTTTTCCCCACTGTGAAAGTCAGTTTTCTGAAGGATTCTTTCTGTGTATTCAGGAAGTTCAGTTTGAGGCATGGATATGCCTTTTCTCATGTACAGTTAGGAAATAGTTCCATCGTCCTGCTGGGTTTATGTCTTACACAGTCCAGTAGGGGGTAGCCTAGCTGGCAGACAGAGTTAAGGAGTTTGGTTTTATATCTTTGCCAGATGATAGTGGAGGAAAAAAGCGATTCCTGCTAATTTTTAGCAAACAACTAACCAAGAGAGCACGCATGTTGATACACTGGAAAGCTGCTTTAGATAATATGCGTGCTTTAGAATATTTTATTGGGAAACAAGGAATTTTACAAATTCTGGACAATTAAGTCATACAACTCTTTTCAGTCCTTTTGTTTAAATGATTGTGAGTCCTAATGGTTGTAACTGGTGTTATTTTATGTCTTATTTTTACACTGTCAGAAGCACTCAGTAAACCTAGCAACATCTTTTGAGTTTTTTACAATGTTTTTTAAGTTGAAAACACTTGAATAATTGGAGAGCCTTAGATTCTATATATATTTCATGCTATGACTCAAAGTCCCATTTTTTCTGATGCTGTTAGACTGGTAATTGAAGTGCGAGTCTGTATTATACCATTCTGTATTGTAATGGTAATACGGTATTTCAAAAAGCATTCCAATAAATTGAATGAAATGTCCAAGCAGGATCTAAGATGTATACAAGAATTCTGAGTGTTTATTTTCAAAGATAATAGGAATACATGATTTTGTCAAAAACCTTTGAACTACACTTTTGTCCCTTTAATCCCACAATGTACTTTATGGTTAATGATCTGCCCTGTATTAGCCTTAGGGTATGCTAGGGAACAATTCAGTTTACAGTGAAGAAAATCTCAGGTTAGCTAAATATACATACCTTTTTGTTTGTGTTGAAGATTTTATTTGAGAGAGATTGAGAGCATGAACAGAGGGAGCAGCAAAGGCAGAGGGAGAAGCAGACTCCACATTGAGTAGGGAGCCTGATGCAGGGCTCGACCCCAGGGCCCTGGGATCATGACCTGAGCTGAAGGCAGACGCTTAACCAACTGAGCCAGGAGCCGCCATACTTTACCTGTTTTCGTCTCTGATAACCTTGAAGAATATATAGGACTTTACATTTTTTTTTCAAACATTATTTACACTATTATCTCTTAAATCCTTACCCAAAGGATTTTATCATTCCGTGCTGACTTTGCAACTTTTACTTTTAAGCCTGGATCTCACAAGTTATTAAGTGACTAGAAACTAAAATACACTTCACAAATATTTTTGCAGCTATCTGGTTTAACCTGTCTTAATTGTAATTGAACCTGGAGGTTGGAGGGCACTGAACCTTCCAGTTATATTTTAAGTTTTCCGTGTTTATGAGAAAATCGATGTCTGCTATGTTGTTCTTTATCCTACTGTGCAACAGTGACCCAGAGCCCACGGAACATAGATAATAATGGAGTACAGTGCTTCCGCCTCTGACTATCCATGCCAAGGATCTCATCAGCATTTCCCCATACTTAGGGTATAAGGTAAGCTAAAAATGTTTATTAGTGACCCAAATAAGATTTGATACTGTGTGGCATCTATGATTTCCTAGACGTTTTACCCTCAAGGGACCTTAAATACATAATTTACTCAGATTAGAAAACTGAAAGTGCTGACCATGCCTAAGATTATATGGCTTTAGTCAACCTGATTCATCTGTGCGTAACCCAAAATGGGCTGGTCTGTGGTGTGCAAGGGGTATGAAAATGAAAATCTCCCTTCCTGCAGCTTCTGCTTCATTTTCCAAGGTTTATACTATCCTGGGCAAGCTTCTGGCACTGGCGAAGGCAGCTACAGGCCACATAATGGAAGGAAAGGATTCAAAACAATTCAGCAGGTGTAGTCTTACTCTTTCTCTACAACATTAGCCAGCCCACGCCAGATAATGCACTGTTCCGTGAATGTGCCTTTTCCTGACACCTGCTCATGCAGCTGACTTCTGGAAGTGTACCTAGAACTCCCCCCGCTTCACATCTTACCTCTCTGCCTAATTCTGATTTTAACTTTACTTAAAGCCTGTATAAATCATTCAGGATACTCTCTGCTTCATAAGACCACTCACAGTGAACTTCCACTATCACAGCCCTACTGCATTGTAGATAAATGTGCGTATCACAGCCCTACTGCATAGTTTATCATAAACGTTCCTGAGCCTAGGTGGCTCAGTTGGTTAAGTGACTGCCTTCAGGTCAGGTCATGATCCGGGAGTCCTGGAATAGAGTCCGCATCATGGTCCCTGCTCAGCAGGGAGTCTGCTTCTCCCTCTGACCCTCCCTCTTCTCATGCTCTCTCTCTCTCTCTTTCCCTCATTCCCTCTCTCAAATAAAACCTTTAAAATAAAATAAACGTGCATATAATAACTTTCCATGATTGTAATGTGCCTGAAAATAGGATCCTTTTGGTTTTTTATTTGCTACCCACACGTAATATTTAGTACATTTTCTTAATACATTCGTAGTAATTCATTATACATTAAATGAACTTTTTAAATGCAACCTGCAAAATATTTAACGTGGCAAAGCAACATTAAAGAAAATAAATCTTAGGGCACCTGGGTGGCTCAGTGGGTTAAGCCGCTGCCTTCGGCTCAGGTCATGATCTCAGAGTCCTGGGATCGAGTCCCGCATCGGGCTCTCTGCTCAGCGGAGAGCCTGCTTCCCTCTCTCTCTCTCTCTGGCTGCCTCTCCGTCTACTTGTGATTTCTCTCTGTCAAATTAATAAATAAAATCTTTAAAAAAAAAAAAAAAAGAATATTCCTTTATAAAAAAAAAAAAAGAAAAAAGAAAATAAATCTTAAATTTTTATATGGCTTAAGATAAAGCAGAATATTTGCAACATATGTATGCTCTTAACTTCTAGTGTGTATGAGGAACTCATACCAGTTGGAGAAGAAAAAAACCAGAAAAATGAGCAAAAAATATTAAAACGCAGTTTATAGAAGGAAAAGTGTGGGGGTGATGGGTGAAGTCGTGATGGGGATTAAGGAAAGCCCTTGTGATGAGCACCAGGTGACGCATGGAATTGTTCAATCACTGTATCATACACCAGAAACTATCATACCACTGTTAGCTCTACAGAAATTAAAATTTTTTAAAAATTTATAATGCAGATGCCTACTAAAACACAAAAAATGCAGAACCCCCTTACTTACCCAAATAACTGTGAGATGCTAATTGTCACCACATTAGCAGTTGTAGAAAGCACGATGACTGTCAGTATTGGCAAAGTTGTGGGGAGGGAAGTCCCGTCATATTGTTGGTGCATGAAATATGAATGGGCACCACATTTTCAAGGGGCAGTTAAGCAAAATCTATCGAAAGTCTTGAAACAGCTCTTATTTGCACCTTCCATTTATTCACTCACTAAGTGCCTATATGCCCTCAGCTTTGGTATATAAGACAAGATCCCTATTCTCAGCACTTTGGTTCTCATTAGGCAGGTTTTTAGATTTAAACTGAAATCTTGAGTGTTTTTTTTTTTTTAAGATTTATTTATTTGACAGACATCACAAGTAGGCAGAGAGGCAGGCAGAGAGGGAGGGAGGGAAGCAGGCTCCCCACTGAGCAGAGAGCCCAGTGCGGGGCTCTATCCCAGGACTCTGAGATCATGACCTGAGCTGAAGGCAGAGGAATAGCCCACTGAGCCACCTCTGAAATCTTGGGTGTTTTTAACTTGAGTTTTTAGAAATAATAGAAAGGAAAAAGGTTTGGTACCAGATACTAGATGTACCTGTTTTCTTACACAATGTTAATGAAAAATAAACCATGTATGTTTGAGTAGGTTACAAGAGTCCTTACAAATCTGCAATTCTGTCTGTGTCCTCACAGCGGATACATGGCCAGTGTATGTTGACTGCTCAGAGCAGTCACCATAAAGAAGGCCCTACCGTTTTGAGACGGCTCTGTTCCTTACAAAGCTGTCTTCTCTTCCTCCTGCCTCTTCCAACTTTTTGCAGTTTAGTTCTACTACATAGACCTTTAAAGCTTATCTTTTTCCTCATTCCCACCCCAGTCACCCTAAATCTTCTTAGTCAGTGACAAATCTGTTACAGTCATTGTGACTCTTTTTTTTTTTTTTAAGGATTTTATTTATTTGAGAGAGAAGAGAGTGAGCAAGAGGGAGAACGGGGGGGTGGCAAGGGAGAGGGAGAAGCAGACTTCCTGATGAGCAGTGAGCCCAACACAGTGGCTCAGCTCAGGGCTCCATCCTGGAACTCCAGGATCAAGACCTGAGCCAAAGGCAGACACTTAACCTACTGAGCTCCCCCCTTCCCCAGGCACCCCGCTGTGGCTCATTCTTGATCCCTCTCTAACAACCCACTTCCAAATCTGCAAATCCTAACAGCTTTACCTTCAAAACCTGTTACAAAAGCAGCCATTTGTCCTCTCTTCTGCCAGTACTCTGGCCAAAGCCACTGTTATCTCTCACTCAGATGGTTGTTAATAGCCAAATAATTGGCTTCCCTTGATCTGCTTGCTCTCGGTCCAAACTCCCTCAGTGATTTACATTGTTCTGTGAGGGCCTATTTGATTTGTAATCCCTACTTCCACTCACTGCTGCCCCTATCTGTGTTCATCAAACACTTAATATTTCCTCCCTGGGCTTTTGCTTTTAACTGTTTACCTGTAAACTTCCCCCAGACGGCTACAAATCTCACTAACTTCCCTTCAGTCCCTGCTGAAATACCACTTCATCAGGGAAGTGTTCCCCTGAACACCTGTAAAATGACAGATCTCACCACCCTCTCTATCCCGCTTCTCCTGCTGTTTTTGTCTCTATTACACATTTGTGTACATTATGTGCCCATTTCTCCGCACATACTGTCATATTCGCTGGTGTGTCTATCTTCCTCTACCCCACTCCAGAGCATAAGCCCTATAAGGGCAGAGCCTTCATTTTGTGAAGAGTGCCTAGCATATAGCACGTGCTTCTTTAAAATGTGTTGAATGGGGCACCTGGGTGGCTCAGTGGGTTAAACCTCTGCCTTCGGCTCAGGTGGTGATCTCGGGGCCCTGGGATTGAGCCCCATATCGGGCTCTGCTCATCGGGGAGCCTGCTTCCCTCTCTCTCTCTGCCTACCTCTCTGCCTACTTGTGATCTCTCTCTCTCTGTCAAATAAATAAATAAAATCTTTAAAAAAAAATAAAATGTTGAATGGATGGAGAGACCATTATTTCCAGACCTTTAGTAACTCTTATTCCCTTCTGTGGATATCTACCCTACGTCAGTGTCTGAAAATGTGATAATCATTGCCCTGGGCAATGCTGAGTACAGTGGAAATACTACTTCCTTGGGTCTAGGTATTCTCCTTTTTGTTAATAGAGCCTATGATGCCAGTTATTTTCCTCTTATTCTAATTTCTTCCTCTTCCTCCCGCGCCTCCTCCTCCTTTTCAGCAGTGTAACTGTTCCGGGAAGAATTCAGGTGTCCTTTGCACAGAAACCAAAAAAAATTGAGAGAAGTCTGCTGGATTTGAATTCACTACCCCAGGATCCCTAAAGAACACCAAGCAATCGAATTACTCTAGACAATTACTTCTGTTTTTCCTAACTTTGCCCTTCAAGCATACACAGGGCACTGTGTGCTTGGCACTGAAGGGGATACAAAAATAGAATGTAAGCAGACACTGTCCTAAAGGTTCTGTGTTTCACATTATGACTCCCATAAGCAACTATTACATGCTCTGATGTAGTTAGTGCCCTAAGAAGGATACTGGTTATCACCCCAGTTCAGGGGGAAATATAGTTCACTAGAGAAAAAAGCATTTGAGCTAAGACCTTCTAGAATCTAGTCAGGAGAAGAAGCTTAATCAAAAGAATGGATTGAGTAAACACAAGATAGTTGCGACTTCCATTTTGCTGAAAGATCTACTTGTTAAAAAAAAAAAAAAGTAAATAATGGCAAAAGGTGGAGAACTTTGAATGCCACACTGACAAACTTGTGTATTAGAAATAAGAGTTACTGAAAATATGGGGCTGGGAAATGACATCATGAGCTGTTGCCTTAGGATAAGAATCTAAGTGGCTGTGAATACAGAATTTATCCCAACGGCAGAGGGAGAGGAGAGGAGTTTGCTGGAACCAAGGAATGCTGTTTAGGAGATCTGCAACAATCTAGCCAACATAGAGGCTGAAGCATGTGTAGTAACAATAGGAATAGAAAGGCAGGAAATCATAAAAGATACGGAGGTATAAAATGTGACATTTGGTAGAAGGGTTTGAGAATGAAGCAAGGAAAGGGGCTGACCATGATGGATGTGGTTTTTGAGCCTAGGTAGCCTCACTGCAGAAGAAATAGAATCTCCAGGAGTTAAAAAGCATGGCTGGCTTGAAAGGAGTTTCAAATATGTTGCGTTTCAGGTGCCAAACGATGTTAAATAGAACTGGTCTCGGTATATAAAATTAGGGAGAACTGGGTGACATCCACATAGAAACAACCAATGAAATTGTGTTTGTGGGAAGATGTAGAGAAGAGAGGCAATGAATATGAATGCGTGAATACGGCTATTATTAGATAAGATTCTTGAATTCTTTGAGGGTCAAGAAGAAGAGCCAGTGAAAGAAAGCAGATTAGGATAGCTAAAACGAAGTAATTAAGAGACAACAGAAACCCCACCAAAAAAAATTAGAGTAAACAATAAAAAGCATGTACAAAGTAGTCTGCCCCAGATCAATTAACCACCTCTCAGCAACCTGTATCACAAAGAAATAGGCTTCTGAGGTGCTTTCCACTTCTTTCTGAACAATGGCGATCCAACCGTCCGTCATTTTTACCCCCTAACAATATTAATATTTACAGTGTAATCAGTTTAAACACTGATATTTAAAATATAACTTTAGGGCACTTACTACATGCCACAAGTAAATTTATGTATAGAAACACACGTACAGTGAAGCAAAATGGGGGTGGGGTGGGGGCAGGGAAAGACCAGTCTTGCAGAAATTTAGGCCTTAAATCCGAATTATTCCCTGGGTCCGTTTATAATAAGGAATGAATCTGTCCCCCTCACACTTATTTTCATTCACACTCAAGTCGTGTCGTTCGGAATGCGTGCTGAGCGCCCTGCACAGCACAGAAACACGTTTCCCGAAACAGTAGGCTCGTTCAAGTGCACGCTTCGATTTGATCTTAGTAGTCCAGTTAGAACCCTTTAAATTAACTGCTTTAGGCGCCATCAGTGATCCATCCGGTCTTTGCACCGAAGAGATTTTAAAGGAATTGTTTGATTTTAAAATCAAAGAGGGGTCCCTGGCCTTCCGTCGTCTCCCTAGACTTGCTCAAGACCCAAGTGTCCTTTGTGAACAAGCATTTTCAGTACAATACATTTAGGTTTGGAGTCTCCCCCCCCCCCCCCCCCAAGAAAGACTTCCAGTTCTTTTTGTTTTGCTTTTCCACCCAGCCTGGAGCATGTTATGGAGACTTTTAAGTCGACAACACAGGAGCTCTTCAGCCAGGGAGTGGACTCTGTCGTCAACCTTCGCAAGCAATTCACAATTCCTCAGCCCTGTTTGGAAGGGTGGGTCCCCTTCCCAGCTCGTCAGCGTTCCCCCAGCCCCCCAGCCTTCCCCCGACCCCCTTCGGTCTACGCCCTCGCGTCGCGCAGCCCGGCGGCGGGGGGCGGGGGGCGCGGGCGGAGGGGCCGGGATGGGCGGACACAACGCGCCGCGCCGAAGCGGGCGGAGGACGGCGCGCAGCCCACCGAGCAGGCGGGGACGCGGAGTCAGGGGCCCCCGGGAGCGCCGCGGTGCCGCGGGCGGGGGGTTCGGGGCGGCGCGCGTGGACCTTGTCCGCACGCTCCCGCCGCCCCCGCCACAGTCCCCGGGTCGCTCCCCGCCTCTCCCCACCCTCCGAGGGCCGTTGGTACAGTCCCGCCGACTCCGAGAGCTTAAAAAGGGCCCGGACCGCCGAACCCAGCAGACTCGGTCCTGGTTCGGGTCTGCGGCGCGTTTCTTCGCGATCCCGGATCCTCTTCCCTGCTGCGGGGTCGGGGAGCTCCTTAGTCTCGGACGCTCGCGTTTGGGGGTTGTGTGTGTGTGCGTGCAGCTGTCCAGCCCGCGGCTAAGCTCCTTCGCCCCCAGCTCCCCTGCGCTCAGCTCCCGCACCGCACGCAGCCCGCTGAGAGCCGCGCGCGCCGCCCGCTCCGCGAGGGATGGAGCAGACCGAGGTGCTCAAGCCGCGGAGCCTGGAGGATCTGATCCGCCTCCTGCACCAGCTCTTCGCCGGCGAGGAGGTCAACGTGGAGGAGGTGCAGGCGGTCATGGAAGCCTACGAGAGCGACCCCGCCGAGTGGGCAGCGTACGCCAAGTTCGACCAGTACAGGTGCGCGCGCCCTAACCTTGACCGCGGGAGCTGGGGCGCGGGTCTCCGAAGCCCGGCGGCGCGGGCTGCGAGTCGGAGCAGGAGCGGGCAGTGGGGGAGGAGGGGGCTGCCCTGCGCCCGCCGCCAACGCGCCTCGCCAGCACCCCAGTGCTGCGCCTTCTCGCCCTCCAGCCGCGGGGCTGCCCGGATGCGGAGGCCACCGCACGGCTGCAGACTGTTTTGTTCTCTTCTCGCCGGTCCACCTGGACGCTTCCGAACCTCTACTCGAGAGCTGTGCTCTTCCTTCCCGCTGGGGCGTCTGCCCTAGGCGCAGCGGTGCAGGGAAACCCCGGTGGCCCCCAGCGCTCAGGCTGTACGCTGCCCGCCGCCCCTGGGGGACAGATGGAGCGTACTCCCCGGAGAGAATTCCATCAGCCGTCCCGAGAAAGGGGGTGAGGGTGGAGGACACATTCCCCCGAGCCAGTTCTCCATCAGTTGGCCGCCCGGAGCCGGGCACCTGCCAGCAGGCGTTCTTGCCACTATAAAAGAGGGTCGTGGGGTTGTGTGCTGCTGTTTTTCAGCTCCTGCTGCACCTCCCAAACCCATTTAACTTGCCGGACTGCGGGGTTATTTTCAACCCACTATCAGGGTTATGAATGCAAGGACTGCTTCCCTTTGAGCCCCCAAGCAATACGCCCTCTCCTGTTCTTAGTTCTGAGGCTCTGGAGTGTAAATTGTAAAGACCCCTGCTTCCCACTTGTGCTAGAGTGAGATGGTCCTTTGCAGCTCTGGCTTGGTGATATAAATAAAAATGAATCTCTACCAATCCTCCAGAGCCAGAAATAAAACCTGATCCCATCCCCACCTCCCCACCCCCCGCCCTGAATGGTGAGGGTTTCTTTCCCAAGGGCTGCTAGCGATTCAGCCTTTGTGGTTGGGCTGAGGCTGGGCAGAGGAAAATATCTGAAAGATAAGAATCAACCGAAATTGTTTTCCTTGGGAGCAGTTCCTTTTAGTTACCTTACCTAAACATAGGTAGTATGTTTGTAGGCAGCGGCTGTTTTTTCTGCATTTTAGGATTTGAAATAAAGCGAAGCTTGCTTAAGATCCCATTTTGCACTTGGAAGTGGCTCCAGGAAATTCCTTTGGTTCCTATCTTTCTGTGGCTGCCAATAAGGCTGCAAGAGTCCACTTTCTAATTTTGCTGTGAACTCTAAATGAGGTCTTACTCTGGCACAGGTCCCCTTCCCATCACTTTCCTGGTGTATTAACTCATTTATCTCATGATAGCTCTGTGAGATAGGTAAAATCCCTGTTTTACAGATGAGGAAGGTAGGCAATAAAAAGGTTGGAGCACCTGCACTGGGTCAGACTTAGATCAGGTAGCTCCGAGATTCAAATTTGCATCATTATTCCGAGCCCTCACTCTAAAGGACCACTAAACTTTCCGCAGATCCCTGGTGTCATGGTAGTTTGCTCTAAGTCTAGATACTGACCAAGTGAAATTAACCAACGGCAGTAGGCTTGGGCTCTTAATCTTTAGAACAAGGGCATTTCCAGGGGCTTTGAATTCCTCTTGACTAACAGGCTCAGGATCAGCTGAAATGCAGACATTCGTGTTGATCTGTTGCACAGGTATCCAGAGGTGCAACTAAGGAAGATGATGGAGTCCTGGGTGGGCACGTGGGGCAGCATGGAGGGAGAGATGTAGGAGAACGCAAATCACTTTGGTAGAATTTTTTTTTTCCCACACAGAATAGATGTCCCAGCACTGCGAAGGATTCTGATCTCTGACCTTGGGAAAACCAGTGCAGAAAAAGCAAGACGGGGGACACCTGGGTGGCTCAGTTGGTTAAGCCGCTGTCTTTGGCTCGAGTTGTGATCCCGGGGTCCTGGGATCAAGTCCTACATCGGGTTCCTTGCTCAGTGGGGAGCCTGCTTCTGTCTCTGCCTCTGCCTGCCACTCTGTCTGCTTGTGCGAAGGAGCTCGGGGGCGCGCGCTCTCTCTCTCTTTCTCTCTAACAAGTAAATAAATAAATATAAAGTCTTGGAAGAAGGAAAAACCAAAATGGAATATGTTCTAGTGTGAGGCAGATGGCAAATTCTCTGGAAATAGCCCCAGAGAGGCAATGGTGGAGGTGACCCCAAGACTGGTAGAGGGAGAATGAGTATCCTGACACCAGAGCGGAGTTTATTGGGAATTAAAGGCTGTGTGCACAGCCCCTTGCTAGGTCATCAGGGGCTACCCAATAAGGATGACTGACATCTAAAAAGCATTTTACTAATCCACTCTCCCTTGCTGACCCTGCCCAGCCAGCACCTGGCCTCCTGCTTGGGGAGGAAAGGGGAGGAATGGGCATTCAGAACGTATATGAACAGATGATCCTGTGATCAAACACTCCCCCAACTATGGGATAAAGATTCCTTGTCTTAAAAAAATCTAAGTAAATGTCATAATTATCAGACTTGGCTAATTAGGTGGTGTGGATGGTATACCTCTTTAACCAAGAGAAACTTTAGAAGTGGTTTGTTTGTTTTGTTTTTCTGATGGTGTGCTTGTGGTAGTTTATATCTGGGATTTTTTTTGTGGCCAGTTACTGATTTCTCCTGGAAAAGGCTTTAGAGTGTTACTTACTTCCTTATGGAATTTCATTTGTTGTGTACTTAAGTCAGTCCCCACCCTATTTGTGGAGGAATTTTCATTATGAGTCCTTTTGAATGTGGTAAGGAGAATGCCAGAAACAGCTATTTAATGAAACCTTGTTTCTAACGTTATGGTTTAGCTACAGGGAGGGGGAAAAAAAAGATAATAGCAACATTCTTGCCTAGTAAATGCACCTTGTAAATACTTCTTTAAGAAACTTACTGTTTTTATTGGTTTGAGGCTGTCAGGAGGAAAATTAAGGAATTTGCTTTATTTTTTTTTTCCTTTTATCTTTTTGGTGCAATGAATTAAAACAGAGCAGTTACAAACATGGTAATACAAACTACAAAAATGTCCAAAGTGAACTGTGGAAAAATGACTTGTTTTCATTTGTCCTGTATTTTTCTAATGTAGAACCACATTTATAAGTCGTGTAGAGGTAGAAATGTTAACCTGTCAGTGAGCCATACTTTGTGACGTACTTCTTTTTCCCAATGCACATTTCATCGACCAGATTCAAACTTCTGAATACCTTCCTTTCAGGTATACTCGAAATCTTGTGGATGAAGGAAATGGAAAATTCAATCTAATGATTCTATGCTGGGGTGAAGGACATGGCAGGTAATACAGCTAGTCATTTGCAAATCCTTAGTAGATCTGTTCCAGCCCAAGAAAAGGACAGCGCCAGAATGGCCACAAGTTTGGGAGCATTAAGAAATCTCACCTTACAGTTGTTTGTTCAAAATGTCCCAACAAAAATTCTCCTGGGAATTAACAGAAGGGGTTTAGGCATAAACCACATATATCAAAACCAGCCCTCCAAATGAGTAGTAAATCAAAGGAGGTAAGTAACCAGTTTAACTTAATATCTCTCTCTGTGTCTTCTGTGGAGTTAAATGTATATGGAATTTTGCTAAAACTTGACCTTGGTGGTGCTTTGAAGTCCGTAAACAATTTCAGGACCAAAGACCCAGTGTCCACATTTGGACCTAGAAAAGCAATTCACAAATTCAGAGAATCTCTTGTTACTTCAAGTTAATTGTTTACTGTCTTTAACCTTTTTCATTCTTTTTAGCTTTTTTATGTAGAGGGCTAGGCAGCTTAAACTAACACCAATTCTTTGAAACTTGGTTTCTTAATTTGTCCTTAGTGTATACACTTGTGAGTATTGTTAACGCCGTAAACAGATCCTTCTTGGGCCTTTGAGAATGGTAAAAACAATACTTGCAGACCCGTTTTTGATGGAAGAGAGGAGACCTGCATTGATGAGATTTAGGGGGAGTTAGGTCTATAGAGGACTTTTCTCATAGGGAATGGCCTTGTTTGCATTCATTCTCTCCATATTTTTTGAAAGCAGATTATTTCAAGAGTAGGACTAGGCTTGGGCGCCTGGGTGGCTCAGTTGGTTAAGCGACTTGCTTCTGCTCAGGTTATGATCCCGGACTCTCCATAGTCCCGCACTGGGCTTCTAGCTCCATGGGGAGTCTGCTTCTCCCTCTGACCTTCTCCCCTCTCGTGCTTTCTCCCACTCTCTCAAATAAATAAATAAAATCTTAAAAAAAAAAAAAAAGGACTAGCCTTTATGGATTTAGGAGATGAGTTCTTATGGTTTTACGCATTCAACATAGAAGATAACGGCTAATAACATACAGGTTCATCCTTTTATTACTCTTAAGTTTCCATGAATAAATGCTTTCTGCAGATGCAGGATACTTTCTTTCTCCCTCTATTGTTGGGAACTAATCACAGGTGGCTCTGAATCTACAAAATATTGGATGATTACAGTGAAATCTCTGGGTGTTAATACCCATACACATGCCTTTTGTCCCCCAAAGGGAGAAGATAACAGAAAAGTCCTGGGGTGGAGTGGGGGGGGTGCAAAAAAACACTCTATGTTAAGTGATCTTACCAGTCTGATGCAATTTTTTTTTAAGATTTTATTTATTTATTTGACAGACAGAGATCACAAGTGGGCAGAGAGGCAGGCAGAGAGAGAGGAAGGGAAGCAGGCTCCCTGCTGAGCAGAGAGCCCGGGGCTCGATCCCAGGACCCTGGGATCATGACCTGAGCTGAAGGCAGAAGCTTTTTTTTTTTTTTAAGACTTTATGTATTTATTTGACAGAGAGAAATCACAAATAGATGGAAAGGTAGGCAGAGAGAGAGAGGGAAGCAGGCTCCCTGCTGAGCAGAGAGCCCGATGTGGGACTCGATCCCAGGACCCTGAGATCATGACCTGAGCTGAAGGCAGAGGCTTTAACCCACTGAGCCACCCAGTTGCCCCAGTCTGATGCAATTATGAGAGATCATTATCTTTATCCTTTCTCCAATTTCTTAGAAGTTTCATAATTGAGTTGTGGCTCAGCTTAATTGAGTTCTTGAAAGCTGTGCCTTGCAGAAGAGAAAAGGTGGCTGGTTTTGTGTTTCTGTTATCAAAGTAGTATTACAAACCCGCTTTTTAAAAACAGAGTGTTCTGTACTTCGGTTATACATCCAAATTGCCCTGCATTTATGCACTGATATGGAAGACCTGATATGTTGCCCTGAATGCTGTTAATTACAAATTGATGATATTTGCAAAGCCAGCTGAAATGGTTTGTGACCTGTGCTCTTGACAGTATGCTGCAGCGGTAAGCTCTGGGCAGAGTGTTAGGTGGCCCGAGGTGCTGGACTGTCCACTGAGTTCCATTGTTTTCTTGTCTATGTGTAGCAGTATCCATGATCACACTGACTCCCACTGCTTTCTGAAGATGCTGCAGGGAAACCTGAAGGAGACCTTATTTGCCTGGCCTGACAAAAAATCCAACGAGATGATCAAGAAGTCTGAAAGAATCTTGAGAGAAAACCAGTGTGCCTACATCAATGGTAACAACCGATTACCTTTTTCAAAGAGGAAGGGGGAAAAGCCTTCAACTCCCTTCTGAAACACTGCAGAATTGGGTTCATGGAGTCATGGTTCCAGATACTTAGAAAATGATCTAAAAGCAGTAGGTTTTTTTTTTTTAAGATTTTATTTATTTATTTGACAGAGATCACAAACAGGCAGAGAGACAGAGAAGGGGGTGGGAAGCAGGCTCCCCACTGAGCAGAAAGCCCAATGGGGGCTCGATCCCAGAACCCTGGGATCATGATCATGACCTGAGCTGAAGGCAGAGGCTTTAACACACTGAGCCACCCAGGTGCCCCAGCAGTAGTTTTGTTGGTTTGTTTGTTTTTTAAAGCTTTGCATCTGAATTAGGATCACTTACTCAAAAGTACAAGCCGGAGCCTATAGATTGGCACCCACTGACAAGTTATTTCCTGCCAAGTCTGAGGACAGTTAGCATTGAATATGAATGTACAAAAGTAGATTCTTCTTCTTCTTCTTCTTTTTTTTTTTTTTAAAGATTTTATGGGGCTTGAACCCCACAACCCCGAGGTCAAGAGTCTCATGCTCTACCAACTAAGCCAGCCAGGAACCCAAAAAGGTGATTCTTAGGGAGTGAAGCCAGGTTGGAAATACTAGTCTCTGTGTTAGAAAATGTTCCAGAAATGATTAGGAATGCTGGCTTGTCCCTGTTCTTGTGTTTTTTTTGTTTTGTTTTGTTTTGTTGGTTTTTTTGGTCCCTGTTTTTGTAATATGCATACAGCATACCCTAAAAACATGTTCTCAAGGGAATCTTTACAAAGCGCATTATTTAGTAATGATTTATAGATCTCCTACCAAGAATTCGTTCTTCCTCCTAAATGCCATCTGGGAGAGCCATATGCTTTTCAGAAGAGTCTGTGATTAACATCTGTATTTCTAAAGGGGATAGTAACTTTCCACAAAGCCTGCAAAAAATGACGGGAGATTATTTTCGATTCCCATTTATGGATGAGATTGTCAACATATAGGAACAATAAATAACTCGTCTGAGATCTGTCAGCTTTTATGTGCCGGGCAGCATTTGAACTCAAGCCATTTGATTCCCAAGTTCATACTCTTAATTGGAATGCCATCCTACTGATGTAAAATAAAATACCATAGAGACTTTTTTCCTGGCTATGCAACTTTCCTCTTGTATCTTAAAGTCCCATATTAGTTGTGATACTTGGCCTCAGTTTATTCATTGGTTTAAGAATGTAAGCCACTGGGGCCCCTGCATGGCTCAGTCAGTTTTGTGTCTGCCTTCAGCTCAGGTCATGATCTCAGGGTCCGGAGATTGAGCCTTACATCAGGATTTCTGCTCAGTGGGGAGCCTGCCTTTCCATCTCCCTCCCTGCTTCCTCTGCTTGTGCATGCACACTCTCTCTTTTCTCTGCCAAACGAATAAATCTTAAGAAAAGAAAAGAATGTAAGCCAATTACAAAGGTCAGATAGTATGTGAAGTTCCTCCCCCATTCACAAAGCAGAGAGGTGTTCATTTCTTATGTGGCAGGAAGCTAAATTTTATTTGAGGGTTGCTGTATATATAAGGCACACCAAATTTCCTAGAAAAACTTTGTTGCCCAATAAGGCCAGAAAGGATTTCAGCTAGAGTTCTAGAGTCTTAATGAAACTAGATTTGGTCTTAAAGAGGAGGTAAGCTTTATTCAGGGGTCTTCAGTGCAAAACCTCCAGGAGCCAAGCAGGTGCAATACAGGCCAGGAGTAAGGCTGTGGGGTACTGGTGTATGCAGGCCACACTGTCCAAGGGGGTTAGTGACGGCCACTCCGTTCCAGCCACATAGTTCAAATTCTTTCCACCAAAGTGGGAAATTCTGATTTCTTTTTTTTTTTTTTTTAAGATTTTATTTATTTATCAGAGAGAGAGAGAGGGGGAGAGAGCGAGCACAGGCAGACAGAATGGCAGGCAGAGGCAGAGGGAGAAGCAGGCTCCCTGCTGAGCAAGGAGCCCGATGTGGGACTCGATCCCAGGACGCTGGGATCATGACCTGTGCCGAAGGCAGCTGCTTAACCAACTGAGCCACCCAGGCGTCCCGGAAATTCTGATTTCTATGGGAAATTTTGCCAGTGGGTAAAATATGGGGGCAGGGGGGGGAATAAACTAAATATTTTTGTAGCCCATAAGATCAAAAGCCTCAAAGATCAGCCTTTGATTTTTTCAGATGCAGGAGGAGTACAGATAGGTACTGATGCTGGGAATGATGTTTCAATAAAGGGAAAAGCATGCAGGAAGGGAAGGCACAATCTTTGCAAAGAATGAAACGTTCTGGATGGGTCTCACTAGACAGAAGAAGGGAGAATGGGCTTGGATAGGAGTGGTAGGAGAGTAGAGTGAGATCAAGGCCTGGGCCTCCCAAACCAGCTGAAAGTAAGAGCTGGCTTAAGTCCATAGAATTTTATTGGGAGTATCTTGATGGATTCCATAGTGGTGTGCAACATAGGGTGGAGGAAAAGGGAAATTGGGGCAAGGAGATCAAATTAAATAATGTAAAGGCAAATGGTAGACATGCCTGGACCAAACCAGCATCCATAAGTATCTCCAAGAAAGGTCCAAGGTTTTTGTGAGAGATGGTACACCATAGGCATAAAGGAAAGGAGGCAAAGATGGATGGATGTGTGACTGGATGGAAGGATGGATGGATGGGTGGACGGATGGATGGAGAGAAGGTAGCATGTAGGATGGATGGATGCTGGGATTATTAACACTAGGTATCAGGCAGGAGTTTCAGGGGCTTCTCTAAAGGATGGTGGCTATGTGGGGTCTATGCCTGCAGGATTGTGCAGCTTGCAATTGGAGAAACAACCAGTTTATATAAGGGCGACCATCTCTTCAGAATGTGGAACCTGGGTTCGGAATTGTGCCTAAACCAGGCTGTTATGAGCAGTAAGCTATAGAACCAAAGAATCTGCCTTTGAGAATTACGTCCCATTTGGGGAAATGAGGAAAATGTCTAAAGATCCCAGAAGCTGTGAGTGGTTGGAAGGTGGTCTGACTATAGCTGGGATAGAACTACAGTCTTCGCCTTCTAGGCTTTGCCGTTGTCTTGCTCACGGAGCCAGATCATGAAACGTAAATCAGAATTTGGTGCCTCCCTTGACTACATTAATTAACACAATTCCTTCCTTGACTATTCCTCAAACTCTCTCCTAACTAGAAATTTTTTCTCAACATGGTTTTGAGTATTTGGTCTTCCCTCCTTCCCTTCCCTTTCTTCCCTCCTTCCCCTCCCCGCCCCTTCCTTCCTCTCCTCCAGGGGCCTTCGCTTGAGTGTGAATTGGTCAGTCACTCACCCAAGGCTCACCCGCCATTCCTGAGGTCCTCTCCCACCATGCAGGCTTTCCCTTTGCTCCCTCTCATTGCTGGTCCCCTTTTTTTCCTGATCTCTTGTCTGCTTCATTCTTGGCTCATGCTCTTATTTTGGTGAAGGATATCTTCATTAGCTCTATGAGAAAGGGTTCATGGAAAGTATGTTTTGAGACCTCATGTATCTAAAAATGTCTATTCCATCCTCTTAACATGGTTGACAAGTTAGCTGGATGTGGAATTAGGACCTAGGGTCTTCTCTCCGAGCTATGAAGGTAATCCCTTGACTTATCATTTCCAGTCTTCTTTTTGAAAGCCTGGTGCCATTCTGTTTCTTGATTCTTTCTGTGAAATTTTGTTTTCTTTCTAGAAACTTTGGAATGTCAGTTAACCTTTTGGTACCTTTTCCTATCCCCAGTATTACAGTCCTCTCTCTTGATTCATGACTTTCATTCATTGTGTTGGGTAGTCTGTGGGTCCTTTCATTCTGGAAATCTGCATCCTTCTATTCAAGAAAATATTCTCAAGTTATTTCTTTGGGGTTTTGTGGGGGTTTGGTGTTTTGGTTCTGTTTCTGAACCTCTCATTGCTCAGATATGAAACCTTCTGAACAAGTCGTCTGATTTTTTTTTTTCTTTCCGGTTTTCTGTTTTGTCCCTTTGTTCTCGGAGTCTTTTCCAGCTTGCTCAGTTTTTCTTTAAGCCTTTCCATTTAGGTTTTTATTTCTCAGATATTCCTTTCTATTTTCTGAGAGCTCCTTTAACAAGGAGCCTGTTTTCTCATCTCTTCTCTGAGGATATTAATCATAAAGTTGCTTTTTTTTGAAGTCTTCTCCTGAGCAGTGTCTGATTCAGGGGTCTGTATTTTGAGGGGGCGTGGTGCTGCTACTAGCCTTGCTCAGTTGTCTGGTGGCCTTGGCTGTATGCTAATACTTGAAAACTGAGGACAAAAAAAAAAGTTAACATGGGTGGTGTGTGTCAACTAGACTCCCTCTAGAGTAATCTGGCAGACCTTTCTCCTTGAGGAACAACTGATGGAGACATCTTAAAAAGCTTTGTTCTGGAGCCGATCAGATTCCCTGAGAAGGTGCTTCCCATCTCCTGTCTGGTAGGGGACAAGGAGGAATCCTGTCTGGCAGCATTCTGGCAGCTAAGTGGGGAAGAAAGCAGGGATTTTACCATTCAGTAGGTAAATGATCACCTGTTAAAGTCACTTGTTTTTTACCTGGTATCTGCCAGTCCTGAGTTCATGTATTCAGCTCTTTATCTAGAGTATAGATCTCAGACTTACACTCAAGGGAAATGAGGGAAAGAAGTAAAAGGGATTTGAGCTTTTAACCAGTTCCTGAATAGGCCTTGAACCAGTTCCTGGATTTTTCTCCCCATCTTCATCCCCGTTTCTAGAAGCACCTATGTTGCCAGTCCCTGAGCTGTTGTACACAGATAAAGATGTGATATCAAGATAGTGGTCAGGTTAATTTTTGGCTTTTCCCACGGATAGCTCAGGATTAGCTTTCTGTCCTTGGCCAAGTGGTTCATCTACTTTCAGGCTCTTAAACTTTTATTGATGTTGGCTCTTTCTCCATTGGTGGTGGTGGTGTTTTGGTCTTGGTGGACTGATGCCCTTTGAAAATTGTTCTAATACAATTGTAGGGGGGTTTCTTTCAGAAGAGAGTAGAGGGCACAGCACTTATGGTCTTTAACTGGAAAGTCCCTTTGAAGTAACTGCTCTCTATAGCAGATTAATTTATGCTCTCAGGTGGTTAACAAAACTTTTATCGGCACCTGTCAGTCGTCTAAGCTCCTTCATCCGCTTCTCCTTCTGGGGTCTTGTGTAGATTCCATTGGCTTACATCGAGTCGAGAACATTAGCCACACGGAACCTGCTGTGAGCCTTCACTTGTACAGTCCACCGTTCGATACGTGCCATGCCTTTGATCAAAGAACAGGACATAAAAACAAAGTCACCATGACATTCCACAGCAAATTTGGAATCAGGACTCCATTTGTAAGTAGAAGTTCTCTCTCCTAGGATTAAGTGCTTTGTGGGTCAGTGACATGACACTGTACACATAGCTTTTTTTGTTGTTCCAGATACTATCCAAATGTCTCGTGGTTAAGTATGGTTGAAATGAAGAGTGGGATGGACCTTAACGTGGGGGAGAGGGTCCTCGTATCCTAATTCTTTTTCTTTAACTTGGGAGAGGATATTTTCCATTTATATATTCTTTATTTTTTTCCATTTATATATGCTTTAACAACATAAATTCTATGCAAAGAGTTACGCATGGAGGAACTTAAAAATGTATGCTCATTCCTGAAGAAAATGTTTCCTCATTTCTTAGAGAAATAAGAATAAAAACTATTATTTGATGTTAACTGCTCCTGCTGTGACTTAATGATCACAGGCCTGCCTGTGAACTAGGACAACACAAATCACTCCCATAGTTAACTTTCCCAAAGTCAAGGCCCTATTCTGATGATGCAAACACATACCCGTTTTGATTGCCAAGTTGCTTTTTCTTGGAGTAGTGATACTCTGTAGACCACAAATCAGTGAGAGGAGACTCTGGTAATTTGTTCCCCACGTTTCCTCCTAAAAATAATCAGGCCGCCAACAGTGGTCTGGTATGGCCAGTCTTCAACCTGCTGCCGAAATACTTTGGCCATTCTGGGAAACAGTTTCAAATTCATAAGAGACTGTCCAGAAATAGACAATGCTTGAAAACCGATACTGATCCTAAACAAATCTTGAAAAATGATCCTAAACAAATCTTAAAGTACTGCCTCAAAGGGAAGCGAGAGCAGAATTTTCTCAGGTGATTGCCCAGCCTCATTGTCTGCATTCTGATACCCAAGAGATAGTCTTATCACAGGAACAAAACACCAGGGCTTCCCTGCCAAAGCCAGGTTTTCATATACCTCTAAAAAGGCAAGGACTCCTTAGAAACGGGCTGAAAGTTCTCATGTAAAGATTCTGACACAACTTTCTTTGTCTCTTGCAGACAGCTTCGGGATCCCTGGAGAACAACTAAGGAGTACCACATCCTCTAAGGTTTTAAGCTTAAGGTCTGCTAAAAGTTTTACCCTGGACAGGGATGCCTCCAGCAGCTGCTGTCCAGTAATACACTTTATGAAGCCAATACTTAGATCTCCTGCAAGGCAGATGCTAATTGTCAAGCATTGAGCAAGCAGATAGTGCCCCAAGCTACTGCAGAAGAAAAACCCCATTAAAGATAAAACAGGCTCGTAATTTTAAAGGCCAATGCAAGTGCTCTCCTGGTTTTATCCTCTGAATTCAGTGGAACCATATTGGGGAGGGATGTCAATGACTATCATCAATTCAATGAAGGTTTTTACAGCTTTTGGAAACCCTTTGGTCTCTGAATTGTAATTAGCAATAAATAAAAACCAGAAACCACAGACATCAGATGCTTGCCTTGTTCCTTAGAGGACTAAATGTAGGCGTCTTTTGTATTCTTTATATGTTCTTAATATTTGCAGAGAATTTTTTGCATCTATGGATTTTATTTTTTCATTCTTACTTGACAAATTCCTGTCCATGAAGTAGCAGGATATGGTAGACAGAGAAACTCAAGGCACTTTGCCGTTTGGTAATGAAAGGGAGGCCAGAAGATTTTAGGAAAGTCCCTGTGCCCCTAAATCAGGCCAAAGCAAAAACACAAATTCATGTCTAACGTGTCCAGGATCCTAGTCAAAGACTTTGTACTGCCACTAACATTGCCAAATAATTTTAATAAAACTGGATTTGAATACAATTCCAAGTTGTCTTTCTGTTTAACATGATCAGAATTTCATTTAATTCATACTTTCTTAGACTTTGGTGGGGTACCAATACTGCAAAAGATACTTTTTATGAGGTGAGGTGGTGAGAGAGCCAAAAAAAAAAAAGGATTCAATGCAGCTTACCTTTTCATGCTTCACATACGTTCACTATATGCCCAAAGGGTATGAAGCCGAGGAGCTCTTGCCCCCGTGTGATTGACCAATGTGAGTAGTTTGGCCTGAAAATTAGGCGTGGGTCTGTCCATGTTTCAATGGGAATTGGTTCCCAACATTTAAAAAGAAATTTCATAGAACAAAGTGTAGATTTCTAGCTTCTTAAAAATATGAAGTCACCGCATTGCATTTTCATTGGTGTCAGTGAGCTGGGCTCAGACCTGCCCCTTCCAGTGGGGCCACCTCCCATTTGGCCCAGCTTGCTGGTTTGCCCTATTGATGTTACCTGTGAAGACCGCTTACGTATTTGAGTTTGCTGCTCCTACTGCAGGCAGTCATTTTAGGAATACCTGTCATAGTCTTGGAATTGATGATCTCCAGAAATTTAAGCAGAAAGTCAAGTCCTTTGAAGATGGTTCCGTGTAGGTCATTGCTTTGTTGTTGACGCCATCTTGTAGAATTATTCATATCTTTATTACATCTTTAAGGAGGATGTTAACCATTTATTGAGCGCTTACTCCATTGTTCTAGGTTGTTTGGAGGTACTAACTTCTGGAAAATTACCTCATGAATTAGGCCATGTGTTGGTTTTCTACTGCTGCTTTAATGCCATTTTTCCACAGACTTAGTGGCTTAAAGCAACACAGATTTATTTTTCTAGAGCTCCATGGGTCAGAAGTCTGTTTCAACAGCTTTAAAATCAAGATGTTGGCAGGCCTGTGTTTCCTTTCTGTGAGTCCTCTGTCCTGTTTTATTGGGCATTCTTCCCTAGCTTCTGGAGACTGCCTGCATTCCTCTCTCAGGACCCCCTTGTCCATCTTCAAGCCAGCAATGGTGGGCTGAGTCCTGATGTCTGCACTCCAACTTGTTCTTTGCTTTGCTTTGCTTCTTGGAAGGATTCAAGCAACTAGAAATCATCTCTGTCTTTATGCTATACCCCTCCATCTGTAAAGTCTCTTGGCATGAGATCCTACATCCGTAGGTTCTGGGAGCCAAGATGAGGATGTCTGTGGGGGTCATTCTACCAGTCTTCCCTCTTGCTCCCAGAAAGCCAGGTCCATTCTGTGTGTAAAGTAGATTGACCACATCCCAGGGTCAACTGAAAGTTCAATATTTTGCCCAAATCTTTTTGCCCTTATCCTTTAGGTATGGATAAGACTCTTTTATAATCCATCTGGAACACCAATTGGTCCCCATATTTAGAACTGTTAAGCATGGTTTAGAAACTTACCAAATTTGGGGCACCTGGGTGGCTCAGTGGGTCAAAGCCTCTGCCTTCGACTCAGGTCATGATCTCAGGGTTCTGGAATCAAGCCCCACGACAGGCTCTCTGCTCAGAGGGGAGCCTGCTTCCCCTTTCTCTGCCTGCCTCTCTGCCTACTTGTGATCTCTGTCTGTCAAATAAATAAATATTTATTTTTTAGACAGGGGTGGGGGGGCTTAGACTGGGGGCGGGGGCAGGCTCCCTGCTGAGCAGAGAGCCTGATGCGGGGCTCAATCCCAGGACCCTGGGATCATGACCTGAGCGGAAGGCAGAGGCTTTAACCCACTGAGCCACCCAGGCACCCCAAGGATCCTGTTTTTATAAAAGCCATAGTCTTCTTTGACTGGGCCCACTTCAGTGGCTATCTTTTGGTGTAGCTTCATCAATCATGTCCTTAGACAAACCAGCTGATGGAGGAATAGCTTTTAGGTGTGTTTCATGGGAGGGGACAGCATTAGTGATTCCATTTAGCAATGGGGCTTCAGCCTTTTTTTTTCTTACTGACTTCACAGAGCACTTTGGAATGCTCAAGTTCAGGGCCAGCACATCACAAATTGGCATACAGTTTCAGAAAAGGTTCCTAGACCTCCACCTCACCAAGGTCCCTGGAAGTCCCAGTTAAAAAACCTCGTTTAGGTGAGCCTAAGAGCGTGGGCAGTAGTGGCCATTTCAGTTCATTTTGGAGGCGGGGAGGGCGTTTACCTTTTAAAAGTTACAAAGTGGTTTCCAGGAAACATCGGAAACCCGAGCTCCCTTGTCCCAGGCATGTCCACCTATTTCACAAGGTCTGTTCTCTGTGTTCCTAACAACATGAAGGACACTTCAGACTTTCACAGTTTTAAGGATCCAGTTCGGAGATGTGTCCTTTAAAAAGTGTATAGGAGAAAATAATACATAAGTAAAAATTTTTAAAAAAATTAAAGGGGGATATGGAATAGTGAGAGAAGCCAGCTACAGAAACAAATACTGTATGATTCCACTGTTACATAAGGTACCTAGACTAGGCCAATTCATAGACTGGAGACTGGAGGGGAAGTTAGTGTTTCGTGTGTCTAGAATTGGGAGTCCTGAAAGTGATTTGGGTGTAGATCGTGGTGATGGGTATACAACATTGTGAAGGGTGTACCTGGTGTCATTGAATTGTACATTTGGGATGGTTAAAATGATATTATGTACATTTTTCCATAATTCCAATTATTTCTACTGGTGAAACTTACAAAATGCCCCATCATGAAAGAGGGGAAGGGGAATAAGAGCATCCTTATCATGAAACAGAAGAGATGAACATTGGGGAAGGGAGAAAAACATAAAAAGAGAGGGAGGCAAACCAAAAGAGACTCTTGACTGTAGAGAACAAACTGAGGGTTGATATAGGGAGGTGGCTAAGGGATGGGCTAGATGAGAAATGGACATGAAGGAGGGCACTCAAGATGAGCACTGGGTCTTGGA
The DNA here is from genome assembly GCF_009829155.1 of Mustela erminea. Taxonomy (NCBI): domain Eukaryota; kingdom Metazoa; phylum Chordata; class Mammalia; order Carnivora; family Mustelidae; genus Mustela; species Mustela erminea. The sequence continues at coordinate 17,992,529 of NC_045616.1, read as the reverse complement.
TGAAAGTGATGAATTCTCCTGAAACCAGTATGTCAACTAACTAGAATTTAAGTAAAAACTTAAAACAAGCAAAAGAGAGTATACTTATGGCAGACAGTGGAGAGATTATTTCTGGGGAAAGGACAATGAAGGAGTGGGTTTTATTTTATTTTTTATTTTTTTAAAGATTTTATTTATTTATTTGGCAGACAGAGATCACTAGCAGGCAGAGAGGCAAGTGGGGCTGAGGATGAAGCAGGCTCCCCGCTGAGCAGAGAACCCAATGCAGGGCTCGATCCCAGGACCCTGAGACCATGACCTTAACCCACTGAGCCACCCAGACACCCCAAGGAGTGGGTTTTAAAAAAAAGTTACACTCACCATGATGAGCCCTGAGAAATGTATAGAATTGTTGAATCATTGTATTGTACACCAGAAACCATGTTTATTAGTTATATTTGAGCTATATATAGTGAACTGTTAATTATACTGATTTTTTAAAATTTTTAAATTATTTTTATTAGTATTTATTTTTATACTTGAATTTTTAAAAAGATTTTATTTTTAAATAATTTCTAGACTTAACTTAAACTGGGGCTAAAACTCACAACCCCAAGGTCAAGAGTCAGATATTCTACTGACTAAGCCAGCCAGATGCCCCTCTTCTTGAATTAAAATTTAAAAAATCACTTCAAAGACAGAAGTTTACAGATAGACTCATGGGTGTTCCCCAAGGAAAGGTACAATACATTTTTTTTTCTTTTGTTCCAGATTTAATTTAAATTCAATCTAGTTCACATATAGTGGAATATTAGTTTCAGGAGTATAGTGATTTTGTCTGTTGCCTATAACACCCAGCGCTCATTACATCACATGCCCTCCTTAACGCCCATCACCCAATTACCGAATCCCCCCACCCACTTCCCCTCCAGTACCCTTCAGTTTGTTCCCGAGAGTTAAGAATCTCTCCTGCTTTGTTTGCCTCCCTCTCTGCTTTATCTTATCTTCCTTCCCTTCCCCTGGGTTCATCTGTTTTGTTTTGTTTTAAGATTTTTACGTATTTATTTGTCAGATAGAGAGAGAGAGCACAAGCAGGCAGAGTGGCAGGCAGAGGCAGAGAAAGAAGCAGGCTCCCCACCGAGCAAGGAACCTGATGTGGGACTCGATCCCAGGATCCCGGGATTATGACCTGAGCCGAAGGCGGCGGCTTAACCAACTGAGCCACCCAGGTGTCCCATCTGTTTTGGGTTTTAAATCCCACATATGAATGAAATCATAGGGTATTTTTCTTTCTCTGAAAGCTCCAGTATCTTAAAAAAAAAAAAAATAGAGGTGTGCGGAGAGGATGGGAATGTGTGTGTGTGAGTGTGTGAGTGTGTGCGTGTTGCAATGGGTGACACATACGGTCTTAGAAAACAGAAACAACATAAAAAGCATATGGTACAGAGCATCCTTCCCATTCTTGGACCCAGGCTCTCTCTTTCCCTCTCTAGAAGTAACCTCTATTACCACTCTCTGTGTTTGCCTATTTATTTTTATTGTTTAGATGCAGGGTAATGTTCTGAAGTCCAGGCTGTGCACTTACGAGGAAAGCTTTCCATATCAGAATGCCAACACTTCCTTCTTTCTTTTCTACTGGTGGGGTCATGGTTTTCCACTGTATGAATGTACCATAGTTTAGCTCATCGTTGATGGACTTTGACATGATTTGCAGACCTGTACCATTACAAACAACTCCGATGAATAACCGTGTGCAGAATGTCATTTCACAAACATCAGTTGACACATTCTGTTTTTACAAAACCAACAAGCTAGCTCAGCACCCCCACTCCGGGAAATGACATAACAGCACAAGGTCAGGGCCAGCTGCGCAGGCTGAAAAGTACCCCTCCCCGGTGGGACTGGGTCCCCTGATGTCATCCCTTTTCATTTTAGTGTTTCCGCCCTGTTCATTGGTCAGATGCGTTCACGGGAAGCCTCTGGCACTTCCAGAAGCTTGAAGCTCGCAGAGATTACTTATCATAAGTGAGAGAGCCCGGGGAAAGCCCACGTGTTCTTGAGAAAATGAATGATCTAATCATGGTCAATTTAGAATTCTGCTGCTCCACAGGAAAGTCAATGCTTTCCTGATGTTGTTTTCATCACCAAGGTTTTTTGGGTAGTGAAGATGGGAGACGATGTGATAGCTTTGAAAACATGCCTCACAGTTGCTTCATGGGGGGCATTTTGTTTGTTTTTCAAGGAATTCACAAAAAGTCATAAAGGAAGTGCAGAGACTTAGATCTACTGAACGTGGTTCTGAACACTGATTTCATCCTAAATCAGTGGTCTGAGGGACATCCTTATACAAACTCCAGAACTGATTGTTTAAAATAGTTGTATTTCAGGTGCCTGGGTGGCTCAGTCAGTTAAGCCTCTGCCTTCAGCTCAGGTCATGACCTCAGGGTCCTGGGGTCGAGCCCCACCTCAGGCTCCCTGCTCAGAGGGGAGTCTGCTTCTCCCTCTCCCTCTTCCTGCTTCTCCTTCTCCCTCTGCCTGCTGCTCCCCCTGCTTCTATTCTGCCAAATGAATAAAATCTCAAAAAGCAATGTTTTAAAGTAAATAAATAAAATATTTATATTTATATATCCATACACTATAGTGATATGTATACTGTTTACCCAAAAGTGCAACCAGAAAAATTCCTTGCACAAGAGTGGTCAAAATATTATAGAATTAGAAATTAGTGCAATTGAGGATTGATGAGCCTTCAATGTCAAGGGCCCTCGTAGGCATGCCATAGCTAAGATAAAAAGTGTCATTATAATTATAGATCACCACAGTGCAACTTCCTTTGTTTTTGTTTTTTTTTTAAGATTTTATTTGTTTATCTGACAGACAGAGATCACAAGTAGGCAGAGAGACAGGCAGAGAGAGGAAGGGAAGCAGTCTCCCTGCTGAGCAGAGAGCCCGATGGGCTTAATCCCAGGACCCTGAGATCATGACAGGAGCTGAAGGCAGAGGCTCAACCAACTGAGCCACCCAGGTGCCCCTCACAATGCACCTTTCAGGAAAAGCCATACCATTGTAAATTTTTGCAAGATTTATCTAACGGATAAATATAAAATAATGAGATCATGCCATCATGAAGATGAAATGTACTTCGGTGAGCATTTATCCAAACAGGTCTTAGTATAAATGAAACCGAGGCAGATGAGGCTAAGGTTGACCAGTATTCCTGAACAATGTCATGCCGGTACAGGTCCACACATGGGAGCTGAGACTCTGGAATGTTGCAAGCTAATTGGTGGATGAAAACCGAACAAAGTGGGAGTGTTCACACCGTGGGCAGCTGTCAATACTGTAAATCAGGGTAGTAGTCTTCCCTGAGAGACCCTGTTAAACATTTGCTGACGTACCAAAGTGTCTAAGGTCGTTCAACTAATTCAAAATAAAAACAAGTTTTGCCTGGACTATGTGAGTATACATTTTCACCTTTTTGTTTTTATTACGCTTTACAATTTTTAAATCATGTTTGCAGATACAGACATATAATTTTCACTTCAGAGAAATCTTTGAAGTTAAGGCAGGAATATTGTGTCTCACCACACCATTTCAGAGTTGAGGATATTTAGGCAAAATGGAGATGAAATATTTTGTCCAAGGACACACTGGTAGGTAATGGAAAAACCAAAACAGATGGTTCTGCTCAGGACACCTTGGCCCTCTGGCAAAAGAGAAAAACTATTGAGTAAGGACAGAAAATCAACAAGGTGCCCCACGCAATGGTGACCCTATGACTTTCCTGTCTGAAATCCGTCAACCTGTTGTGACGTTATAGTTTAAAAAAAAAAACAAAAAAACCAAACAACAGAAAAACACTGTTGAGGACCTCAGTTTGGATGGGCCAGGGAACCAGTCTTCTTTTTCCCAAGTAGATGCAATGAGTTATCATGTCACAGCAAAGGCTGGGACCAGGCTGTAATTTATTCTTATTTAGGGTTATAATTTTTAGGGCTGTGTTTATAGTGAGACCCTATGGCACCAGATCAGGATTCTAGGTTGTTTCCATTAAGATTCGTTCAAACACAAAAAAATAGAAAAACTAATAATAAATGAATAAATATATAAATAAATCATACTTCTTCAAATGCAACTGCCTAAATGTAACCCACACTGGCTTGAACAAAACAAGGTCATGGAACTGTGAGGTCCAGGCAAGGGTATATCAAGGCAAGGGTATATCAAGGGATCCAAACTGATTTTTAGGACTCTGTCTTGCTCTCTCTATTTTTTTTTTAACTCTCGAGTCCTCTCTTGTGGTGTTAATGTCTCCAGGCTTATGACTTCAGTTTCAATTTTGGAAGGATAAAGGGTTATTTCTTCATAGTTTCTCTGTAGCTGTTAAGAGACCCAGGTACATGGACTTTGATTGCATCATATGACCATCCCTGACCCATTTGCTAGGGTATGATCTCTGCCCTGGCCTGAGTCATGTGTTTGCCTCTGGAGTCAAGGCTGGAACAAGTTCCACCAAATCAAACGTATTGGTGTGGGGGTTGAGGTCACCAAAGACAATTAGAATTCTGTTGAGAAGAAAGAAGGAAGAGGAGACTACATGCTAGGCAGAAAATCAACAGACTTCCACTACACAGGAGCTCAAGAGATGTGTTGAATTTATGAATGTAGGAATGACGGAAAGATCACAGCAACTAAAATCATCATCACCTTTTTACCCCTGATAATACCATTTTAATCAGTGAAAAACTAGTGATTTTTCTTTCTCTTCTTTTCCTGATGAAACTTGGAAAACACTCCATCGCTTCAAAGACAGAGGACTTTACAAATAGACTCATGGGTGTTTTCCAAAGAAAGCACCAAGATCTAAATATCTTCCATCGGGCGCCTGGGTGGCTCAGTGGGTTAAGCCGCTGCCTTCGGCTCAGGTCATGATCTCAGGGTCCTGGGATCGAGTCCCGCATCGGGCTCTCTGCTCAGCAGGGAGCCTGCTTCCCTCTCTCTCTCTGCCTGCCTCTCCATCTACTTGTGATTTCTCTCTGTCAAATAAATAAACAAAATCTTTAAAAAAAAAAAAATATCTTCCATCAAGCCCATGGCAAAATTCTTCCACCAGAATTACAGCCTTGTAATTCTTGTAATAGGAGGCAAGTGGGTCTTTATCCATCCTTCCAGAATCAAACTGAGTCTTAAGGCTGAGAACAAAAGATATCAAGAGCCCTCGTATTCTAAAGAGGACAGACAAGAGCCACTAAGAGGTTGGTGTCAGGCATCTCTGTTCAGAGCTCATCAGGTGTTGGCAGATACTGCTGTCCTAGCAGCTGCCCTATCCCATCTACACCCCAGTCTAGAGAAAATAAGGCAGAGGAGTTGGGAGTCTTTACATGCCATCGTGGGTTGGTCAACACACTCTTGGAAATGTTCACTGGGAGTGTTCAATGTTCTTTGGGAATATTCTTTCCCAAACCAGGTCTGAAGTTAAGTCTGTTAGAAACATGTCTGCCTTCGGCTCAGGTCACAATCTCGGGGTCCTGGGATCGAGACCCATATTGGGCTCCCTGTTCAGTGGGGAGACTGCTTCTCCCTCTAACTCTGTGGCTCTCCTTTGCTTGTATGCATTCTCTCTCTCTGTTGAATAAATAAAATCTTTAAAAGGAAGGAAGGAAGGAAGGACGGACGGAAGGAAAGAAAGAAGGAAGGAAGGGAAGGAAACACATCCCAGCTCCTGTTGTGATCACAATGGCCCCTCACCCACACAAGGAGTCTTCTATTCAGATCTTGGGCCTCCCTGAGCTTTGGCCAAATCACACTTTCCTGCCTCACTGGCTTTGTTCTTCTGTCTCTGGCCTGAAATGCACCGTGCCCCAGGACCCTGCCTTCTGGAAGAAATAGCAGCTCCTCTCCAAGGTGATACTCCTTTGGTCAAGGATCATGTCTTCCAGAAGGTGCCCTGGGGAGGGAATCTCTCCATCTCTGGGATTCCATCATGTTTCACTTTCACTTTCTGGCAGCTCTTGCCAGGTCAGCTCTGCCACAGGAATTTGTATTTGATCTACTAGCAGATAAAAGACTCCTGAGGGCTGCCCGGCCCCTAAGGCAGAGCCTTATTCAGTGGGCCCCAGCTTACTCTTGTACTGAGTTGTAACAAGACAATTTTTTTTAAAGAATATTAATTTGTATCTTGCTTATGCTACTTTAGAGAAATCAGAAAGAATGCCAGGAATTGGGTTTTTGTTTGTTTCTGATTATATTTTCCCTCCCTTATTCCAAGAAAGTAGCTGCCTTTGAAACTCTTGCCTCAGGGGCTAAAGAAGTGGCTTCCAGATAACCTCTCCTCCTGGCCTTTTTCTTCCGCTAAAGCCTAAACTGATGGAAGAGATGATGGTGGGTGTTCAGGGGTTGGGGATGTTGGAGAGGCAGGCTCTTGAGAAGTTCTTTGTGGCTGGTAGCTGAGTGGGAAGGACACGATTCTTCTTCGTGGATGTTCCTCAAAAGGCTGAAAATAGAGCTACCCTATGACCCAGCAATTGCTCTCCTGGCTGTTTACCCCAAAGATACAAACGTAATGATCCAAAAGGACACCTGCACCCCAATGTTTACAGCAGCAATGTCCACAATAACCAAACTATGGAAAGAGCCCAGATGTCCATCAACAGATGAATGGATAAAGGAGATGTGATACATATAAACACACAATGGAATTATGCAGACATCAAAAAATGAAATCTTGCCATTTGCAATGATGTGGGTGAACTAGAGAGTTTATTATGCTAAGCGAAATAAGTGAATCAGAGAAAGACTTTTATCATATGATCTCACTGATATATGGAATTTGAGAAAGAAGGCAGAGGATCATAGGGGAAGAAAGGGGAAAATGAAACAAGATGAAACCACAGAGCGAGACAAACCATAAGAGACTCTTAATCTCAGGAGACAAACTGAGGGTTGTTGTGGTGGGGGACAGGGTGGTGGGGTGACGGGCATTAGGGAGGGTATGTGCTATGGTGAGGGCTGTGAATTCTGTATAACTGATGAATCACAGACCTGTACCCCTGAAACAAATAATACATTATATGTTAATAATAAGTGAACAAAAAATTAAATAAAGATATGTCACTTGCAAATATCTTCCCATCAAAAAAAAAAAAAAAAAAAAAGGATGTGGTTTCTTTTAGTAGGACCTGTGCTCATTCCCTATTACTATTTCAAAAAAGAGTAGGTCTATAGTGCACCTAAAAAGGCCAGACTCGAGGAACTAGTGTCTTGAGCCTTGGCACAAAGCAGGATCTTTCCCCAGACTATACAGATTTAAGGAATAAGCCTATCAGTGACAACCGAGATGAACAGTAGCCTGGAGATACTTGGTCCATCCGTATTTACTTTCTTCAGTTCTTCTACCGTCCTGAGATGGGAAGGAGCTCCCTCCCATAAAAACTAAAAGTCTGGTAGGATGTTGACCAAGAGTTGAAATTCACTTGCTCTATTAAAAAAATAAATAAATAAAATAACACAGCTTTCAATGTGGGGTAAGATCTTGGCTGTTGAACGGAATGCTGAATCGAAGGGGATTTTCTCCAAGCTAGGATCAGATTCATTGACTTGCAAAGCCCTGGACCCCAGCCCGCTTCCTCCTCTCTCTCTCTGCCTGCCTCTCTGCCTACTTGTGATCTCTCTCTCTCTCTCTGTCAAGTAAATAAATAAAATCTTAAAAAAAAAAAAAAAAAGAAAGAAAGAATAGAGGACGGTGTCATTTAGGGATCAGGGGAGCTCCCGCAAGCTGTGGGGCTGAGAGATGCACTTTCGCTTCCTTCTGGAAAGGGGCATTTTGCAATATGGCAGCTCATAAAATAGCCATTCTTGGTCCTTGCCAGGCAGGCAACAGGCACTTGTTGGAGGTTCCAAATGCGTATCATCATCATTCACAAACACAACGGTGGTTAAGTACTTTCCTATAAATACGTGTGACACATAGAACCCTTCCAATTTTTCTCAGGTAGAAGAGGAATAAATGTTATGGGATGCCCTGGGGCTTTTTTAGAACTTTGATGACAAAAAACTGGGGGAAAAGTATGGTTTAAAGTTGTAAGCACTTGGGCACCTGAGTAGCTCAGTCAGCTAAGTACCTGCCTTCAGCTTGGATCATGATCTGAGGGTCCTGGGATCAAGTCCCACATGGGGCTCCCTGCTCAGCGGGGAGTCTGCTTCACCCTCTCCCTCTCCCTGCTGTTCCCCCTGCTTGTGACCTCTCGCTCTCTCTCTGTCAAATAAAGAAATAAAATTTTTTAAAAACAATAAAAATAAAAATAAAATAAAACGGAGTCTCCTGATTCTCCCTCTAATGCCAACATTGTGGAATGATTCAGAATGACTCTTTATTATTCTGGATTCTGAACCTTTGTGTGTCTATGTGCCAACTGCTGTTCAATGAGCCTTTGAGGCAGCAGTTTGCTGCCTTCCATGTGCTCTCCTCGCCCTTGGTGACAACAGCTGCTGTGCCATTATTTTTTTTTTTCCCTCTCCCCTTCCTCTTCATCTTGCTCCCAGAGCCCATGGGAGGCCAGATGCCAGAGAGGGATGTTGGCCTGGAGTGCGGTTGCAGAACCGTAACAGGGTGATGGTTAGAATGTTCTTCGTTGTTAGGAGTGGTCTCTTAGGGTTGTTTCCATTTGAGATGTAAATATCGATTTGATGGAAAAGATAATCTCCTTTCATCCTGACAGCCCATGCTGGAATGTTCTTGTCCCTTGGTTTCCTGACTCACTCGCTGCACAAAGAGGGGAAGCTCTAGAAGCCAGCCAGGCCACAGACGTGGAAAACAGGAGCGTGAGAGCTGCAGAATACCCTCTTGTACCAACTGACTCTCTTTGCCAAGAAGGAGCCACTGAGCTGAAGGTGAGGCCAGTGTTTCTCACCATTTCTTAGCAACTATTCTGAAGTTCACCCTGTGCCTCTTTGACTTTCCTTCCCAGCTTATGCCAAACGTAGATCTGTTCTGGAAGGAACGGAAAGAACACTCAGGAGCTGGGTTCTGGCTTTGCTCTGCTAGCAGTTGGTTCTGGGTTATTAGACTTCTAAGTTCTTCTGGCCTTGGTTTCCCCCTCTTTCAATTAAAGGAATTTTTTTTCATCCTGAGCTGATTTTCCCCTAGACTTAATTAATTTATTTTTAAAGATTTGATTTAAAGATTGATGGATGGTTGGATTGAGTGTGTGAGTGGGGGGAGGGGCAGAGAGAGAGAGAGAACCCCAAGTAGACGCAATGCAGAGTGAGGAGCCCAATGTGGGGCTTGATCTCACGACCCTGAGATCATGACCCAAGCTGAAATCAAGAGTTGGATGTTCAACCAACTAAGCCCCTCCCCAGACTTAATTTAATGATAAACAAAGATTTAATGAGGGGTGAAGGATAGGTTGGTGGTCTGGGATTAAGCACATCTTTCCTTCCCCCTGTAACTAACACACACACACACACACACACACACACACACACCCCACCCAACTCTGGGGTGCCTGGGTGGCTCTGTTGGTCAAGTATCTGCCTACTGCTCAGGTCATGATCCTAGGGTGCTGGAATTGAGTCCTAAGTCAGTCTCCCTGATCAGTGGGGAGTCTGTTTCACCCTCTCCCCCCTGCCCTTCCCCCTCATGCACTCGTGTGCGTGCGCTCTCTCTCTCTCTCTCTCTCTCTCTCTCAAATAAATAAATAAATAAATAAATAAATAAAATCTTTCAAAACAAAATAACACCAAATTTCTCCGGCAACCCAACCAGCTTGGCTTTGAAATTTTACTTTATATCTTGGAATTCTACTAGTGGTTTTGTTTGATCTGGGGAGAGAACTCACTGCTAATTTTTGGTTCTGTCTTGTTTTAATCCACAGGACTTAAAAAAAAAGTCTTTTTAATCTGCAGGACTTAAAAAAAAAGCAAAGACTCCCTTTGTTCTCTGGTGGCTATGCTTCCGGACACCCTAAATGGAATCCATGGCACTTGTTTGTGGGAGTCTTTTTTTTTTTTTTTTTTTTGTCCCATGCCATATCCGATTTTATTAAGCTGGAGAGAAAGGACTCAATTCTGGGAAGCATGTTGTATTAAGAACCAAAGGCATGAGTGGGTGACATGGGCGTTGTGACAATGCCCACTAGGGAGTCAGCTCAGGAGTACCTTAAGCCTACTCATCAGAGGACAAGTGGCTATTCAATTGTGCTCAGTCTCCAGCAGAGTTAGAGCTGTTCCTCAGTGTTACCCCCATCACAGTCATGTCCCTGATGACCCCCTTCAAGCAGTGGTGTGGACAAAGGCAACAGACGGTGAGCCGTGGACTGCCTGTGCATTTAAAAGCTACAGTTCCACTCTGAGAGGCATCGTATCATCAAAAAACAAGATAAGACAATCCCTCTGAGTTCTTTCTCTCTGTCCTTGGACACAGTGCTATTGCCCCAGCAACGAGGGCAGCAAACAAGGGAGACCTCCTCCCAGGCTGGGCAGCAACGTATTAACCAGTGAGGGTGAAGCACCGGCGAGGTGGAAAGAGTTCTTTCCTTGGCCAGAGGGACTGGAGGACTGAAGGGACGAGTGAGTTCCATGAATGGAAGAATCCGTAGGTATCCGTCCCGTTCGTGTGTAGAAATAAGGACAGTGCAATGCAAAGAAACATCTGCTATTTCTGGACATGATGGAAGGACACCGGTGGCACCTGCCCCATGTTGTCAATGGTGTCATATTTTGGGAAGGGCTCTGTCTTCCCCATCAAACACCTTCTCTGCAGAACACAGCCTGACAGCCACAAGCACCAACCTGATCCTGGGCTGATCCTGGGCTAACGGGTACACACACCATTCTGATCATCTCCTGGCCAAGAGGACATCGGTATTATAGGCAGCCCCCAAGTTGGCAGTTTGGATTGCCACCAATAGAAAAAAAAAAAAAAAAAAGATCGCTCCCACCAACCTATTAAAAAGCCTTGCTACATATAATTAAAAACTTTATGATGCAATAAACTTTGCCCAGATATCAGGGAACTCTATTAAGAAACTAAACATGATTACATAAATGGCAGAAGGAACATCTGCTTTGGCAAAACCCAACTCAACCAACGAATTCATGGGTTCGCTTATTCAATGGACATCTCTTGGCCCCTCTTGGGTGCCAGATGTTGTGTGAGAAGTTGCAGGAAATCCTGACAGAACACAGTTCCCATCCTGACACACTTACACACTCACAAAAAATATCAAACTGATAAGGATGATGTCATGACAGACACAAACCAAGCATGTGGAGACTGAGAAGGGGGAGGTCTTCTGTGCCAAGGATGGGTAGGATTTTTATAGGTAGACACAGAAGGTAATCTATTAGGGAGAAGAGAAGTCTCACAGTAGCCAAGGCTCACAGCCTTCTGAGTTGCATACATTTACTTTACCATTTAGGAGAATCCTGGACCCAACTGGACTACAGGGCAGGGCGGGAGTGGAGGAGCTGAAGACAAAGGCTGAGGACTTGGGGCTTCATTCTCAAAGCAATGGAGAAGTGATCCGAAAAGAATAGTTATGTGATCAGAGATGGGTAGTAGGACCTTTGACTGGGTTCTTGGTGTGGTGAGTTGGGGGAAGGAAAGAAGCAAAGAAGACAGGAAGGCCATTTTAGAGGACCCTGCAGGAGCTCTGGCCAGGGAGGTCTGGACCAGGAGTTGGCCCTGGAAATAGACAGGAGGCTAGGGACAGAGGAGCCATTGCTCAGGCTGAATCCTCAGGACTTGGTCCTGGACTGGCTTGAGGAAGCCAAGTAATGAGAGGTGACGGAACTCTCTACCAGGCTCCGGGGAGGAGGGACCTGATGTATTTAACACAGAGAAGTCAGGAAGAAACATATCTTGGGGAGATAAACTTGTTTGGTTTGGGGGAGTTGCTTAGGGGAAGAGAATGAGTGCAACTGCCCTGCCTTCTATTAATTCTCTTATCAAACTGAATTGCATTGCTGTTATCAGTAGAATAGAGCCTGAAGGGAAATGTGATTGAGCTTAGGGTGAGGGAAAATCCGTGCGCCCGCTGAAGGAATGAAAAATGCTTTATGGGGACAGCCTATTCTGGGTGATTGACCCAGATAAGAAAGTACAGATTCACTTAATTTGCTTTTTCCATTTTATTGATAACTATTTTTTTAAATTTTACTGAGATATAATTGATGAATACCACTGTAATATATTTAAAGTGTACATACGGGGGTGCCTAGGGGGCTTGGTCCCTTGGGCGCCTGACTCTCGATTTCGGCTCAGGTCATGGTCTCTGGGTCATGCCATCCAGCTCCGTGCTGTGCTCTACATATGCTGGGGAGTCTGCTTGAGATGATCTCTTCTTCACCCCCTCCCCATCCCCCACCCTCTCCCTTTCTCTCTCTCTCTCTCTAAAATAAATAACTTAAATTTTAAAAAAAGATTTTATTTATTTATTTATTTGTCAGAGAGAGAGAGAGAGAACACAAGCAGGCAGAGTGGCAGGCAGAGGCAGAGAGAGAAGTAGGCTCCCCGCTGAGCAAGGAGCCTGATATGGAACTCCATCAGAGGACCCTGGGATCAGAACCGGAGCTGAAGGCAGTGGCTTAACCAACTGAGCCACTCAGGGGTCCCTAAATAACTAAATTAAAAAATATATATATCTATGTGAGTCATTAAAGTTGGTTTTAATGCTGCATGAAAATCTAGTTCTATTTATTTTGCTTTGCCTCTTCTTCAAGATAGAAACTTGTCTGCATATTTTATTCGGCCATTATTTGCAAGACCCTCCACTTTTTTTTTCTTTTCTTTTCCATTTACGATAGTTTAAGATCAATGCAGTTAAACCACTTTGGATTCTGGTGTGCTCTTTCTTGACCCATCCCAAACACTGGCAGGAATTTGCCGTGATCTCAACAGGGAGAAAATAATTTGCCCTTAATTTACAGGTTTCGCTGTTAGTCTGGGAAGATCGAACCCAACTTCATGTTTTTAAACTTCAAAGGCCAAAATGGCTGGAAACAGAGCTCTTTTATTTTATAGAGTAATTTCCACATAGTTTTTCCAGAAGAACCACAAAATAAGCTTTTTTACTCTCTTTACCTTCACTCTACAAAAGGCAAATACACTGATGAAGAAATTCATCTAAAGATACATTTTTTTAAGATTTTATTTATTTGACAGAGATCACAAGCAGGCAGAGAGGCAGGCAGAGAGACAGGAGGAAGCAGGCTCCCCGCCAAGCAGAGAGCCCGTTGAGAGGCTCAATCCCAGGACCCTGAGATCATGACCTGAGCTGAAGACAGAGGCTTAACCCGCTGAACCACTCTGGCGCCCTCTAAAGATATTTCAAAGAGGGGCAAGTGGGTGGTTCAGGCAGTTAAGCGTCTGCCCTCTGCTCAGATCCTGATCCCAGGGTCCTGGGATGGAGCCCCACATAATGCTCTCTGCTCAATAGAGAGCTTGCTTTTCCCTCTGCTGCTCCTCCTGCTTATGCTCTCTCTCTCCCCCTTTCTCTCAATTAAATAAATAAAATCTAAAAAAAAAAAAAAAAGATATTTTAGAGATTCAATCAAACAGAGATCCAGAAAGTCCAGTCTACCTCCAAGGCAGGAGTTGAAAGCCTTGGGTCTCAGCATGAGAGGGTGGTTTGGGGTTGCTGAGCAAAATCATACACAGAAGCGAGCTAAAACAGAGCTTGCGGTCCTGGAACCAAAGCCCCTGGCTAAGCAGCGGCAGGAGTGGGGGGGTGCCCTGGACCCCCAGACTCCAGAGCATCTGTAGGCTGGGGTAATCCCAGGAAATAATAAAACCAAAAATAAAAGTCAGTATCACTACTTCTTGGGGCACTGGGATTCACAGTGGCGTTCCTCCCATCCACAGCAGCCCTGGGAGGGTGAGGGTGTGTTTCTCAATCACATTTCACAGATAAGGACATCAAAGGCTCCCAGCAAGCTGCAAAGTGGCAGATTTATGATCCCGACCGTTTTGTCTGACTCCAAATGGCGCGCCTGCCCCTCCAGCCAGTTTTTCTCATACACTTGAGCGGGAAGCCGCTAAGAATCTGGGCTGTCCTGGGCTGGTTTAGAAGCTCCGGGTCAGCAAACCCAGCCCTTGGGCGTAGAATGGAGACTCTTCCCACATTCTTCCAGGGAAGGGTTCTCCGCTTTAGAAGTTCTCACTTTTCCATTCATCTGGAGGTTTTTTCTACTTCCTCCTGCTCATAGCAAAATATTTTTCTTGGGTTCTATGAGAACAAGCTGCGGGATTCAGCAGTCCTTTGACTAATCCTCCCAATGGTTTTGCTGGCAGGCGAGGAGCTTTCAAATGCTAATCCTTTCCTGTGTCCCACTCTCTCCCGATTGCTGCTGATTGAGATCCTCTGGCCATGTGTGTCTTCATTCTGAGACTCTTTGACACTTGGATTGCATGTTCCCAAGCTCTCCCCAGCAGCAAATTTAGCTCCGACAATGTGTACTTTGGGGCACTTGGGTGGCTCAGTTCACTAAGCGTCCGCCTTTGGCTGGGGTCATCAATCCAAGATCCTGGGATCAAGCCCCACGTGGGGCTCTTTGCTCAGCACAGGTTGTGGGGTGGGGAGTCTGCTTCTCCTTCTCCTTCTGCCCCTCCCCCTGCTCATGCTCTCTCTCAAATAAATAAAATCTTTAAAAAAAAAAAATTTAACAACCTGTGCTTTAAAGTGCAATGTTTATCACTCATGTATCTTCTCTTGAGCTTCCCTTAGCTTGAAATGCTCTTTGTCTGTTCCTCAGCTAGGACATGTGTGGGATATATCATCTAAACCAACACATATTTATCAGTATTTTTCTTGTCATTCTGGGAGGCAAAGGGCATCTCAGCTAAGAGCAGACTATTTATTTTTAAAGATTTTATTTATTTCAGAGAAAGAGAGAGAGAGAGAGAGAATGAGCACAAGCCTGGGGGAGAGGGGAGAAGCAAAGCAGGCTCCCCACTGAGAAGGGAGCCCCATGTGAGCCTCGATCCCAGGACCCCGAGATCATGAGCTGAGCTGAAGGCAGACACTTAACGGACTGAGCCACCCAGGCGCCCCTGTTCCTTTCTTTTGAAAGGGTCTGTAGACAAAAGGACATGACTGATACAAAGCGAAGGTCAAGCAAAGCTTTATTTCGCGCCAAGCATCGAGAATCAAACTGACCGGCCAGGGCGAGGCGACCCCTCCCAGCCTCACAGACTAACTTTTATAGAGTGAAGGCCATGTGGTTGAGCCTGGCCACACACAGGTGGCCAATTGAATTACAATTCACCCCATGATAGTCATTTAATTCAGCCTATGACCTTGGCTGGAATTGGTGCCTTTGTCTGGCGCCTGATAGGTGGGGCTCACACTCCTTGGCGGGTAATACGTGCACTTTCACTGATTGGACGTTTCCATACCTGGCCAGACACGTCCTTGTATGTGGGCTCCGTTATCAGGGGCTGGTCAGTCATATTTCACCAGTTCTGTTTCTAAGCGCTTTTCTCTTGGGGGGAAGGGGCAGGTTCAATCCAAGTTTACTGCATAAACAACAAAATGGCTCGCTCTGGCTAAGTAGGCCCTTACACTTTCTTTCTTTCTTTTTTTTTTTTTTAAAGATTTTATTTATTTATTTGAGAGAGAGAGACAGTGAGAGAGAGCATGAGCGAGGAGAAGGTCAGAGGGAGAAGCAGACTCCCCATGGAGCTGGGAACCCAATGTGAGATTCGATCCTGGGACTCCGGGATCATGACCTGAGCTGAAGGCAGTCGTCCAACCAACTGAGCCACCCAGGCATCCCGCCCTTACACTTTCAATGCTCAATATTATTCCATGGTCTCCTGCCTTCTGTTGTTGCCATGGAGTCCTAGTCTAGGGCTGATCGGATACTCTGTCTTTTGTCCGGAAGCATGTAAAATTTCTCTTTATCCTTGCAACTCAGAAAACTAACCCAAAGATATCTAGGAATAGACATACTATTTCTCTAACCGTGCCTGGAACATGCTGAACCTTTTTTTAAAAAACATTTTATTTATTTATTTGAGATAGAGGAGAGAATGAGAGAAAGTAACCACGAGAAGCAGAAGGTCAGAGGGAGAAGTGGAACCCTGCTAAGCAGGAAGCCGGGTGTGGGACTTGATCATGGGACTCCAGAATCGTGACCTGAGAAGAAGGCAGTCGCTCAACTGACTGAGCCACACAGGTGCCCTTGCTAAATCTTTTCAAGGTGATGACTTGAGTTCATGTAAACCAAAACGTTTGTTCTTCATTTTGAGATATTTCTTCTGCTTGGCCACCACACCATTAATTAGATTCTCAATTTCATGTTTTCTCCCTTTTATGTTTTCACTGAATAACTTAGCTTCAAAATCATGCTTGTTCGACCCAGAGAGTGATCAAGTGAGTGCTTATTTATTATTATTATTAGGTTTTTTTTTTTTAAAGATTTTATTTATTTATTTGACAGACAGAGATCACAAGTAGGCAGAGAGGCAGGCAGAGAGAGAAGAGGAAGCAGGCTCCCTGCTGAGCAGAGAGCCCAATGTGGGACTCGATCCCAGGACCCTGAGATCATGACCTGAGCCGAAGGCAGCGGCTTAACCCACTGAGCCACCCAAGCGCCCCTTGTTTTGTTTTTGATTAAAGCTAACTTCTGTCTCCTCTGGAAATCAGTGTAGCAGAAGCTAATCTGATTCTGGGTGTTTCTGTGGCTCTTTATTTTTTGGTTGCTGGGTTGACTAGGACATTTCATTCTTTCCTTTTTAAATTCAAGTATAATGGACATACAGAGTTATATTCATATATACAATGTATAATATAGTGTTTCGACAATTCTGTACATTTCTCAGTGCTCACCAAGATTCTAAGAGCAGGGCACCTGGGTGGCTCAGTTGGTTAAGCAGCTGCCTTCGGATAAGGTCACAATCCCAGGGTCATGGCATCGAGTCCCACATCGGGCTCCTTGCTCATCAGGGAGTCTGCTGCTGCTTCTCCCGCTGCTCCTCCCCCCTCAAATAAATAGAAAAATCTTTAAAAAAAAAAAAAGATTCTAAGACAATTTCTTTGTTTGCTCTTGGGTCTGTCTGCCCCTGAGGATATGTGTTAAGCAGAGGGAAAGCTGTTTGATACTGCAGAGGCAGGGATAGACCTGTGATGAACAAGCAGGCAAACCGTTGTTAACAGGATTTTTTTCTCCAACGGTGCCCACGGTTCTTGGTCATGCTGCTTCCAAGAATGAAGAGGTGGACTAGACAGAGTGGGGAGCAAAGCAAGGTTTATTGAGTGATGGCAACGTGATAGTACAAGGCTTTCAAGGAGGGAGGGGACCCAAGAGGCTTGCCAATGGAATTTCTAAGTCTGGGGGTTTTTATGGGCTTGTTGGCGGGCTGTTTTAATCTTGTTAACTCTCCCTGTGCCTGTCTTCCACTCGGGTTTTTGTCACCTATCTATCAGCTGGGAAAGGCTGGAGGGCTCCTTCCAGAGTGGTGTGAAATCCTTTAAAGGGTGGTTTCCTTTTAGGGTGGGTGCCCCTTGTCTCTGCCTGCCTGCTTTCCAACCAGCCTTCATCACCGTGACTCTTTCCTTGGGCCAGCACTAGAGATGACCTTCCTGCTTCCTTTCCTTTCACCAGTTAAGGTTCCTCAGGGAAAGAGAGAAGGACATGCACTGTTCAGCTGACCCAGAAATTCCAGTCCTGAGTAACAACCTAAATGGAAACAACCCAAGTATCCGTCAACTGGTGAATGGATAAAATGTAATCTATCCATACAATGGAATATTATTTGACCATACAAAGGAATAAAGTACTAATACTTGCCACAGAATGGATGACCTTAAAAATATCATGCTAAGTGAAAGAATCTAGTTACAAAAGATCACATATAATCCCACTTATATAAAATGTCCAGAATTTGAAAATTTATAGAGACAGGAAATAGATTAGTGGTGCCCAGGGCTGGCTGTGGTTGGTAGTTGAAGGCGATGGAGGGGTAGAGGGAGAAGGAGGGGGCCAAAGGAATAGCTAAAGGGTAAATGTTTCTTTTGAAATGCTGAAAATGTTCTAAAATTGACTATGATTGTGGTTGTATATCTGTTTATCAGTGTATCTAAAATGCATGGAGTTATATCTAGAATACATAGCATGTTAACATAGTGTGTTCAAGCTCTTATAAAATATATCTTTTTATGAAAAATATAATAATGTGGCTAATGGTATTGCATAAGGACAAAGATTAAAATAACAACAAACCTATATAATCAATAAAAAGATAAGCAATGTTCTCAAGTCTTCAAAAATGGGCAAAAGTACAATGTACACATTGGTATACGAAGTGCTACAATTTGTTATAAACTGTATGAATACTATACATAAAAATAAAACTGAAAATTTAAATGTATCTAAATATAGGGTTTCAAATTTAGCAAATAAAAACTCAGGATGACCATTTAAATTTGATTTATGTCTAGATGGATATATATATATATAGAGAGAGAGAGAGAGAAATGAAAAATGTTGCATGGGACACACCTTACTATATTTTTTATTTATCTGAAATAAATGACAAGCATCAAAATTACACACCACCTTCTTTAATTTTATTTCCCCGATACTTGGCTCTTCTTTTTTTTTTTTTTTAATTTTATTTATTTGACAGGCAGAGATCACAAGTAGGCAGAGACACTGAGAGGTGGAAGCAGGATCCCTGCTGAGCAGAGCACCAGGATGCAGGGCTCCATCCCAGGACCCTGGGATCATGACCTGAGCCGAAGGCAGAGTCTTTAACCCACTGAGCCACCCAGGCGTCCCTCTTCTTAATATTTCCTTGCTTTGCCAAATTTGTTTATAAAATTCCTGTGGTTAGGGGCACCAGGGTGGCTCAGTGGGTTAAGTGTCTGCCTTCAGCTCAGGTCATGATCCTAGGGTCTTGGGATGGAGTTCCATGTCTGGCTCCCTGCTTTGTGGGTAGCCTGCTACTCCCACTCCCTCTGCCCCTCCCCCTCATTTGTGTGTTCCCTCTCTCTCTCTCTTTCAGATAAATAAATAAATAATACCTTAAAACAAAAACAAAATTCCTGTGGTTACAGTCTATATTCCATTTACATCGTAACATCCCATATACAGTGGTGGTCATATTCAGCTTTATTCTTTTGTCATACTCAATATTAGCATTATAAGCCAGTATGCTAAATATATACCAGCATAAAGCTAAAATTCTGATAATTGCTCTTCAGCTTTCATTTGTTGAAGCACATGCCATCTTTCATGGAATAATTTGCTTTTATTTATATTTATATCCATTTATTTTTTTCTAGTAAGCTCTGCATTGGATTTGGGTCTTGAACTCATGCTCCACTGACTAAACTGCCAGGTGCCCCCATAATTTTTTTTATATTAAGATTATGCCGCATCTCTTGATTAGTAACTATTTGTTTTTAAAGATTTTATTTATTTGACAGAGAGAGAAATTGCAAAGAAGCAGGCAGAGTGCAACAGGCAGAGGGAGAGGGAGAAGCAGGCTTTCTCCTGCTGAGCAGGGAGCCCGATGTGGGACTCTATCCCTGGACCCTGGGATTATGACCCCAGCCCAAGGCAGACACTTAACCCACTGAACCACTCAGGCGCCCCTTGATCAATAACTTTTTAAAACACTGTCCCTTGATGTAAAAGAGGATTGTTGTCCATTTTTATTTCCTCCTTCTTTGACAATACACATGATTCCTCATATTCCCATGCTGGGGAGAAAGAACATTTCCTAATACCCAGTAAAAGAATCAAATTCTTCAAAGGATAAAACCGACTTCAAAACCAAGTTAGAACAAGGGCCCTCATAATTTTCTGCTTCAAGGTGGAATTCCTCTTCCTGTTCAGAAGTCATGTTGCCCTTTTCATGAACAGCCTTGGTAATGAAAGGGATACATTTGTCATCGATTCTTTCCTAAGACACCCAGCAAGTTCCTTTAAACAATGGACTACGCTGAAAACACCGTTGCTCTTTCACTTGGCATAATCGTCTAATTAAGGTGATTGAGGGCTATAAACAAGAAATTGGTAGCTTTCACTGGATAAATGATGCTAGTTCCCCCGCCCCTGATCCGGGATTTGGCTTTTCACAGTTTTACTTCCGGGCAGTCAACCCCCACCGGAAGCAGAAGGTCCTCCTGGCGGGAGGTCAGAAGGTCACCAGGAGCCTAACGCCGCGTCCCTGACGTCACAGCGTCTGCGTCATTCCCCTCACGTCATCTTACCCCGCGGACATTTTGTCATCTCGCATCCTCACAGGAAGGGTGAGTACAGTTCAATAAGATGTTTTGAGAGACGGAGACCGCATTCCTGTAACTTTTGTTATAGTGTATTGCTATCATTGTTCTATTTTATTACTAGTTATCGTTACTCTCTTCCCGTGCCTCGCTTATAAATTAAACTTCATCGTACCTATGTAGGTATAGGAAAAACATAGGATCGGGTACTATTTGCGGTTTCAGACTGGAGTTCTTGCCGTGTGACCCCTGGGGATGGGGGGCGGGGGTGAACCTACTGTATTAAAGCTCAACCACAATTGACAGGTCCTCGTCTTCATAATTAAGGTATGATGTTATGCTCTACATGATAAACGGAGAATTCCTTCAAATGCGTGTGTTAGAGAGCCAGGAGCTGTTTTGAGAGATTTAAATAATGCCAACAAAGTTATGTCTTTAATTGCTCGGTACAAAAAGTATAATGCTGCTAAAAGCATTAGTATAAATGCTGAGGTCAGAAAACATTTTCCCAGGGGCGCCTGGGTGGCTCAGTGGGTTAAGCCGCTGCCTTCGGCTCAGGTCATGATCTCAGGGTCTTGGGATCGAGTCCCGCATCGGGCTCTCTGCTCAGCGGGGAGCCTGCTTCCTTCTCTCTCTCTCTCTCTGCCTGCCTCTCAGTGTACTTGTAATTTCTCTCTGTCAAATAAATAAAATCTTTAAAAAAAAAAAAAAAAAGAAAACATTTTCCCAGTAGTGCCGTGATAGTGTCATTAGAAAGAACATCGCGTGCTGTGAGAGCAGCATTATTCAGAATACGGGCAGGACAGCCAATGCTTTCTATGGAATTGGTCTATGCTTTGCTTCAACTCTGAATAAACTTTTTCTGCACCTTTGCCCAGACAACTGCAGGGTCTACATCAAAAGCAATACAATGTATCTCATTAACTCCCGGCTTATAAGGGAGTCCCTGTTAAAATTTTCTAATGTTTCTAAGTCTCCTCTAGAAGGGGCTTTATTGACAAAGGCCTTATAAGCAAGCCTCTTGCTCAAGGGAAATACTGCGCAAGCGAAAGGAAAGCGCTTTCAGATCTTAGTTATTTGCATTCCTGACTGTGCTGCAAAAAGTTGAGGCATTTAGATCTTTGGTAACCTATAGTAATGAATGTGATCATTACACTTTTTAGTATTGCTATAGATTTTGTCCTGGCAGTTGAATATTTGCTCACCGTTTTGAAATCAGAAAATACTTCTGATAGCAGTACATTTAAAGACTCATTCAAGCTGAATGTCTGAGGATATAGACTGTGGAAGGTCATTACAACCTCTGTCATGACTGATTATTTTATCCTCACCTAAATTCCACTAAGTAAAAAAAAAAAAATCATCTTATCATTTTCTTTGGTACAAATTGAGGAAATCATTCATGTCTTATATTCAGTATATGCTGCTTTATATCTGACAGTTTTTATATTGAATGAACAGTTGAATATTATATAAAAAGCTTCAAAGGACTTTTACTTTCCCATTTAATAAGCATCTGTTGTTCATAAACTCATCATAAAAAGTTTGTGTTTTGGCATTTGGAGTTTCAAATACATGAAAATGACACATCACCAATTTGCTATTATAAACCGCTGCAAAATTTGATGGTTGAATTTGTTGAACCTATAGCTGTATCAATGCCATCGGTCACTCAAAAGTCTGAACTCTTATGACCTGTAAACAGAGCTGAAGGGTTGCAAGCTTGCCAACTAACAATAAATTGAACTTACTGACCTCTAATGAAGAAAAGGTAAACTTGCTGTTTGCCTACAAGGGAGATCTATACGGTTAACCTTTGAACAACATGAGTTGGAACTGTATGTGTCCATTTACACGCAAATTTTTAAAGATCAATAATGTAGTGTACTATAAGTGTATTATCTCTTCCTTGTGGTTTTCTTTCTTTCTTTTTAAGATTTTATTTTTAAGTAATCTCTACACCCAACCTGGAGCTTGAACTCACAACCCCAAGATCAAGAGCCACACCTTCTTCCGATTGAACTAGCCACATGCTGGCTTTAGTTGTCTTAATAGTTTTCTTAATAGTTTTATATTAAAACTATTTTAATATAAAATAATTTTTAATAGTTTTCTTAACTATAAAACTTTATAGTTTTCTTATTTTTTTCTCTAACTTATTTTATTGTAAGATTATAGCATATAGTATGTATAACATAAAAATATATGCTAATCAACTAATGCCTTTTAATTTAAATTCAGGTAACATATAATGTACTATTGGTTTCAGAGGTAGAGGTCAGTGATTCTTATAATATCCAGTGCTCATTGCATCATGTGCCCTCCTTACTGCCCATCACCCAGCTAGCTACCCCATCCCCCCACCCACTCTGTTTATGTTAACAGTAAAGCTTCTTGTCAACAGTGGACTATTAGCCATTATATTTTTTAGGGAGTCAAAAGTTATATACAGATTTTTAACTGCAGGGTCAGTGCCTAGATTGTTCAAATGTCAGCTGTGCTTGTGAAGATACTGTTTGCTTGAGAAAGCCCAAGTTGATCTTGCATAAGGTTTTGAGAAGCTTGGCTTTCAGGGATTGGTGGGCTTTCAGAAGCAGGAGTGTGTAGAGATGGAAGGATGTTCAGTTGCATTAGTGTGGTCATTGGAGGAAGGCTGTTGTTGACCAGCTAACCATGACCTTCTGGAGCATGGCTCCTGGAGTGAGGTCCTTTCTGAATGGCTCTAGTTGGGAAACTTGGGCTGTTACAGATGGTGGACTTTTGGAATGAAGGAAGGGGGTGGAGGGGAATGGTGGATGGAGGGCACGGTTATCACTGAATGGCTTTCAGGAGCTTGGGGCTGCTCTTGATTTGCTAATTTTTTAGACTCTTGGAATCAGGTTGTTGTTAACTGGCTGCTTTCCAGAAGCAGGGCCAAAGGAGGGAGGCTCTGGCTGTTTTGCTGGTTTTCTGAGCATGTGTATTGATACAAAGTTAACTTGAATTAACAGTGCTTACTTGTTCACAGTTTGGGAAGTCTTTCCTTGAGTATGAAAAATAAATACTTTTAATTCCGGGGGTTCCCTGGTTGGTCTCCCTGAAGCCAAAGCTGCAGGAGAGACAGTAAGAAATTGTTCACATGTTTGCAAAGGTATGGTTTTTCAGCTGGTCTTGCCATGGGAGTGATGGAAGCACCAATCACTGGGGCAGAAAAATAGCTCTAACTGCAGAATTTTGTAATTTCTTTTTTTTTTTTTTTTTTAAGATTTTATTTATTTATTTGACAGAGAGAGATCACAAGCAGGCAGAGAGGCAGGCAGAGAGAGAGAGGAGGAATCAGACTCCCTTCCGAGCAGAGAGCCCGATGCGGGACTCGATCCCATGACCCTGAGATCATGACCTGAGCCGAAGGCAGCGGCTTAACCCACTGAGCCACCCAGGCACCCCAGAATTTTGTAATTTCTTAAATAAAGCTGAATACAGGGCACTTGAGGTATCATGACAAATATAGGACACAGGACGACATAATTAAGTATGGGGCATGTCCTATGTATATAGGATAACCAGCAACCCCACCTAAAAATAATATTCTAGCTCTAACAAACACAAAGCAGTTTACATAACAATAAAAAGATTTGTTCTCCAAAATTTAAGAAATTAAAAAAAAATATATCATCTAAATGGTCTGGGTGTCTTTAAAAACATTAATTATATTGAGCTTTTGTCTTTTTTCCCCCCTCTATCTCTCTCATTTAATCTCCCCAAACTATATAGAGACATTTAAGAGCTGTTTTGTAGAAGGAGGTGCTTGGTTTTCCCTTTTGTTGGTGATGGTAATAATTTCCCACTAAAAGATTCTTAAAATGAGGTCTGACTTTGCTTTTGCTTTTGCTTATCTCTTTGCTTTATTCAAGACTCTACCCTCTCTGTGATCAATAAATACCACCAGGCATGTGAATAATGGGTAGTGTTGCTTTTTAAAAAGTAAGAATTTCATATTTCTTTAGAATTCTCTTAAAGTAGCTTATGCAAATCATAAAATTCAAAAGCATTTTTAAATAGTCTTCAAGAAATCTCTCTTAGATCCCTTAATGGAGACCAAATCATAATAATACTGATATAAATGTGCTTTATTTTATTCTATATGTAAATATTCTAGAAGAATAATTGTGGTTTAGAGGAAGTCTATTATAATTCATTTTCTGGGACCTAATTATAGTTCCAGGAACCTGCAAGCCCATTCAGCAGAGGCAATGGAGTCAAAGGAGGTCATGGTTATTAATTAGGGAATCTTGTGTGCAGAACAGCTGCGAAGGTTGGCCTCTCCCCCTTTCCCCACTTACCAAAGCAGTGGCAACAGCTCTTGACCCCCATGATGGACCCTAGGTCTGAAACAGGAGAGCAGTGCCCCACACAGCTGCTGACTCACAAGAGGACTCTCACACAGAAGACATGTGTTGGGACATCTCCAGCCACATGTCCTGCCCCACCCCACAATCCCTGGAGGCAAGATGTAGGAAACAGAAGCCAAATGCACAGACATGTATACACAGAACCTCAGATACAGAGTTAAGCACAAAACCAAGAATCACCATTTGAGTAATACTGGGAAACAAAAGCATTAGCCCCAATGAAAAACCAACACTTGGAGAGAAGATTCTAAGATAGTTCTAATGAATATCTTTGTGTAAGAGGAATACAGATATATGTATATATATGTATATATATACATATATATACATATATATACATATATCTGTATTCCTCTTACATACATACATTCCTATATGTATATACATACACACACATATACATATATGTATTTCGTATATAATATGTACACACACATATACACATACAATATATGCACACATGTATACATACACACATATACATATATACATATATGTATTTCATATATAATAAGATATGCAATTATGAATAGAAACCATTCTTAGAAGTCAGGAACATAATCATAGAAAACTTGAAAACTCAGTCAATAAGTTCAATAGAAGAATTGACAGAAGTGAAGATTAAATGTTCATAAGAAGATCTAGATGAAGAGTTTGCTTATAACTAAGTTATAAGCAAACTTATATATATAAGTTATAAGTTTGCTTATAACTAAGTTTAGCACAGCCCTGAAGTCCTGATGTCTACCTCAGGGGAGGGAAGATGGGAGAGAAGGAAAAGAGGGGCTTGCCAGAGGGAGGAAGGCTCTAAAAAATAAAGTCTTTGAAGAAAGATTTAAGTAAAGAATTGATTAAAATAGTTAAATAAGAAGTCTTTAGTAGATATTAACAAGTATTACTGCATTTTATATATTTATTCAAAGACCTCCTTGGAACACAACCTGTTACCCCTTCTCAGATAAATATAGTCAGATGACCAGACTTCTGCAGGAGTAGCATGTAAATTGAAGCATTTGGGGAGGTATGAGAAGATTCTGTCAAATTGTGCCTCTGTGACTTGTTGAGAGACATTGAAGTCTAAATTCATGTGGGGAATGAAGGCTTTCTTTGAATGGGAAAAACGCACTGGTCACATGAGGTGAGGGATATGTGTTGTGCGAGAACAGATTCCAGACCCTTGAGTGCTTACAGATGAAAGTTATTTCCTCAGCTTCGCCTTTTTGAGTTGATGATCTCATCCTATACTTCTGTTTAATGAGTTCTAGCATATTCTTTTCCTTTCCTTCTTTTTTGAAGAGGATTTTTTTTAATTTAAAGGTTTATTTATTTATTTTAGAGAGAGAGAGAGAGAGCACAGAGAGAGGGACAATGGGAGAGGGAAAACGAACTCCAAGCAGGTTGCATGCTTAGCCTGGAGCTTCATGGAGGACTTGATCTCATGACCCTGAGATCATGACCTCAGCCGAAATCAACATTTGGACGCTTCATTGACTGAGCCACGCAGACACCCAGGAAAATACATTTTTTATACACATTTTGATATCTTGAATTTAGTTCATTGTAGGTGATAGGGGTTTAAATTATGTGCTTCAGAAATTCAAAGCTTAATTTACAAAAGATGAAGAAAATAGATTATCAGAAATACTGTAATCCTTATACATATTTTAACTCCCCACCTCTCAGGGACAATATTTGTAAGTTAACAGGCATAGTCTTCATATTATTGGTGATACATTCACATTTATTGGGTAAAGTGGTCAGGTAAAACCAGACCCGGCTGTTTCTTGGGGGAAAACAGCTAAAGCTTTGTTTTGTTTTTGTGTTTTAATAAGTAAGCAAATGAGAAAAGAAAGAAAAATAATTGAAGAAGAACCCGATTTTGAAAAATCTGATAAAGAGAAAAGGAAAAAGCATAGAAATAAAGTATGGGACTTTGCTATATAGATGAAGGATACTTTCCATATTATGAGGATATTGCATAATTTTAATGACATTATAATTTTAAATGTGTGTCTTTACAGAAAACAATAGGTATGGTAGAAAAAATAGAAAATCGAAATAGACCAGTATTTATGGGGAAAATAGGAAAAAAATTTCTAGAGCCAAACATTTATCCACGAAAGTATCACCAAGCCACTTTATTCTGTGGACAAATTATCCCAAACATTCAAGAATAGATCATTCAGGTTCTAGAAAGTGACCCAGACATGGATGAGAAGTTCCCTACTTCATTCTGTTGGGCTGACCAAACAATACCAAACAAAACCAAACAAAACTATAAGCCAGACAAAACCAAACAAAACTATAAGCCAACTTTAATCGGATACCCAGCTGTAAAAAGCGCAAATGAAGTATTAGCAAATGAAATGCACCAGTGTATTAGCAAGTAGAGTTTATCTCAGGAGTGTAAGGATGGTTCCATATTAGAAGATATATTAATGTTATTTACAAAAATAAGAGATCAGAGAGAATAAATTTTATGATCTTGAGGTGAGAAAGACATCTCTAGATATCTTTCCTTTCCACACAAAACTAGGTGTCTTTCCTTTCCACACAAAACTCAAGAAAGACCGCTTTGGCAAATGCCTTTATGTCTAAAGGATAAGACATATCCTTTTATCCTTTAGAACAGAGTTGATTTTTTTTTTCTTCTTTGGGGGGGAGCAATTTGGCTGAATCTATTAACACATTAAATGTGCATACTTCCTGAGTCACTAACTGTACTTATAGGATTCTATCCTAAAGAAGTTCTAATTGCACAGGTTCTCAAAGATGTATAGTTCAAACTGTATAGGTAACAGTTTGGAAACTGGGACTTTTTTTTTTAAGATTTTATTTATTTATTTGACAGAGAGAGAGATCACAAGTAGGCAGAGAAGCAGGCAGAGAGAGGAGGAAGCAGGCTCCCTGCTGAGCAGAAAGCCCGATGCGGAACTCGATCCCAGGACCCTGAGATCATGACCTGAGCCAAAGGCAGCAGCTTAACCCACTGAGCCACCCAAGGCACCCTGGAAACTTGGACATTTTGATTCAGTTTTTGCAGTATCCGTTCCATCTCTCTACTATGGAAAGCTACAGAGAAATTTGGGGAAGTGACTACGGGTCAATTAGGGTGACTGAATGGTCTAAGAGTAATTCCCACTCCCTTGCCCTTGATTGGCTTAGAAATGGGCGGGTGACCCACACTTAGCCAATCAGATGTGAGGTATCTTTAGAGCCGATTTCTGGGAAAGTTCTTTTTCATTCTTAAGAACTAAGGGCAGCTAATCTCTTAACTCCATTTGGCTATGCAAATAAGGAAGTATGTAATTCTGTCAGTCATTTTATGTGCAGAGGTGGGATGAAATCGATGCCGAGAATGGCAGGGTAGAGAGATGGAAAGCACCGGCTCCACGATGGCTTTGTTGAGCCAATGCATCAGCAAGAAAGCCTGCTTTGTGTCTCAAATTCTGGTTCTGTGAGCTAAGAACTTCTTTACTGTTATAAAGCGGTTTGAGTCAGAGTTTCTATTACCTTCAGCCAAATGTATCCTAACTGATGGAGTGTACAATGTAGAATAAGGAGACAGCCAAACAACCTAAATGCTTCTAAGCAGGAGAGTGGTTAAATAAATTATAGAATATTACTCATCGTGGGATATTAGGCAGTCACTAAAATAAGGGAGATCTGTGTGTATGGATTTGCAGAAGTCTTCAAGATATTAATAAGTGACTAAAGCAAATCTTGAAACAATACCTGTACATGATCCCATTGATATTTTGAAATCTATATACATGTAAACATTTGTTTTCAAATGTATACAAATAGAACTGAAAGGACGCATAACTCTGGAGAAGAAAGTGGAAGTATAGGGGTGGAAATGAAAGATCCAAGTTTTATGTTGTATTTTTCATCTTTATGTATTTTTTAATATTTTACAGTGTGAGAGAAGCCATACATTTATCTTGTGTTTAAGGAAAATGCTCTATTTATGGGCACCCAGGTGGCTCAGTTGGTTAAGCATCTGACTCTTGATTTTTGTTCAGGCCATGATCTCAGTGTCATGAGATGAGAACAAGCCCTGTGTCAGGTTCCATGATGGATGTGGATTCTCTCTCTTCCTCTCCCTCTGCCCTTCCCACCTCTCAAAAAAAAAAAAAAAAAAAAAAAAAAAAAAAAGAAAAGAAAAAGAAAGGAAAGGAAAATGCATAGTTCATTGTATTACACAAAGCTGCATGATCCTTTTAATTCTACTTTCATAACTTGCATTAAGATCACGTAAGTCTAAAAATGTTTATTTTTCCTTTTCTTTCGATAAGTGGTGACAGAGAACACATCAGTGGTATTCGCTGTATTTGACAATCACTAACACTTGTCTCCAGGAAAGGTTCCATGCTGTTAACTAACTGGAATTTAAATACCAACTTAAAAAGAGTAAGAGTCCATGCTTTCTCTAAGTACAGGTGTCTGACTGTAGGATCTGTCTTTTCGGTGGCTGTGATCCAAATGGTTAATACTGTAGGCTAAGGAAGATAGGGCCTCCACACCTGTGGACTCTTTCACTGATCCATAGTGTGAGTGAAACCAGAAAACACTATGAATCAAAATTAACCTGGGAAATGTTCCAGAGCAAGTTGGAAGTGTCTAGCTAACTTTAGGAATAAATGAATTCCAGATTCCTCTGACTGTTGGGTCTCTTTACTAATCTCATAGCTAATAACTAAGAACTACCATTGAGGCTTTCGTGTATGTGACTTTGTTGGTCCCGCTTCAGGATACCATGGCCCTGACTATATCCCTTAGGGCATCATAGTTGTTTTGCTATTTTGTAATAGTCTACTTATATATCTGCTGCTTGCAACATGTCTTATATAAAGAAATTCCCTGCAATAAATCTCATATATGTGATATATAATCTCCTGTTGATTCTGTTCTCTGGAGGAAACCCAACTAACACCCATATGTATGATGTGATACATGTATGTATGTGATACAAGTATGATGTAACTCATTGTTAAGCAAAACAAAGGTGGAATTGCAGTTTAGTGTTGGCAGAAATAGTAAATAGGTAAGCTGTATGTATTTTCAAGTGGTGTGTACCAAGAAGGAAAACAGACAGACAGGTTATTGAGTGGAAATTATAGAAAGGACCTAATTTAAACCAAGTGGTCAGGGATGGCCTCTCTAGGGAGGTGATGTAGAGGGAGAAATGTGAAACAGTATCAGGCTCGAAAAATGCAGAGAGGGTCATAGGCAGAGGGAACAAACAGTATGTGCAAAGGCCCTGGGAGCAGATGAGTGCTGGCCTTCTTCCTGGGATTACCAGAAGATTGGAAAGTACTAAGTATTCTGACCTCTCCCTTGAGACTCTGATACTACACCAATCATCTGTTTGACATACCTGTGTAAATGGATTTTTTGTTTCTTTCCCCTCCACTAAATGAAAGTTCCATAAAGGCCGGGATTTTTATCTGTCTTGTTTTACTGCACTGTCTTCAACTATGTTGGAAAATTCATGCCTGGGATGCCTGGGTGGCTCGGTCAGTTAACTGGCTTCCTTCAGCTCAGGTCATGATCCCAGGATCCTGGGATTGAGGCCCAGTCGGCTTCTTGCTTAGCGGGAAGCCTGCTTCTCCCTCTGCCTGCCTCTCCCCCTGCTTGGGCATTCATTCTCTCTCTCTCTCTCTGACAAAAAATAAATAAAAACAAGCTTTAAGAAGAAAAAAAAAAAAAGAAAAGTTCCTGCTACTTAGAAGGTACCCATAAATATTAAATGAATGATGGGTGGATGGGTGCATGGATGGATGGGTGGATGGTTAGGACAGTTAGAAAAAATTGCAAGGGTCCAGATTAGTTAACATGGAATTGATGAGGATAGAGAAAGGTCAACATGTTTGAGGTACCTTTTGGGGTTCATCAGTAGCACTGGCTGACAGGTGGGAAGTATGATAAAGAAAAGGAAGAAGTCCAGTGGCTCATAGGTTTCCAGCCTGAATGGATGAAATGGTGAATTTAATTGCCATCAATGTGTTGAGCAAAAGTCAGTTGCCTTAATGTTCACTGATTTTCAAGTCTTTATTTCAGGTTTACTTTTTCCTTTATGTGTTTTTCCCCCCATAGGCTTTAGCTTTTTCTAGAAAAAAAATTTGTTTCTTTCATGGTATAAAGTAAGTATCTTCATAGTTTGAAGAACTGTGTTTGGATGACTTTAAGGGACTTTTAGCTATAGTGATATCTAATGAACAGGAAAATTCCACATACTACCAAGAATACTCGTTCTTGGTGCAATAAGCACAGAATGTTATTTGATTATTTCATATTCATTCTCCCATGGATGTGCAGTAGTTTTCCAGAGGTCAGTTGATGAGTGATCTCACAACAAACTGAATGCAGAAGCAGACAGGAGGACCCAGCTTTCTTCTATTAAGCCAGACATTAAAGAGATTTTCAGGGCGCCTGGGTGGCTCAGTGGGTTAGGCTGCTGCCTTCGGCTCAGGTCATGATCTCAGGGTCCTGGGATCGAGTCCCGCGTCGGGCTCTCTGCTCAGCAGGGAGCCTGCTTCCTCCTCTCTCTCTGCCTGCCTTTCTGCCTACTTGTGATCTCTGTCTGTCAAATAAATAAATAAAATCTTAAAAAAAAAAAGATTTTCAAAATATAAAACAATGCCACTCTCCTCATTATGTATTTTTTGTTTTAAAAAGCGCAGTTTTCAGAAAAATGCTGTTGATGTTAACATGTAATGCATTTTACTGTTATTTTAAAATAAGTTAATACATGTTTTTAAAATCACTGTTTTAACTTCTATACAACAAATATCAATAGATACAATTTATATACACAAAACCTGTTTGGGGCATTCAGTTTTTTTTGAGTAGGAGAGGGGCAAAGGGAGTTAGAGAGAGAGAGTCTTAAGCAGGCTCCACACTCAGCACGGAGTCCCACCCGGGGCTCCGTTTTCACAACCCTGAGATTATGACCCAAACTGAAATCGAGTTGGCTTCTTAACTGACTGAGGCACCCCAGGTGTTCAATAATTTTTAAGACAGTTTTCTTTTCCTTTTTTTTTTTTTTTAAGATTTTATCTATTTATTTGACAGAGAGAGACACAGCAAGAGAGGGAACACAAGCAGGGGGAATGGGAGAGGGAGAAGAAGGCTTCCTGCTAGGCAGGGAGCCTGACGTGGGACACTCTATCCCAGGACCCTGGAATCATGAACTGAGCTGAAGGCAGACGTTTAGCGACTGAGCCACCCAGGCACCCCTAAGACCATTTCTTTGAGCCAAAAAGTTTGAGAATTGTCCCAGGTTTATTTTTCCTCTATAAAAGAATCTTATGGGATCTGAGTGAGTACTCTTTCTTGCTTCCCAATCTCCTGTGCATTTCAATTCTGTGTGGCTTATAACCAACCAAGCTTGACCAGGTGGACAAATATACTGTTAGGACTTTGGAGAAGCCTTTTGTCTATTCAAGGGTAAACAGTGGTGGTTTCCATGAAGACTAAGTAAAAAACTGGAAAAACAAGCTCTCAGAATTCCATTCGAGTAGCCGAGTCTAGTCAACACTGAAAGAGGAACAGATGGGGCATTATTAAAACAAAGATGTTTTAGGCATGCATAATATGACACAGTAAAAACAGCATTGTCCTTGAAGCAAGCATTCTTGGAGTTAAGATTTCTATTTCTTGCTCTCTGTTTCTTCTTGGGAAAAAAAAAATCAAACCTCTCTGGGCAGTAACTTGCTCATCTGGAGTTTATAGTGGAATCTAACATTCATTCATTCATTCATTCATACATTTATTTCTTTTTTCTTTTTTTTAATTCAACAAATATTTACGAAATATCTGCTTGGATCCAGGCACATTAAGTACTGGCGATACAGAGGTAAATAATTTAATATCTGATGCTGAGGTTTTCACAGGCTACAAGGAAGATAAATGTATTTAAATTATTTAAGTTACTCTGACTTTAAAACAGCTCCATGTATCCACAACTGTTTATCTCTTTACCTCCCCAGGTATTTCTTCATAGCCTTCATCATCACATGATACATGTTTCTGTATTTATTTTGAGGGGAGGATGCTTCTTATCTTCCTCCTCACCAAACTGTAAGTTACAGGAAGATAGGCACTTTATCTTGTTGACCAATCTTCTTCCCAGTACATGAGTGACATTCGATAACTATTTGTTGAATAGTTGAATAGAATGTTGAATAGAATAGAATGAATGAAAGCTGAATAGAATAGAATGAATGAAAGAAAATACTGGGGAAAGGAAGAGAAAAGAGAATGCATAGGAAAACAAATCAATATATTTATTGAGAAAAGAAGGAGAAGTTGATATTATATGATGTTTCAGAGAGACAGAAAATGTTCCAGGCAGAGGGAAGAGCATGTATGTACAAAGAGCATGTACATCAAAATGTGGGACGTTCAATAAAGACAGCTCAAGCACGCGATCTGTAGGGCAGGGAGCAGCGTGTGAGAGATGGGAGGCTCTAACATTCTGTTAATCTATCAAGGAATGAGTGGCTCTCTACCACCCTTCTACGTGCCTACCAAGGCAAGGTGGACTTGACTGTGAACTGGACTGAGAGATCCAGTGTTTGTGTGGGGGAGGTTATTAGCCATAAAAGGAAAAAACTGTTGTTTCCCTTCTCACACTCAGTACTCTGAATACCTCACTTCTAGTCACTGAACTTACGGAGTTTTTTCTCACACTGACCAGTTCTCCAACACCAGCTGGCATCCTACAATTTAACTCCATTCTGACACTGTCTGCATGGAGGTAGGGTCAGATCCTGCAAGTTAGAGATCCACCCCACAAGACTGCCCCCCCCCTTCAGACCCCAGCTGCAAGGCTGCTTTGTCACCTTGCTTTGGATGGACGAGCTATAAATTGGAAGTTCCCACAGCCTCCTCCTCAGGTTCGATAATTTGCTAGAATGGCTCACAGAATTCAGAAAAACAAAACAAAACAAAACAAAACAAAAAAACAGTTTTACTTAGTGAGTTACTGGTTTACTATCAAAGAATACAACTCAGGAACAGATGAATGTAGGAGAGATGCATGCAAGGGCCAGCTATGGGGGAAGGAGGCAGAGCCCCATATCCCCTCAGTCATACCACCCTCCCAACACCTCCACGTCTTCACCAACCCAGAAGCTCTCTGAACTCCAGGTTTCATACTTCAGGGGTTTTTTTTTTATGAAGGTTTCTTTATTTAAGCATGATTGATTAAATCATTGTCCTTTGGTGACTAAGTCAACCTCCAGACCCTCCCACTCCGTGATTAGAGGGCAGGTTGAAAGTTCAAACTCTCTAGTCACAAAGTTGGTTTCCCTGGAAACCAGCCCCCATTCTTGTTATCTGAGGGCTTTCCAAAATCCACTCCAGGAACTCTAAACTCAGAGGGGTTGATAGGGGATACTTGTAAATAACAAAAGACACTCCTTTTACCTTTATGCTCTGGAGCTGTTTTGGGAAGTAGTACCAAAGAACAAAGGTGCTCTAATTTCTCTGATTATTTAGGAAATGACAAAAGTTTTAGAAGTTGTGTGTAGGAGTGGAAGACCAAATTTATATTTCTTATTAACAATCACAGTATCACAGCCATCATCTAACAATGTTGATAACATTGTTGTTGTGATTATGGCTCATGCATACTGGGTTCTTACTAAGTGAAAAGCACTTGACATATATTATATAATTT
This sequence comes from Mustela erminea, assembly GCF_009829155.1. Lineage (NCBI taxonomy): Eukaryota > Metazoa > Chordata > Mammalia > Carnivora > Mustelidae > Mustela > Mustela erminea. Next base: position 17,958,237 of record NC_045616.1, on the reverse strand, counting down.
TCAAGCACCTTCAGGAGTTGGGAGACTATTATGAATTCCCATTGTATAGATAAGGGTGTCAGTGCAAAGACTGACACCTTTAGTCTCTGGGAACTATGGGACCTTCTCAAAGTCAGTGGGGAACTATGATGGCTGGCCAGTGTGTCTATAAAGGCTCTCAGTGATCTAACCCCAGGCATTCCCACCCTTCTGTAGTTTACTCCCATCTTAAAATCAGACCTGATCTGAATAAAATCAACAGAACATGATATAAGTGAAAGTGTATGACTTCAGAGGCTAACTGAACTCAAGGGGTTTGTCCCCATCATATTGAACAAAATCCAAGAAGTGTTGAAAGCAGAGAATTTTGTATTAGCTTGTTACAGGTAAGGAGACAGGCAGCCAACTCTCAGAACACTTGTCTCCTCATGAGGTTAGGACAGGAAGATTTATTCAGTGCATTGGGCTGGGGCAGGAAGCTCGCATAGGCTCTTTGGTTCAATTGTGCACGATTAGCCTGCCCACAGATAAGTACATATCGTATGTTCAAAAAATGGGAAAAACTCTGCCCAGAGGAGGCGATCTTAGTATTATAATGAGATAAAGTTAACTTCAGAACAATTCAGGGGGGCTTCTGCCTGGATCCTCAGCTCCAGTCCAGCTCAAACTGGCTCCCATGAGGGGTTATCAGGTGAAACACCTAGCTAGCTAGCTGGGTATCTCCTTGGCCGGAACTGCTGGTTCTCCAAACCAAAACACATTCCTTCCCTGCTTTTGTCCCTTGCCCTCCTTTCTGCAGATAGCTTTCAGCCCTCTTATTTGAGTAACTTCCCGCTGCATCCTAGCTAACAATTATAGCTTCAAGCTTGATCTTTTGAATTAGTCTGGATGAAACCATGCCGTGAAGACACTTGAGCAGCCCTGTGAAGAGGAACTGAGATCTCCCATGAAAAGCCAGCATCAACCAAAGGACCCACCTCACAAGAGGCTAAACCCAATCCAAAAGCAAGCCAAAAGCACATATTCACATGACAGCAGGCCTGCATTGTTTTGCATTCCTTCAGTATGGGTGTACTTACTTGACTGTCAAAATTTAACCACTTACTGTATGGTTTTGACAAATAATATTAAAAGACTTGCTTACAAGAAGGTTTAATTATAATTCTGTGGTCATATTCCCAGGAATAATGACTAAATCTTTGTTAATTTATTTTCCTCCTTTGTGTTTGAGTGCATCAGGGACCCTCTGTAGGCTGCCAATATTAGTATTGATGCAGCACTTACCCAGATAATACTTCATTTTCCAAATTGAAACACCTGCGATAAGACCTTAGAGTAGAAAGACTTTGTGAAATCTGAAATGTGAGGCAACTTCCTCTTTTCTGATGATCCTTAACTTCTACTTAGGCATTGATAAGCATCAGAATAAGTCTGTGAGACTGGTATTCTGGATCTAGGTGGAGTCAACAGTACAGAGTTTGGCCTGAGCAAGGGTTTCTCTCTTTCTAAGCAGGGTGGCTTCCTTGGGGACAGAAATTAAAGGTCAAGTTAAAAGGAAAAATGCAGGGCACCTGGGTGGCTCAGTGAGTTAAAGCCTCTGCCTCCAGCTCAGGTCATGATCCCAGAGTCCTGGGTCCTGGGATGGAGCCCCGAGTCGGGCTCTCTGCTCAGCAGGGAGCCTGCTTCCCTTCCCCTCTCTGCCTGCCTCTCTGCCTACTTGTGATCTCTGTCAAATAAATAAATAAAATCTTTTTTTAAAAAATGGAAAAATGCTCTTGGACTTTGAGATAAAAGTCCTAATGCAGAGGCAGTTTTCTAGAGAAGCAGCTGAATTCAATTTATGGGGACAACAGCCCGATTGGCGGAATGCTTTGAGGAATGATGTAGAAGAGGCTGGGTCTTCATTTCAGCATAAAGGCAACTGGACGGAAAGTGCTAGGAGAATGGGAGTTTCCTTCCAAAAACTTTGGGCTTTGTGTTTCTAGAGTAGCATGAGGTGGGACTGTAGTTATTCATTTGGGAGTTATTGGACAAGTTGACCCTAGAACACTGAAGGATTGGGGAGGGACTGGGGTTTTATCTGGAAAATCACCTAGCACCTGTATCTGGCATATGGTAGAGATCCACTGTAGGCTTGTCATATGTGAACCCACGTTTGTTTGACTCTACCCAAGGTAGGTTCTTAGTAATAGAAAAGCTTATCCAGAATATAATTCAAAGCAACCATCTTGTCAAGACAAGTGCTCTGTGTAAATCTCCCCAATTTGAATTGAGGATTCAGTGTGAACACATAGGGAGCCTCTGCTTTGTGCCCGACACCGTGTTCCGTACTTTTATGTACACGTTTACCTGTTCCTTGCACCAGTCCTCACCTTAGAGCTTTACTCTGCTCAGCCAGCAGAAACAGAAGCCCCACTGCTGCTCGCCGGCAAGACCTCCAGTGCTGATGGAGCCCAGAATGTTCTACCTCTGTAGAGGAGCTGACCCATGGGCTCTGAGTTCCCTGTCTCCCTTTCCCCACAAACCTTCTGGGTAAGAACAAATTGTTTGCTTCTCTGTGGTACTGTTAATTGCTGCTCAAGAACTACTTTTAAGCCTAAAACAATTGATACCCTATGTTAAATCCATACCTTTCCACAGAAAAGAGCAGTAACCTATTCATTTCCCCTGATTTTACATATCATTTAAAGAGAATGATTTCCCACTCATTTTGTGGAGAAACTGAGATAAAGGGAGACTAATCCCAAATTATACTTAGATCTTGTAATTAAAAAAATGTTTTAATGTACTAAATTGATATTTCTCAAATTTAAGAATTATATTAATCTTTTTAAGGGGAAAGAATTCTCATAAAATCCCAAGAATATGCCTACTTATTTCAGTGGGAAAAACACTATCTTACAAAACAAGTCCTGGGACGCCTGGGTGGCTCAGTCGGTTAAGCATCTGCCTTCGGCTCAGGTCATGGTCTTGGGATCAAGTCCCATATCCGGCTCCTTGTTCAGTGGGGAGCCTGCTTCTCCCTCTGCTTGCAGCTCCCCCTTCTTGTGCTCTGTCTCTCTCTCTCTCTCTCTCTCTCAAGTAAATAAATAAAATCAGAAGAAAGAAGGAAAGGAAGGAAGGAAGAGAAGCTCTTAGTATGCAAAATATATGAAGAACTTATACAACTCCATATTCCAAATCTACAAATAATCCTTTAAAAATGTGCAGAAGACACAAACAGATGTTTCTCCAAAGAAGACGTATCGATGGCCAACAGACACAACAAAATGGTCAACCATCATTCATCATCCAGAAAATGCAAATCAAAACTACAGAGAGATATCACCTCCAAAGCTTAAGAAACAAGTGTTGGCAAGGATGTGGAGGACAAGGAACCCTCATGCACTGTGGGTGGGAGTGCAGACTGGCACAGCCACTCTGGGAAACAGTATGGAGGTACCTCAAGAAGTTAAAAATAGAGGGGGCCTGGGTAGCTCAGTGGGTTAAAGCCTCTGCCTTCGGCCTGGGTCATGATCTCAGGGTCCTGGGATCGAGCCCTGCATCAGGCTCTCTGCTCAGCAGGGAGCCTGCTTTCCTTCCCCTCTCTCTGCCTGCCTCTCTGCCTACTTGTGATCTGTCAAATAAATAAATAAATAAATAAAATATTTTTAAAAAAGAAGTTAAAAATAGAGCTACCCTACAATCCAATAATCACACTATTGAGTCTTTAACCAAAGAATACAGAAACACTAATTTGAAAAGCTATATGCACTGCTGTAGTTATTGCAGCATTATTGACAATAGCCAAATTATGGAAGCAGCCCAAGGCTCCATCAACTGATGAATGGATAAAGAAGACGTACTAACTATATATATACACAGGGAAATATTATTCAGCCATAAAAAGAATGACATCTTGCTGTTTGCAATAACATAGATGGAATTAAAGGATATAATACTAAGTAAAATAAGCCAGCCAGAGAAAGACTAATACCATATGATTTGACTCACGTATGGAATTTAAGAAACAAACACATGAACAAAGAAAAAAAAAGAAGTCTGAAAAAAAAGGAACAAAAGTCTTCTCCAAAAGAAGTTTTTCAGATATGAATTATCACTGCAAATGGATGATCTCTTTATAGCCAATAAAGGATTTTTTATACCATCTTTAAAATGGAAACTCACCATTTAGACTTCTTCACAAAGCACTCAAGCCCTTAGGACTGCTGCTAAGTCCCTCCCCCCCACCTCCCAGTTTGAGAAAACCTATACCAACAGCAAGATTATTTCTATACAAAACCATTTCCAATCACACATGGGTCTTTGGAGGCCGTGACAGGGTAAGGCACTACACCCATTTTCTTCTATGTGGACTTAAAGGGAAAAAAATCCCAGCACAATGCTCTCGATTTATTCCTGTAAAATACAGGTAGTCTGCATTCCATTTTCCAGCTTTGCTGGGTGTGTGGGTGGCTGATGTCATAGCAACAGGCAAGGTCTTCATCTCTCTTTTGCATGAGATTTCAAGCCACACTTGCATTTTCAAGTGTCAGACACCCTCTAGGGTAGACTCTGTTATGTGGAGATGCTCATTCCAGCAATTACCAGTGGTACAAGAGCTCCAAGGCCATGGGAGAGCCTTGTCCTCTGCAGACTGGCTGCCCAGAAATCTGCTTTTGTGATGACATACAGTTGCCTGCCATATGGGGTCACAATGGGTCTGGGATCTTTTCCTTCAAGAATTCAGCAGAATTGCATTACAGTGTCCATGACCTTGGTACTGATGTGAGAAACACATGAATGCGTGACCTTCGGAAGCACCATGTGGAAATGGGGCAATCCGTGTGGAGGAAGGCATGGAATCACCCATTATGGGGCAAAAGCAAGGGAAAAACTGGCTGGGATTCCCAACTGCAAGTGGGTGGTTGAGAAGACTCATCATAGGACTGTTCAAAAATGTTGGACAGAAATTTCATTTATATGTATTAACAGTTCTATTTGGTTCCTATAAAAACTATTGCTTCAAAAAATACCAATGATTAAAAAAAAATCTCATTGAAAATGTATTGTCATTCTTATTACCAGAAGGAACAGTATTAAATCTGTGATGTTGTTTTTCACTTTTTAAAAAATATTTTATTTACTTATTTGAGAGAGAGGGAGAGAGAGTGCGCATGAGCGTGAGCTGGGGTGAGTGGCAAAGGGAGAGGGACAAGGAGGCTCCCCGCTGAGCAAAGAGGCCAATGTGGGGCTCAGTCCCAGGACCCTGAGTTCATGACCTGAGCCGAAGGCAGACGCTTGACCGACTGAGCCACCCAGGAGCCCTGTGATGTTGTTTTTCAGTGGTAGGATAACAAGTAATTTTTGTTTCCTGCTTCTGTATATTTTCTGTACTTTCCAGATGAGCTGTAATGATGCCAAAAGCATAGACTCAAACAGTTGGCCCCACCCCACTCTCCAAAGCCCACAGAGCCTGGGGCAAGTTACTAATCCCACTCTGTTGCATTTCCTTCTGTAAAAAGGGGCTAACAGCAGTAAGACTGTCTGCCTCCACAAGGCTCTTACGGGGATTAAACAAGAAAATATAAGAGTATAAACAGTGCCTGGCACATAGTAGCCACCCCAAATCTTATAGCCATTATTACTATTACCTTTCATTGATTCTAAGACTTGCTTTTTTCCTCTTTCTAATTTACAACTTCTTCTAATTAGGATGGATCTTACACTTGATGACATGAATGGCTTACTGGACTGCATTTTTTTTTTTTAATCTTGGTGATACATAAAACAGAAATGCATCATCAGCTGATTACTCTGTGTTTGGTCATAATTCTTGCCCGTTCTTATACATCCCATGAAGGATATGAAGACCTAGCTTTCAGCCCCGATGCTTCTGGTCTTGCATCTGGCCCCCATGAAGCGGTGTGGTTCGAGCAGGCCTGCAGAGACTCACCTCTTTCTTGCCTGGTCCTCATGGGACTGCAGTTTGGAGAGGGCAAGCCCCATGCAGTCAAGTGTTTGCAGACCTGGAAGAGGAGCTAAGAAGTAGAACTAATCTGGGGAGCCAAGTGGCTGTCTTAGATGGACACTTTAGGTGAAGGCAGATCACGGACATTTTTCACCATGGGGGTTTGCCACAGTGTATTTGAACAACTGTACAACTAACTTTTAATGCTAGACTCGGGTCAGCCTTCTTTTCCCTGGTGTATTTTGAACTTGCAGGTTCCTGCTGTCCGTCCAGGAGGCTCTAGACACAGGCCAGTGGTTGTCTGGTGCAGAGGAGAGCTCAGCACGACCTCAGCAGACAGCCATGAGGGTGCTGGTGGGCAAGAAGACCCTGGCCCTGCGATCCTCAGGGAGGGTCCTATCTCCACATGGTGGCTTCACTCTGCAGGCTGCAGCTGGTCCTGTGATTACACAGGCATCCGTGTTCTGCCTCCTGCGCTTTCTTGCGATTTCAGTAGGTTGCAGAGGGATTCAGAGCTGGAGTTGCTGAGGCAGTGGTCCAGTTTGAGGAAAAGAGATTCTTTGGCCATACTTTGAAAGCGGCGTTCTGCTGCTGATTTGAAGTGCACTGCCGCGGAGTTGCGCGGGGGTGTGCATGTATGCCGTGGAGAGTCCCAAGTATCCCAGACCTTTGCAGGGAGTTCTAGCGGAGTTGCCTCAACTCCGTCCCGCCTCCTGGACCAAGGAAGTATCCATGAAGGAGCCACCCTCAGATTAACAGGCCTCGTGCTTCAGATTCTAGACCCACTCCTCACCATGGGATCCTAATACACCTCAGATTAGAAAGCAGAGTTCTTAGGACTAATGATCTGATCAGGCAGCAGGAGGTAGGACAAATAGCTTCTTAAAGGCCAAAGACAGAAAAATTCTGCTCATCTGTAAATGTGAATGCCCAATAACTGGCTGGGGCCAACATTCAATTCAATGTTGACATGCTACTGAGGAAAAATGGACAGTCCAAACTATGCAAACCATGCCACAGTTCTTGTCTCTCCTCATGGAAATAATTACCCTTACCCCTTATCCTGTGCCGAACCCAGTTTTGCATCTGTGCGTTCGTGTCAACATTCCCGACTCCATAAACATTCGAGCTCCTTTGACTTCTCATTTGAACCAGATGCCTGGTCCTTCAATTTAATCCAGGAGTTAAATAAGATCTTTAAGACCTGTTAATTTTATATCTGTACTTCAGTCAAGATGTTGCTTCTTTTCAAAATAACCTTTAACACTCCGAAACATGAAGTTCACAGGAGAAATGACAAACAAAGTTTTTAACATACTTGATGGGAAAGAAAGGTACCTTAAATAAGACTGGGGACACCACTGGGTCAAATTTCTAGGCTTTCCTCAAAGCAGCAATATCTTAAGTGCTCGTCTTTGTCAGAAGATGGTTTGCATCAGCAGATTTTTTCTCCCCATCTAGAAAATTCGTAGTTGCAAAATTAATCTCTTGCCAAGAGATATTTCCCAATTGATTTGAAGATCACAGGGCACATCTTTTAGACAAGGGGCATAAATTCTGGTACAGCTCAACCCAAGGAGATCTACTCCTCCTTTCAAGGCCCCTGAATTTCTGTGGTGATCCTTGCCAGCTCTTTTTGGTTTAAGCAAAATATTGAGAGTTCAGGGAACATAATTTGGCTCTGGGCTAACTGCCCTAGGGACTAGAGATTGAGTCATTTTCTAAATTTGGTAGATGTGGGGCCAGTGCTATGGTAATCTTGTGTGTCCTGCTAATAATTAACTGGACTCTTTTTGTGGGTGGTTTGTGAAAGATTTAGCATTAAGTGGTACCAAGTCTTATGATCTACATTATTTGGTAGGAAACAGTCTAAGATTAGCTGCTGGAAGAGCCCTCACTTTACGGAAGAAGGGAAATCTATCTAAACTGAACAAAATAAGAAATTGGGAGTGTGCACTGTGAACATTAATGTCTTTGAACTTTTTCTTTGGAAGATTTTAGGGGGCGCCTGGGTGGTTCAGTCTGCTACATGTCTGCCTTTGGCTCAGGTCATGATCTCAGGGTCCTGGGAGAGAGCCCCATATTGGGCTCCCAGTTCAGTGGGGAGTCTGCTTCTGCCTTTCCCCCTGCTTGTGCTCTTTTTCTCTCAAATGAATAAATTTTTTTAAAAAATCTTAAAAAAAAAGATTTATTTATTTGAGAGAGAGTGAGGGAAAGATCCTGAGTTGGGGGGGTAGAGGGAGAAGCGGACTCCTGACACATGGCTCGATTCCAGGACCCTGGGATCATGACCTGAGCCAAAGGCAGAGCTCAACCAACGAAGTCCCCCAGGCATCCCTACTGTCTTTGAACTTTAACACTGAAAGTCATGGAAGGGAGTTTATATTCATGTGACTGTGGTGACCATTTTCTGTTGGACCGTACTAATGTCATCTGCTGTTGTTGTGAACTGCTAACAAGCTGTGCTGGACAGTAAGGCTGCTCAGAATTTGTGATGAGAAACAGAACAGGGAGTTAACTGGTGTAATTGGGTGGAAAGTGGTCTCAGCCCCAATATACCAAATGTATTGTTCTGACGCATTTATGAGCCTTCTGGAGGCAAAATCAAAACTGCCCGTAGGTGGTCCCAGCATGCTCTTCACAAATATCATATCAATCCCTTTGGGATTGAGGTGCTCATTTACCACTTGTGGGACTCCATGGGCAGACTGTTGGTATTTTCCCCTGAGGGGGTGGCTGTACCCTAGGATTCATGGTAATAAAACCCCAAAAGAGAGAGTATGTTTGGAAAATGCCCCTGATGTTTCCTTCCATGTGAAGGATATTTATTAGGTACCTCTCCACTCCTTCATTTATCAGACCCATGAGTTTGGAAGGAGAAAATGGGCATGATAGCGCAGTGTCCTTTTTCCCTTCCTCCTGAGGGTGAATTGCCAAAAGAGAACACGTGTCTTCCTCTTTCCTGTGCAGAGGACAGCCTGATCCACTTCTAAGATCAGGAAGCTTGCTCCTGCACAGATACATGCTCCCTTTTCCAGCTTCACTTTTATCAGTGATGAAAGGGATTTGGGGATCTCCTATCTGGTGATTGTTGTTTGTAATCTTATTTCAAAACTCAAGGAGAAGACTGGCATTTTAGGGCTGTTCTCCAAATCCCAGTATTGTACATTACTGTTTTTCATGGTAAATACATTTTATTTAAAATTATCTCTTAATTATTCAAAACTAACTGATCACATTCCAAAGAGTAAACGGGCTCTGCTGAAAAACAATGGGGTTTTCCCATAAATGCATGACCTTGAGTGAATCTGGAGAGTCTTCATTTTGGGCTCTTTGTCTCAGCTACTCTGATGCCTTTGTGATTTAGCTCTTGGGTGACAGTTCAATTTCCTTTGGGTCTGATTTTTCCATGACAGTCCTGATGTTCTGAAGAAATATATTAATAGTGTCCTCTTTCATTCTCAGAATTGTTCCAGATAGGATCATAGATTAAATGGTCACCTTACAGATGAGTGACCATATCCGCATGACTAAACAGTGTATGCTAGTTTCTTTTCCGAGAGATCTATGTATCAGGATTATACTAAGGTTCATAAAAAAATTAAAAAGAAAATATAAAAATATAATCATGTTCACTTTAAATATTCCTAGATTTGTCTGCCTAATAGAAATATATATTTATATATAAATAATAATGTAATGTAGTAAATATATTATAAATAATTTATTTATTATGAATTCATCATAAATATATTCACATATAAATAAATATATATCTATATAAATATATTTATTTAAATACATTTAATTATTAACTATATTTAATATCACTAAAATATTAAATTATTAAACATGTACCATCAATAATTAATAATACCCAATAATAATATTATTAAATAAATAATATTAATATAATTATAATATCATTGATGTTATTAACCATTAAATTAATATTATTAATAATATTATACTAATAATATTTATTCAATGACATTATTGATTAATAATTTAATAATAATTAAATATATTTAATATTGTTAAATTATTTAAAAATTTTTTTAAAGATTTTATTTATTTACTTAACAGACAGAGATCACAACTAGGCAGAGAGACAGGCAGAGAGAAGAGGAAGCAGGCTCCCTGCTGAGCAGAGAGCCCGATGTGGGGCTCAATCCCAGAACCCTGGGATCATGACCTGAGCTGAAGGCAGAGGCTTTAACCCACTGAGCCACCCAGGCGCCCCAAATTATTTAAATTATTAATCATTATTTGGTAAATATAAATAACTGATAATTATATTTATTTAAACATATTTAAATAAATATATTTTTATATATTTGTTTAAAGATTTTATTTTTTTATTTGAGTGAGAGAGAGACAGACATGAGTTGGGGGAGGGGTGGAGGGAGAAGCAGACTCCCTGCCGAGCAGGGAGCCTGAAGCAGATCTTGATCCCAGGACCCAGGGATCATTCATGACCAGAGCCAAAGGCAGCTGCTTGACCCACTGAGCCACCCAGGTTCCCAAACTAATATATTTTTTGAAAGATTTATTTACTTATTTTCAGAGAGTGTGAGAGAGTAGGGAGGAGGGGCAGAGGGAGAGGGAGAGAGAGAATCTTAAGTAGGCACTGTGCTGAGTGTGAGCCTGAAGTGAGTTTCGATCTCACAACCCCGAGGTCATGACCTGAGTCAAAACCAGAGTGAGAGGCTTAACTGACCAAGCCACCCAGATGCCTCAAAATGCAAACTAATATTAATGCCCACTGTTGACTCAGATCTATGTTAAACACATTCACATTTACCAAACTTGTTTAATTCTCAAGATAGATATAATTCCCTTTTGTGGGAAACGAGTCTTCAAGATTTAGCTCATAAACCTCAGGGATGACAGAAGAAAAGGAAAGAAAAATTTTGTGCTGCGGATGGATTTAGGTCAGATTCTTTCATTCCTTCCCAACCACAAAGAACCTCTTCCTGGTAACATTGTAACATCTTCACATTTGGTTAAAGGGCAGAGGTAGGGTGGGGGGAACAGGCTTCATTTCATTCTGAAATGTTTGGAAAGCCTTGATTTGAGGAGGTGCTGAATATTATAGCTTTAGTTAACTGTAAGCCCTCCCAGTCTAATTACTGCTCTAGTTTCTAAGCCATGTGTCTTTGAAGAACTTTTTCAAGCATGTAATGAGGCAAAGGAATGGAAAATTTTGGGGGGGGAAATGGGACTTTACCCATTCTGGGTGTATCAGAGAATGTAAGCATTCATTTGAACAAATGAAAGTTTAGGGCACAAAATAATAGGATTCTAAGGAATATGGGCTAGTACCCAGTCAATACATAAACATTCTGCAAAATGTATTGGTATGCTAGGTCACAAGCCGTTGTGTTTTTTGTATTTTTTTTCCCATTTCCCTGTCTTCTTTTTTCTGCCTTTCTGCAGATTATTTGAACATTTTTGGAATTCCATTTTGATTTATCTGGCATTTTTTGGTGCATATTTATATTATAGCTTTTTTCACGGTTGACATTATAGGTGCATAAATGATCAGAGTCTACTGGTATCAGCATTTTACTGGTTCTAGTGAAGTGTAGTTCTAGTTTCTTCCATTTATAATATAATCGCCATAAGTATTTCCTCTATAAACAGTGAAAACCATATCACGCACTGTCATAATTTTTGCTTCAGTGGTTGAACATAATTAGGGAGCTCAAGAGAAGGAGTGTCTATTGTATGTACCCATATTTGTACCCTTTGTATTGCTCTTCCTTCCTGATATTCCGAGATTCCTTCTTCTCCCCTTTTCCTTTCTGTATCAAGAACCTCCTGTAGACATTTGTTAAGGGTAGTTTTGTTGGTAACAAATCCTCCTCGTTTTCCTTCATTTGAGAATCTCTTGATTTCCCTATCATTGCTGAAGGATATTTTTCTGAGTAGAAGATTCTGGGTTGACAGTCTTTTAGCACTTGAGAAACATTAGCCACTTCCTTCGGGCCTCCTTGGTTCTGTTGCAAAATCTCCTATCAGTCAAATTGTGTTTCTTTTTTTGGTGAGCCCTTGTTTCTTTCTGGTTGATTTCAAGATTTCGCCTTGTCCTTGGGTTTTAGAAGTTTGAATATGATGTCTTGTTGGGGTTTTCTTTAGGTTTATCCTATTTGGAATTCATGTAGCTTCTTGAATGGTCCATGTGGATGCCAACCTCTCTTGCCAAATTTGGGAAAATTTTCAGCCATTATTTCTTCAAATACTTTTTTGTTCCCATCCTTTCTTTCCTCACCTTCTAGGACTCCAGTGACACAAATGTTAGCAATTTTGTTGTGGTCACATGGGTCCCTGAGGCTCTATTCTTTTCTTTTCCCTTTTTCTTTTTGTTTTCTCTCTGCATAGCACTGAGTAATTCCATTGTTCTATCTTTAAGTTTACTAATTCTTTCCTCTTTCCTCTTCATTGTGCCATTGAGCCCATATATTGAGTATTTAATTCTAGTGATTATATTTTAAATATCTCTTTGGTTCTAGCTGGAACAAATAATCCTAAAATTTGTATGGAATCTGAAGAGACTCCGAATTGCTAAGGAAATGTTGAAAAAGAAAAATGAAACTGGGGGCATCATGTTACTTGATTTCAAGCTTTACTACAAAGCTGTGATCACCAAGACAGCATGGTACTGGCATAAAAACAGACACACAGACCAGTGGAACAGAGTAGAGAGCCCAGATATGGACCCTCAACTCTATGGTCAAGTAATCTTCGACAAAGCAGGAAAAAATATACAGTGGAAAAAAGACAGTCTCTTCAATAAATGGTGCTGGGAAAATTGGACAGCTATATGTAGAAGAATGAAACTCAACCAATCTCTTACATCGTACACAAAGATAAACTCAAAATGGATAAAAGAACTTCAATTTGAGACAGGAATCCATCAGAATCCTAGAGGAGAACATAGGCAGTAACCTCTTTGATATCAGCCACAGCAACTTCTTTCAAGATATGTCTCCAAAGGCAAAGGAAACAAAAGCGAATATGAACTTTTGGGACTTCATTAAGATCAAAAGCTTCTGCATAGCAAAGGAAACAGTCAGCAAAACAAAGAGGCAACCCACAGAATGGGAGAAGATATTTGCAAATGCCAGTACAGACAAAAGGTTGATATCCAGGATCTATCGAGAACTTCTCAAACTCAACACACACAAAACAGATAATCATGTCAAAAAACGGGCAGAAGATATGAACAGACACTTCTCCAATGAAGACATGCAAATGGCTAACAGACACATGAAAAAATGTTCATCATCACTAGCCATAGGGGAGATTCAAATTAAAACCACATTGAGATACCACCTTACACCAGTTAGAATAGCCAAAATTAGCAAGACAGGAAACAACGTGTGTTGGAGAGGATGTGGAGAAAGGGAAACCCTCTTACACTGTTGGTGGGAATGCAAGTTGGTGCAACCACTTTGGAGAACAGTGTGGAGATTTCTCAAGAAATTAAAAATAGAGCTTCCCTATGACCCTGCAATTGCACTCCTGGGTATTTACCCCAAAGATACAGATGTAGTGAAAAGAAGGGCCATTTGTACCCCAATGTTTATAGCAGCAATAGTCACGGTTGCCAAACTGTGGAAAGAACCAAGATGCTCTTTAAGGGATGAATGGATAAGGAAGATGTGATCCATATACACTATGGAGTATTATGCCTCCATCAGAAAGGATGAATACCCAACTTTTGTATCAACATGGACTGGACTGGTAGAGATTATGCTGAGTGAAATAAGTCAAGTAGAGAGAGTCAATTATCATATGGTTTCACTTATTTGTGGAGCATAACAAATAACATGGAGGACATAGGGAGATGGAGAGGAGAAGGGGGTGGAGGGAAATTGGAAGGGGAGATGAACCATGAGAGACTATGGACTCTGAAAAACAATCTGAGGGTTTTGAAGGGGGGGAGGAGTGGGAGGTTGGGGGAGCCAGGTGGTGAGTATTAGGGAGGGGACAGTATTGCATGGAGCACTAGGTGTGGTGCATAAACAATGAATTCTGTTATACTGAAAAGAAATTTTAAAAATCTCTTTGTTTCTTTTTTTTAAAGATTTTATTTATTTATTTGACAGACAGAGATCACAAGTAGGCAGAGTCAGGCAGAGAGAGAGGAGGAAGCAGGCTCCCTGCTGCGCAGAAAGCTGGATCGATGCGGGGCTCCATCCCAGGACCCTGAGACCATGACCTGAACCAAAGGCAGAGGCTTTAACCCAGTGAGCCACACAGGCACCCCTCTTTGATTCTTTTTTATATCTCCCCCCCCACAAGACTTTCTCTTTTTTCTATTTGTTTCAACTATGTTTGTAAATCTCATCAATACAACGTTATGAAAGCTGTTTTAAAATTCTTGTCATATAATTCAAACAACATTGGTGTCGTGTCAGTCTTGGCATGTGTTTACTGCTCTTTCCCATTAAAGTTGAGATTTTCCTTATTTGGGTAGGAAGAGTCATTTTTTTACTGGGTGTTTTGGACATTTTGGATATTATGAGAATCTGGATCTTAAGTCTTCTGCTTTGGCAAGCCTCCCCTGACATCACACCAGTTGGGCAAAGGGAGGAAGTTCTGGATAGGGTTGGAGATCTAGGTTCTCAATTCAGTCTCTTGTGAAATCCTCAGAAGTAGAGGGCACCTTATTACAGCTGGGTGAGGATGGAAGTGTTAGACTCCCCACCTGGTCTTTGCTGACAAGAGTAGGGTGGAACTTTAGTTTTTTTTCATGGTATTTGGCTGGAGTTGGGTGGCTGTCAAAAATTTTCCATCTTGGGGCACCTGGGTGGCTCAGTGGGTTAAAGCCTCTGCCTTCAGCTCAGGTCATGATCTCGGGGCCCTGGGATCGAGCCCCGAATCGGGCTCTCTGCTCAGCAGAGAACCTGCTTCTTTCTCTGTCTCTGCCTGTGTCTGCCTACTTGTGATATCTCTCTCTCTGTCAAATAAATAAATATTAAAAAAAATATTTCCGTCTTGCTGGCCTGGCGCTTTCTTGATTCTTTGGCTGGGGTAAAGAAGATTTTTCTAGGCTTTCTTTTCTTTTCTTTTTTTGGGGGGGCATTTGTGCCTGTTTCTGTTTCCAGGCTTCTCCAGTACCCAGTCCAGAATATGAAAGGCCAAAAAGAAAATCTAGAGAGTTGACTTCCGTGTTGTTTCTAAGGTTTCTAGGTCTCTAGTGGATCTGTCTTCTTCTCTCAATCTTTTCAGCTCTTCTTTTTTCTTGAGATTTTATTTATTTGAGAGAGGGTGAAGGAGAGCATGAGTAGGGGGTGAGGCAGAGGGAGAGGGAGAAGCAAACTCCCTACTGAGTGGGGAGCCTGGCAATGTGGGGCTCCATCCCAGGACCCTCGGCTCATCACCTGAGCTGAAGGCAGACACTTAAGCAACTGAGCCGCCCATGCGCCCCTCCTTCCAAGTATTCTTCTGTTTGTTTTATATGCAATGTATAGATATAGGATTCCTTTTCTTTCGGTGCCTTTCTTGGTCACACTCCTTTGAAGAATAAAGAAGTAGACCGGATGAAGAATGGTGGGCAGCAAAGCAAAGTTTATTGAGTGACAGTAAAACTTTTTGAGTGAGAGTAGAAAGCTCAGGAAGAGGGAGGGGACCCAAAAGGTTTGCTATGGTAGTTTCTAAGTCTAGAGACCTTTATGGGCTTGCTGACACGTTGTTTTAATATGATTAGCCCTCCTACACCTACCTATTATGTGGGAAAGGGTGGAAGCATCATTCCAGGATGGTGTAAAATCCTTTTAAGGGTGGCTTGCTCTTAGGGTGGGAGACCCATGTCCCTGCCTGTCTTTCTTCCAACTGTCCTTCTTCACAGGGATCTAGCTGTATACCTAGAAGAAGGAGTAGGAAGAAGTGTGTCTGCTGTCTTCTAGCCATAATCTTTTAACTCGGTTTCACACACCCCCAGGGTCCAGATATTTTGAAGCAACTGTGAGCTCTGCCAAGTTCTATTACCAAGGTGGATCTATAGATCCCTGTCAGCTGGTCCCACCAAATATTCATATATATTGGAGATGTCGTTATGACTGGAGATATTAATTTAGGGGACAACTTATATTGGCTGACTTAACTGGGTCTAATTTGCCTTTTCAAATTGCATTCTGCCAGATTACTTTTGGCCATATTCCCCCCCCCCAAATCATAGGGCAAAGTCTTACCTCCTGAGTGAATATTGACTTTTTTCCTGATTGGTGAAACAATTTCAGGAAAGTTTGTTTGGGTTTAGAAGTGAAACTGAAAAGGTCTCTAGCTGCCTCCATTTTGATCTCAAGCTTTCTAGTTGGGTTCTTTTTCCAGCTTGTCTCTTGGCTCAGGTAGAAGATGTGAGGGCAAAGCATCTGCTGCTGGGAAGGCAAACTAACCCTTGAAGGAGTAAGTACTGCCTTGAGCCAGCAAGACCCCATGTGACTGACACCAAGACAGTGATCAACTGCACTACTGGGTATTTACCCCAAAGATACAGATGTAGTGAAAAGAAGGGCCGTCTGTACCCCAATGTTCATAGCAGCAATGGCCACGGTCGCCACACTGTGGAAAGAACCAAGATGCCCTTCAACGGACGAATGGATAAGGAAGATGTGGTCCATATACACTGTGGAGTATTATGCCTCCATCAGAAAGGGTGAATACCCAACTTTTGTAGCAACAGGGACGGGACTGGAAGCGATTATGCTGAGTGAAATAAGTCAAGCAGAGAAAGTCAATTATCATATGGTTTCACTTATTTGTGGAGCATAACAAATAACACTGAGGACATAGGGAGATGGAGAGGAGAAGGGAGTGGAGGGAAATTGGAAGGGGAGATGAACCATGAGAGACTATGGACTCTGAAAAACAATCTGAGGGTTTTGAAGGGGTGGGGGGGTAGGAAGTTGGTGGAGCCAGGTGGTGGGTATTAGGGAGGGGACAGTATGGCATGGAGCACTGGGTGTGGTGCATAAACAATTCTGTTAAGCCAGAAAAAAAAAAAAAAGACAGTGATCAGCTTCACCTTCTCTGCCGACCTGCATGATCTTATGAAGGATAATTAGAAGGCAGGCAAGCAGGGACAAGCCCCCACCCCCATCCTGACCCCACCCCAAGAAAAAACCACCCTTAAAAGGATTTTACACCACCCTGGAAGGAGCCCTCCAGCCTTTTGCATGTAACAAAAACCTGATTGGATGACAGGCGCAGGGAAGGTTAATCAGATTAAAACTGCAGCCAACAAGCGCATAAAAACCCCTATACTTAGACACTCCCTGGGCAACCCTCTTTGGTCCCCTATCTCTTTAGGGCTTTGTACTCTCACGTTGGTATTGCTCAATAAATCTCGCTTTACTGCCCACCACTCTGTCTGGTCCACCTCTTAATTCTTTGAAGCAGCGTGAGCAAAAATCTGGTAGTATTTCCAGCACTTGGGAGATAGTCTTTGAGATGTTAGTCCACTGTCTTTCTGGGGCTGGCCTCACTGAAATAAATCTGTTTCTCGTTTCTCTACCACTTTGTCTCTCTGCTGTTGGCTTTTGTCACTGGCCGGTAGCTAAACCTGGTCTGTTTGGGACCACCGAGCCAAGGGTTCTTGTGTCCCTGCAACAGATCTGCTTTCTGGAATCTCAAAGTTCATTTCGAATATGGTCTCCATTTACAGAGTTTACCTGTGAGGTATGGTTGTCGAGTAAATTGCAGAATGTTGTAAATTCCTTGTCAAGGGATCGTAAGTCTTGATACAGCAATAAGCATTCTGGAGTAAGCCCTGTCCAGACCGAGGACATAGATGACATGCCTGGAGGGCATCTCCAGAGGCAAAGGGGATCGCAGAAGAGCCTTGAGGGACGGCAAAGGGAGGGAAGGGCGTAGCATAAGTCTCAATGGGAGAACCAGTAATGTGGGAGAAACCCCAAAGGTTACAGAGAGTAGCCCACCCAAGGTGGCATATTCCTAAATTAGTCAACGTGACTGATTTTGCCTATCCAGATGGAGGAAGCCAGGTTATTTTGTTATGTATTATGATAATAAGAAAAACCGCATGCCAGGAATTGCAAATTCAGATGGCCACAGGCACCGTGGTGATGACACGGTTATAAAGAATATTTCCCTTCCTTCTTAGCTCTCCCATAATAACTGCAGTAACTGCAGCCTTTTTATCACTGACAAAACTCTACAAAGGCGTCCCGTCTCACCCAATAAATGACAGATTTTTCTGTCAGTAATCTGGGAGACCCTATCCTACCTCTTCCATAGTATCTCTCTGATCTCTTATTTTATGTTTTCTGCTCCGAACCAGAGTTGCTTTTTGTTGAAGACATGGGGTAAGCTCCCCTGGGCAGGGAATCCGAATCTTTCTCCCCTACCTTTTTTCCGGGTGGAGCTGTTGCCTCTGGCTAGAGCACTGTTCCCCAGGATGTGCACACGGCTCACCTCCCTCCCCCCGCCCCCCGTTCAGGTTTCTTCCCAAAAGTCTCCTCTGACTGAGGGCTTCCCTGGCTCCATAGGTAACATATTAGCCCTGGATTGCTCTCTACTTCTTCCTGGACTTTTTTACTTGGTACTTATCTCATCCAATAAACTATATATTTTACTTATTACATTGTGTGATATCTGTCTCTTTCCAACCCCACTAAACAGAAACCGCACAAAACCTCGTGATGGTTAGGCATTTTTGCCTGTTGAGTCCCTGCTTTATCTCCAGTACCTAGAATGAGGTACTGTACTAGGTCTGCCTACACTAGGTTCTCAGTAGATGGACAAGTGTTAAGTGAATGACACGGAGCACGTTGTGAGTGTTGGGTAAAGAATAGTGAGTGGGAAGCCTGCAGCAAAGCAGAAGGAGGGTGTGTGTCCCATTTCCTGTGATTTGAGGGCACATGAAAATCCAGATCAAATGATGCCAGACATTTGGATTTTCAGGAAAAGCTAAATGTCTCAAGTCATATATAAATGTTCCTAATTTTCAATTTTTCTATTTTATTGGGGTATTCTTTATGTATAATAAAGTGCATTTATTTAAGTGTTCAATTGATGAGGGTTTTTAAAAGATTTTTTTAAAAGATTTTATGTATTTATCTGTCAGAGAGAGAGTGTGCATAATGCATGGGGAGCGGCAGATGGAGAGGGGGAAGCAGGTTCTCCACTGAGCAGGGAGTCCAATGTGGGACTCAGTCTCAGAACCCTGGGATCCTGACCTGAGCCGAAGGCAGATGCTTAACTCACTAAGCCACCTAGGTGTCCAAAGATTTTATTTCTAAGTAATCTCTACACCAACGTGGGACTCAAACTTATATTCCCCAGATCAAGATTTGCACACTCCACCCCTCCATGAGTTTGGCTGTGTGTGTATGCAACCATCGTCACAAGTAAGAAACAGAATATTTCCATGGCCCCAAATGTTTTCTTGCGCAGCTCTGTGGTCCTTTCCTGCCACCTCTCCATCCCTGAGCCACTGATCTGCTTTCTGTCAATGCATACTGGTTTGCATATCCTTGAACATTATACAGATGGAATCATGCAGTGTATGCTTTTGTTTTCTGGCCTCTTGCACTTAGCATAATGACCTAGAAAGTTAATCATAATGTGTATATAATTCTTTTTTTTTAATTGTCAAATAGTGCTTTCTGGGATGAATATGCCACAATTTGCGTATCTGTTCACTTGGTGATGGACTTCCGGGTTGTTTCGGTTTGGGCAATGACAAAGCTGCTGTGAATATTCATGCACAAATGTTAGAGGGGAACTGTGTTTTCATTTCTCTGTAATTCTCCTGATTTTTAAATATTGGTCACTAGTGTAAAAAAATTTTTTTTGAACCCAAGCAGGTCAATAATGAGTGGTTCAAACAAAACACAGCTGCCAGCCAGATCCAGCCTGTGGCTGGCTGATTTGCAGTAGGTACTAGTGTTGTATGCTTTTCTTTTCTTTTTTTTTTAAGATTTTATTAATTTATTTGAGAGAGAGTAAGAGAGCACAAGCAAGGGGAGGGGCAGAAGGAGAAGCAAACTCTCCATTGAGCAGGGAGCCTGATGTGGGACTCCATCCCAGGACCCTGGGATCATGATCTGAGCCCAAGGCAAACGCTTAACTGACTGAGCCACTCAGGCACCTCTATGCTTTGTTTTGGTGACACATATATCCTGTGGTTTTTTAATTACACTGGCTTGAGACTGTAGCCTAGATGTCCGCATTCACCATCCAGAGGTTAGGTCATGAGGATGCCATGAGAGGAGGCCATCATTTATGACCTTGGCAGTGCTCCTCTGCCTGGGAAGCCTCCACGGGGCCAGCTGTAAGGAGTTGATCCTTCCACAGGGTTCTAGGGACAGGACCCATCAGGACAGTTGTCATAAGTCTGTTTGGGGTACTTACTTGGGGTACCTCTGTCTGTCCCCTCACCATTCCACCCAAAAAGCAGCCTGGGAGTCAGACATGCCTCTTTCCTTTCTGTGTGGGTGACCTGCCAGTTCCTTAGCTCCGGCAGGTGGCCTCCTAAAGGCCAGCATTGAGATTTCCAGGAAGGCCGAATACAGGGATCTTTTGTTCTCTTTGACATGAGGAGGAGGGAACATTGCAGGACTGGGTTGAACATGAAGCCCTGTTTATTTATTTTTTATTTCCTTTCTATCAGAGGTAGAAAGAGGGGAAAAGAGGTCACTCCCAGCTCTGGAAGGTAGCAGAGTCCTCCGTGCAAAGGGAAAGTCAATAGAGGAAGGTCAGTTTGGGCAAAGATAGGGGATGGTGGCCTCGTGAGACCTTCAGTCCCTTGGCTGAGATGCTGTCAGGAACCCACCAGCAATAGGGCAGAGATCTCTGAGGACCACGTGAGGACGGCTTCCTGCTGGCGTACTGGCAGGGGATATTGCCACAGGGGAGGTGGCAAATGGGAGACCCCATGGTGGCTGAGACGGTGGTTTCAGGGTACACGCAGGACACCCCCTGCAGACTCCTCAGTGTGGGATGAACTTGAAGGGGCTGGATTCTGCAGATCATGTGTGAACAGGCCCAGAGGAATATTGCTTTGTTATCAGTTTTATGCCTCTATCCTTGAAAATTTAAAAAAAAAAAACCCACACAATTTCACTTTCTTCTTTTATTATAACAATAGTACACACTTGTAAAAATTTCAAAACATTTAGAAAAGTATGAAGAATCATGTAAAAGTCATTGGAGTTTCCACTATGTAGAGATACCCACTGTTAAGTTCTGAAGAATATCTCCCTAGATTTTTCATTATTCAGGGAGCCAGGATATATCACATCTGCATTATAACATATATAGTATGTAATATGTAATACACTGTATATTGTATACACACATATATGTATACATGCATACACATACATAAGCATACACATATTTCACGATGAAAACGTCTTATTCTGTTCCCTTCCTCTCAGGGCTGGATGTGGGCTCACACCAAGCCTTCCTGGGAATCAGGCAGGAAAAAGGCTGAGGGAATCTAGGGGCTCACCACAGTACCTCTGAAGCCTTGAATAAAGCCAGCAAAAACTCAGTAAAGGCTTACGGGGACTGGAGTTACGGTGAAGGACTAAGTTTCACATTGGAGTTCGAGGTGAAGTAAGACCCCTGCACGTGGGTACAGAGGTGCAGTGGCAGGTGAAAGGGTGAAGTAAACCACCAGGAAGGAGCCAAACTCTCAAAGGCCTTGGCCTTGGTGTTAATCTAATCCACTGTCACCAGGTCCAAAGCCAGTTCAACCCCAGTGGGGCACTTAGCTACTATGTGGCATTCTCTCTCTCTTCCCATGCATATGTATATATTAATACCTGTGTATGAATATGTATCAGTACATACATATGTATGTGTCCACAAACATATATAGATACAGATGTCTATGTAAAACTTTAAAAGGAGTTATCATACAATCTATTATGTAGAGTGATGTACTTTTTAAAAAAATTATTTTTATTAACATATAATGTATTGTTTGCCCCAGGGGCACAGGTCTGTGAATCATCATGCTTACACATTTCATAGCACTCACCATATGTGCCTTTTTTTTTAAATTATCATGCAAGTTGTATCATGGGATTTTTTTCACTTAGCCTATCTTAAATAACTTTCTACAGAAACGAGAAATCTCCAGTTGCTGACTTTTTCATGGCAAAATGATATTCTACTATATGATTGGATCAAAATATGAACTCTTCTGTGATTGAACAGAAGATTATCTAGCTTATTAGATTATTTCAGTTTTTTGCAATAAATGTTTGGCATATATATTGATGCATATTTTGTCTAATAATTTTTTAGGATACATTCCTAGAAGTAGGATTGTTGGGTCATGGAGTATGTCCCTTTTGAAGGCTTTGTGGTACAGATTACCAAAGGCCTCTCCCAAACATGGTAGTAACTGTGTTGCCAACTAATTCTGTATGTGGGCTCATTTTCCTAGATGTATGCTTATCAGTGGATAAGGTGATTCTTTTTTTTTTTTTTAATTTTTTATTTTTTATAAACATATATTTTTATCCCCAGGGGTACAGATCTGTGAATCGCCAGGTTTACACACTTCACGGCACTCACCAAAGCACATACCCTCCCCAATGTCCATAATCCCACCCCCCTTCTCCCAACTCCCCTCCCCCAGCAACCTTCAGTTTGTTTTGTGAGATTAAGAGTCACTTATGGTTTGTTTCCCTCCCAATCCCACTTGTTTCATTTATTCTTCTCCTACTGATTCTTAAATATTTTTAGCAATCTGTTGGCTAAGAAATTTTAGAGTTTTTTTTTAAATCTATTTTTATTTATTTATTTTTTAAAGATTATTTATTTATTTATTTGACAGACAGATCACAAGTAGGCAGAGAGGCAGGCAGAGAGAGAGGAGGAAGCAGGCTCCCCACGGAGCAGAGAGCCCGATGCAGGGCTCGATCCCAGGACCCTGGGATCATGACCCGAGCTGAAGGCAGAGGCTTAACCCACTGAGCCACCCAGGTGCCCTGATCTAATGTTTCATGGTTCTGTCTGCTATTATGCTGCAAAGATCTTTATTTCCCCTACGAGTATAAAATTATCCACCTATTTCATGATTTTTCTAGGACTTTTATGTTATATTTTACACAAATATTTAAATAGACCTGATATATTTTTTCTTAGACCTTTAAGGAATGATTTAACTTTATTTTTCATATTTTGCAAATAGCTAGCCAGTTGCCATAGCACTTTTATTTCGTCTGACTTCCAATATCTAACTGATGACAATCTTAATTTGGCTCCCATATTGGTGGTAACAGACAAGTATAACAAACACATTTGGAAGCTGCCTGTCCATGGGTAATGCTACCCTTATCCTATTCACGTTTTGCATTCCAGGAGCTGCATTCCACACTAACCCCTCTAGAACACTTGCTTGCTATTTTTATTATACCCTAGAGCAGCCTTGCAAAACTTTTGAGGATGCCAGCCATATACTCTATTCCCTTAGCAGCCAGAAGATCATGCCCAGTTTTTCTTCTGTTTTGTGATAAGGACTTCGAACATGAAAAATTGTAAGACCTACATTGTTTGTTTTCTTGAGGCCAAAGGAAAAAAAAATTCACTTCCCTTTCTTCTAAGCCATAGAGAAGTTTCCTTCTCTGAACCAGCTTGTAAAAGACAAACCTTCTGGGGATACTGTTTCTGCTCTTGTCAGAGAGCCCTTAAGACTTGCTGCCAGGGGCTGAGCTCCAAGGCTCAGTCGGTAAAGCATCTGCCTTCAGCTCTGTTCGTGATCTTGGGGTCCTGGGATTGAGTCCCATGTCGGGCTCCCTGCTCCGCATGGAGTCTGCTTCTCCCTCTGCCTCTGTTGCTCTCCCTGCTTCTGCTCTCTTCCTCTCTCTCTGACAAATAAAATTTTTCAAAAAAAAATATTTCGTTTCTAAGCATCTCAGATCTGGTTTTAGCCTGGGGACTGTACTAGAATCTCCTTTCACTTGGGCCTCTGGGAAGGATATGTTTGGAGAATCTTTTTTGCTTGGATTTCAAGACTCTTGTTGTCAATCATGTCAACCACAAGTCCCCAGGGAAAAGGAGAGCCTTCTGTCTGAACACTGTTTACTAACTTATTTTATTCTATCACACACTCTTTATTTACCCAGGAGCTAGGTACTGATCAAATCTTTTTAGAAAATGGGAACTCGTGACTACACCCTACTTTATATTATAATGATTTGTATATGTTTCTCCCTTACTGAATTATGGAGAACTTGAGGGTAGATTCCTTGTTTTGTATATATTTGTCTCTTTCTGGGGCAAGATACAAGATAAAATAATGAATAGCATAGGAATGGACTTCATTCTCTTGGGACTTCTTTAAGATTAGGCAGGGTGACAAGAATGGCATGGCAACGGAATATAATATGAGATAGATAAATGAGAGATGGATAGGAGGGGCTCGGCGTTGCTCCATAAATGAATGCTAATAGAGAAAGGAAATGAGATTCTTCTTAAAAAGCATGCTTGGTCACCCTTGAAAGAGAAGGAGAGGGGCGTTTGGGTGGCTCAGTTGGTTAGCTATCTGTCTTTGGCTCAGGTCATGATCTCAGTGTCCTGGAATCAAGCCCCACATCAGGCCCCCTGCTTAGCATGAGAGTCCGTTTCTCCCTCTGCCTCTAACCCTCTGCCTGCTTGTGCACATGCTCTCTTGCTCTCAAATGAATAAATAAAATCTTTTAAAAAAAGAGAGGGAGGGGTGCCTGGGTGGCTCAGTGGTTAAGCATCTGCCTTCAGCTCAGCTCATGGTCTCAGCGTCCTGGATTGAGCCCCATGTCGGGCTCCTTGCTCAGCTGAGAGCCTGCTTCTCCCTCTCCAACTCCCCCATGCTTGTGTTCCCTCTATCACTATCTCTCTCTGTCATAAATAAATAAAAATCTAAAAAAAAGAGAGAGAGAGAGAGAGAGAGAGGGAGAGAATGAGAAAAACATGAAGAAAGGAGATAAGAAAGGAATCAAAAGAACTGGGATGTGTAGATGCATATGAAAATTGAGAGAGGAAGAAGAGAAGGGGGAGGTGAAGAATAGGCAGGAGGTTAAGCCAGTGGGTTAGCTGAGGGATATTGAGAATATCAGCACTAGATTGTAGTAAAAGTGTAGTACAAGCGTCACTAGACTGTAGCTGGATACTTGTTCAGCAAATCTCACAGTAGAACCAACTCCCTGGCCACTGAATCCTACAAGGCCCCTTTCCTGTCCTTCTCAGAATTTAGTGATGGGATGGGAAGGGACAGAAGAAGCTAAGGATAGCTCAAGATAGTCATGATGACACCATTCATAGTAATAAGAGGTGGGCAAAGAAATTAGTTAGGTCTTAGGTTGCTTTCACACTTGAGTTCCAGGTGTGAGCAGCTTGTCCAGATGGAAATAACTAGTGGAATGTACACTGGAGAAAAGGTCCCATTGGGAAGAAGCCATGAAATTGGATAATTCCTGAGGGAAAGGACAGAGAGGAAGATAAGTTAAAGAATTAATACTGAATTTGAGGGTCATCACCTCGGTGGTTCCTTCAGGTGGCAAGAGGAGGAAAAGGCACAGTCAAAGGAAACTGGGGTTGTCTGGGGAAGAAGAGCCCCAGAAATGTGGTGTCAGCCAACCCAAGAGAAGAAAATGTCAAGAGACATGCAGTAGGTGACCAATGGTGATAAGAAGTTGAGGACAAAGATTGGATTTGGGGATAAGAAGATCAGTGGCCATGTTTAAGAACCATTTTAGTGAGGTAGAAACAATGGACATCCCCCGATAGGGAATGAGGGAACCATTGAGTGAAGGTACTGGGGAGTCTTCTAGCATGGCTGTGTCCCCTGGGGCCTCAGTAGAAATGCAGATTCTCGGGCCTTAATGACTCAGAATCTGTGTACTAACATCATTGCCCAGGTGATCCACATGCACAATGGTTTTTGAGAAGCTGCAGGGTGTTGGTTCAAGGTGATGGGTAGGGACCGAACATTGATAGTAGTATCTGGAGGTGACGGCGTATTGTAAAGAAGCATTTTTCAGAATAGGGGAGAGATGCGCAGGTTTGGGGTCAGAAAGGAAGGGATGGGAGGTGGGGAAGGTAGTCAAAGGAGAGACTTAAAGAAAGGAGATGGATGGATCCAGGAGCAGGAGGAGAGAAGCTTCTCTTGCAGGAAGGAAGGAGGATGGAAGGGACATGGAAGGTGGAGAAAAGGTCATCATTTCTCATGTAATGCACAGCCTTGGGCCAGGGGCTGGCCTGGGTCGTCTGTCTTTGGACCATCCTAAGACATTGCTGTCCCTTAGTCATGATTCATGGAAGGAAAACCGGTGTGCAGGGCGAACCGCGACAGAAGCAGAATTCCCCATTGTCATCGTTGCGATTCCGAGGGCATCGGAAGGAGACCCTTCCCCAGAGTTATTTCCTCAATCTTAATTTTTTGTTGTTGTTGTTAAATGGCTTTACTGCATCTTAAGCGATATTTTATTTTTTATTTATTTTTAAAAAAGTGTTATTTATTTATTTGACAGAGAGGTCACAAGCAGGCAGAGAGGCAGGCAGAGGGAGAGGGGGAAGCAGGCTCCCCGCTGAGCAGAGAGCCCGATGTGGGGCTTGATCCCAGGACCCTGGGATCATGACCTGAGCCGAAGACAGAGGCTTTAACCCACTGAGCCACCCAGGTGCCCCTAGAACCAGAACTTTTTAAAAAAGATCAAGAAGTTTCCTGTGTCTTCCTATTGGCCCATATTTTGATACAGGGAGTTGGAAGTGTGGGAGACTGTGATCACAGGAAGTATGTGGTGAGCAGGGAAGAGAACGTGCCAAAGGTGAAGGAAAATAAAGAGATATTGCATACCAAAGAGAAATTTCCCCCAGTTCACAAATGTTCTCGGAGTCTCCCTAAAATAAATTTCCCTCCAATTCATGTGGGGTTAGCATTCAAGTTATAGGAATAGCCCAGTACTTGTTTCCAAACGTGTTTTAAAAATAGTTCTCATATTTTAATCCACGGTATTCATTTCTACTAACATCAAAGTTCAACTTTCCTATACATCACTCAGAGTTAAGATTGAAAATATGCTCTACTCTTTTTCTTTTTTTTTCAGCTGATTATGAAATAATGCAGAGACACAATGTACTCCATACACTAGGAAGGGTTTGAGGGTTTTAAATCCAGTGCAAAGAGTCAGTGGGTGGAAATATATCCAGATTCCTATATTCTTTGTCAAACATTCATGGCATATCTGCTTCAAAGTCATCGTGCTCCAGCTCGGTTCATTTTATAGCAAAACTGGTTTCACGCAATTTCAAAGTTGGGATTTTTACATAAGGTGAAGTTGAGAATTCTTTTCCTTTTTTGAAGATTTATTTGTTTGAGAGAAAGAGCATGAGTGGGGACACAGAGAGAGAGAATCTCAAGCAGACTTGGTCTTTGAGTGCTGAGCCCATACCAGGGCTTGGTCTCATGACCTAAGCCGAAACCACGAGCTGGACATTCAACCAACGAAGCCACTCAGGCACCCTGACGTTGAGAAATCTTAATTCATTCTCACCTACTTGGCTTCAGTTTAAAATCTTGTTATGGGGGCGCCTGGGTGGCTCAGTGGGTTAAAGCCTCTGCCTTCAGCTCAGGTCATGATCCCAGGGTCCTGGGATCGAGCTCCACATCGGGCTCTCTGCTCAGCAGGGAGCCTGCTTCCTCCTCTCTCTGCCTGCCTCTCTGCCTACTTGTGATCTGTCTGTCAAATAAATAAATAAACAATTGAAAAATAAAAATAATAATAAAATCTTTTTATGATTTAGGCAGAGGGTTGCAGAAACCAAAATACATCTAAACTGTAGAAATCAGGAGAGCTTGTTGCCATGACAATGTGCCTTTGCCTCCCCTGGCATATTGGGAATGGCGCTCTCTCATCACCTCACTTCTGCTGCCGCTATCTTCCACCTTGGATTTCTTCCTCAGGTAGTTTCAGTGAATGGTTTGGGCCTCTCCCCAAGGTGGAAAATTCCTGTTGTTGACATAAGCCAGCAGGTAGGTGAGGTCCCTAAGACCTGTGACTGCTTGTTGTCTTGAAACTCTACTGGTGCAGAAAATGATGCCTGGCATACCCCAGATTTTATTTATTTATTATTTTTTTTCTTTTGCTCAAAAAAAAAAAAAGGGACTAGTGGAAAGTTAGAACATGTCTGGATAAGAATTGCAGGTTTGGTTTTTTTTTTAAGATTTTATTTATTTGTCAGAGACAGAGGGAGAGAGAGCGAGTGAGCACAGGCAGACAGAGAGGGAGGCAGAGGCAGAGGGAGAAGCAGGCTCTCTGCCGAGCAAGGAGCCCGATGTGGGACTCGATCCCAGGACCCTGGGATCATGACCTGAGCAGAAAGCAGCTGCTTAACCAACTGAGCCACCCAGGCGTCCCAGAATTGCAGGGTTTTAACACAGTTCTGGGAATATCTGTCATTGTGCAAGAGAGCAGCCCCAGGGTATCTGTGTCCTGCCCCCTCCCCTACCCCCCTACCCCTTTTAGCAGCTAGGTAAACAGCATTCGTCTCTGGAGTCCAGCTTCAAGGCCTTCCTTGCCTCCCTAGTGGAAATGACTTCACTGTCATCTGGTGAGCTGACTTATTGCAACAGTCACCCAGCCTCTGAGTTACTGAGTAGAGGGAGGGTGGCAGCCTTTGAGGTCTCCCTGCAGGATTCCAGCCAAAGTTTGCAATCTCAACTGTTTACAGGGACAGATAGGTGATACAAATTGAGCAAGGCAGGTGCGTGGAGACGCAGAGAACCGCAGAGCTCTTGCCCAATAGGAAGACCTTGGCTTGGTTTAAAGTGGCCAGCGCCTCTTTGCTCCATGTAGTTTCTGTCTCCTGGGAATGTGACTCCATGTTGCAAGCTCTTCACATTTGTCAAGAGAGGCCAGATATTTATGGAAAATCAATTCATCATAAACTGTTGGCACCAGAGTCATAAAATATTCATCAAAGGTTCAAAAACATGTTGCCTCCTTCAAGTCCTCGCTCAAATGCCACCTTGTCAGTAAGGATCTCCCTGATTACTCATTTTTTTTCTTAAATTAATACAACGACTCATGAGATCATGACCTGAGCCAAAAGCACGAGTGAGAGACTCAACTGACTGAGCCACCCAGGTGCCCCCTGAGGACACTATTTTAAATGACACTCCTTGCCTTGCTCTGCATGTCCTTGTTCTCTTTCTGTCTCATCAGCAACTGTGTTTGGCCTACAGTAGGTACTCGGGAGTATTATTGAATAAATACAGGTCAAGAACACAGAAACAGGACTAGAGGAAGGTGAGTGAGGCCCCTAGGGTGCAGGGAGCTTGCAGAACAGCAAAGGGAGCACCTCCCTAAATTTTGTGTCACAGCTGTCACCCCCTCCTCCCCTCAGCCATTGCCCTGCTGATGCACTGGCCACAGTGGTCCCTGACATGATTTTGAGGGTAGGGTAAGAAACAGGAGAATGGATTGGAGCATTTAGGAATTCATATGCTGCTCTTGTTAAAAACATAATAGCCCCAATAAATCTCGAAAGTGCACAGGTGGTACTGGCTAGGAACAGTGCATGATCTCCAGTGGGAATGCATTTCTTCTGGGGATTGGGAATTGGAGTTTATGCTCTCTTCTGTATTTTTACATAGAAAAAACATAAAATCTGAGGAGCTCATGTGAAAATTTCCATCCGCGAGGAGAGACAGAATTGATTTCAAGGCTAGGCCCAGGATGATGAGAGTTGAGAGTGCCTATGTATTGAAAAGCACAGAACTGTGGAACAAATAGAAAAGAGAAGGAATGTCTGTGGCCGAGAATAGTATGACCAATTTCAAATAACCCATATAATCCGTTTCAAACTGAAGTCAAGGCAAAGCTTTGAATGAGAAGTAGTAATCATAAGAAAATTTTCAGATACTGCCACAGGGTCCAATCAGCATTTTTTACGTATAGCTCTGCTGGCTGAAAGGGATGTCATTCTGCCCTCAGACCCACCAGAGGGCCATACTATAGGATTAATGTTGTGGGCTGGGTTTTTTTTTTTTTTTTTTAAAGATTTTATTTATTTATTTTAGAGAGAGAGAGCATGAGAGTAGAGAAGTCAGCAGGAGATGCAGACTCCCCGCCGAGCAGGGAGCCTGATGTGGGACTTGATCCCGGGACTCCAGGATCATGACCTGAGCCCAAGGCAGTCGCTCAACCAACTGAGAGACCCAGGCGCCCTGTTGTGTGTTGTTAAATGGGAGATTTGGGGCGCCTGAGTAGCTCAGTGGATTAAGCCGCTGCCTTCGGCTCAGGTCATGATCTCGGGGTCCTGGGATCGAGTCCCACATTGGGCTCTCTGCTCAGCAGGGAGCCTGCTTCCCTCTCTCTCCCTCTCTGCCTGCCTCTCTGTCTGCTTGTGATCTCTCTCTGTCAAATAAATAAATAAAATCTTTAAAAAAAAAAAAAAATGGGAGATTTGGACTGAGGTGCTGAGATAGGATAGCTACCAGGTAGCCACGGGGCTAATGAGGCCAATCAAAATGCAGACTGCTCAAGGAACCACTGGAGAACTGGTTTGTCCAGCAGAGTGTGGGGCAGGGGTGGGGGGGTGGGGGGGAGGAACCCATCAAGGGCACTTTGAAAGCACTCACGATAGTCTTCATAGAAGGATCATTTGTAGGCGTCCATCTTGCCAGACCGTGCAAAGCCTTTCAGGATGACTTCAGTCAAGAAAGAACTCTCTGTACTCCTTTGCCTTCTTCCCTCCAACCCCAGGGGTCTAGGAGTCTTGTTTAGCAGGTGGAGAGACGAAGAAATGCCCACTTCCACTCCTTGACAGCTTACCCTTGCTCAGACTGTGAAAAGAACCAATGAATCACAGAAAGTTCTGCATATTGCATGGGACTCAGCCAGCTCATTATCAAACGAAAATTGCTTTGTGACCTAAAGGGACCCAGGACAGCCTATTTCCTAAGAGGGAGCAGGAAAGTCATAGAACAGGCTGGATTTTGTTAAGGAGGAGGGGAAACAAAATACATTTAAAGAGACAGTGGGAGACAAACCTTGCTTTTTTGTTTAAAAAAAAATCACATCTCACGAAAGTGCTTGTTTGGTGCCCTAATCAACCAGAGCTAAAGCAGACCCTGCAGTGATCCTATGACCAAATATCGGCCATTCTTGTTAAATTACCTAGAAAACTTGCTCTTAAGAAGGAAAACTAATGAGCATAGCTTAATAAGAGTTGGGCCGCGGCGGGGATCAGGTGCGGCTGTAAATGCATTTGTATGGCAGTCCCTGGGAGTTAAAGAAGTTTCTTAGCTCAGGCTGCTATAACCATTCAAAGAGTGGTTCGAAGAACAAATAGTTATTTTTCACAGTTGTGGAGACTGAGAAGTCCAAGATCAAGGCACTGGTAGATCTGGAGTTCTGGTGCGGACGTTCTTTCTGGTTTGTAGATGACCAT
This sequence comes from Mustela erminea, assembly GCF_009829155.1. Taxonomy (NCBI): domain Eukaryota; kingdom Metazoa; phylum Chordata; class Mammalia; order Carnivora; family Mustelidae; genus Mustela; species Mustela erminea. The sequence continues at coordinate 17,926,886 of NC_045616.1, read as the reverse complement.
CTCCTCTTTGTATCTTCACATAGCAGGGACAGCAGAGAGGAAGCTAGTTTTCTCATGTCTGTCCTTAAAAGGTCCCTGATCCCAACAAAGGGTTCCACCCTCACAAAGACCCCGTCTCCAAATCAGATTGAGGATTAGGGTTTCAACCCAGGAGTTCTGGGGTCGGTGGGGAGGGCACAAACATTCAGTCTAGAGTAAGAAGTGAAGGAGCTCTCAGTAAAGGTCTTGGAAGGAAGAAAGGGGACCCCTGCAGTCCTGGGGATCTTGGTGGTGGGGTTTTATCCCCTCATTAAAGATTTAACCCCTCACCAAAAGACAAGATTCCAAAAGACGAGATTCTCCCTTGCAAAATAGAATCCATGTTCTTCATCCAGACTTTTCTTTTTTTTTTTCATCCAGACTTTTCAATCCAGATGTTGTAAAAGGAGATTTTGAATCACAATGAACAAGCTCTAGTAATGAGAGAGCTAGCGATTTTATTGTCGAGTCACATAAGCAAGTGGAAGGAGGGCAATCTCAGAAGGCAGATCTCCTGCTTAAGGCTCTATGCGTCTCCGTTTTCTCCCCTGTAAAAAAATAGGGACATTAAGACTGCTTTTAGGATTGCCAGGGTATGAAATGAGAACATAAATAGAAATAGAGTGTCTTGCACATTGTTGGACTGCAGCCAACATTCAATAAATGAGAGCTATCATTATTAAAGTAGAAGATGAGCCACCTACATTGAGAAGAAAGTCACTTACAGCATTACATTACTTATCTCTCGGGTCATCATTATTGTGCAATGGAAGTTTTATGAACATTCTCATGGAAATTTTATATAGGAAGAAATGTATGTATTGAGTGTAATCTGCTTGCCTTCCTTAGACTACAAGGAAGCACGTGACCAAAGACTTGTATAATGGCCAGAGAAAAGCTTCCACATGTATCCTCCTAGAAAATGGTCACTTTTATTTCACACCCTAAAGATATGTTTGGAGGGTTTCAACAATAACTTCCAAATGCTTTAGGAAGATTAGAAGGGCTGTTCCACAGTGAGTTTTTTAGAGGGAAAAGACTGAATTATTCACACTATTAGTTACACTATTACAGCTAAAGTGACGACTCTTTATGCAAATAGTTTCATGTTTTTTTTTTTTTCTTAAGCCATATTGGTAAATATTTGTAGGACCTGACCAACCAAACTGAGATGAGTTCCCAGAGTCTCAGGGTAAAACTGTTAAAAGTTTTTGTCTGTAGTTTTTAGAAGTTTCAACAACGTACAGCTTAAGTTGTGGCTCATAGAACAAATATCGTTCCTCCCCATGCCAATATGGTTAGCAGTGTGCTTGCCATCGGCCAATAAGAATGGATGATGAGATTCTGGCCCTTTCTTGACGAGTAAGAAGTTGTGACCTTGAGGCTGGTGACATAAATGATTGCACAGGCAGATATTTGAAGACTCCTATTAGACTGTTCATGTATGGCTCACATCTGTGCCCAAGTCCCTGATTTTCGATATGCCATCCCTTTGTCTACCTAAACTTTGTTGGGAACCATTCTCCCTCATCTGAGCTCAGGTCCTGGGACCCTCAGTGAAATGCTGGTGCACCTGTTAGCCCAGAGTAGGGCTCTTTTGCGGATGGGAAAATAGGATGTGCGATTTTGGAATTTTCTACTACCCAAATTTTTTTTAAAAGATTTTATTTATTTATTTGACAGAGAGATCACAAATAGGCAGAGAGGCAGGCAGAGAGAGAGAGGAAGGGAAGCAGGCTCCCCACTGTGCACAGAGCCTGATGCGGGGCTTGATCCCAGGACCCTGGGATCATGACCTGAGCTGAATGCAGAGGCTTTAACCCACTGAACGACCCAGGTGCCCCTCTACTACCCAAATTGCATCTTGATTGCAGTAGTACTTACATGTGTGTATCTCACACACACACACACTTCAAAACTCACTGAACTGTGTACTTTAAAGGGATGCACTTAATTATATCTCAACACAACTGATTAAAAAACTGTAGAATAAAATAGTTATGCTATAATCAGATTATTATTCACTTCTCCATAAAGTAATCATTGACATTAAAAACAAAACCCTTTGAGTGCCTCAGTGGCTCAGTCATTGAGCGTCTGCCTTCAGCTCAGGTCATGATCCTGGGCTCCTGGGATAGAGTCCCACATTGGGCTCCCTGCTTGGTGGCAAGCCTGCTTCTCCCTCTCCCCTGCTTGTGTTTCCTCTCTCTCTGTGTCTCTCTCTATCATATAAATAAAATCTTAAAACAAAAGCAAAAACAAAAAAAACCCTTCAGTGGCTCCCATTTATCTATAAGATTAAATTCACAGTGCTACAGTAGATATTTAAATCTCTCTTCTGTATGGTCTCAAGCTACCTTCAGCAAAGGTATTTAACCTGTTTTGTGTAACGGGTCTTTTGGTGGTCTGGTAAAAACTATGGACTCCTTCACAGAGTAACGTTCTTAAACACATAAAACAAAACACATAGGAGAACAAAGGAAACTGATTCTGTGGAAATGGTAGCAAAATACCTGTGCAGTTTGTGATAGAGTAGTATATGTTCTTTCTTATGACCTAACAAGATCTAGCATAAATCTCCTAACTACCATAATTTCTTTTTTTTTTTTTAGATTTTATTTATTTATTTGACAGACAGAGATCACAAGTAGGCAGAGAGGCAGGCAGAGAGAGAGAGGAGGAAGCAGGCACCCCACTGAGCAGAGAGCCCGATGCGGGGCTCGATCCCAGAACCCTGGGATCATGACCTGAGCTGAAGGCAGCGGCTTTAACCCACTGAGCCACCCAGGCGCCCCCTAACTACCATAATTTCAAAGTATCGATGAGCCACCAGTGAGCATAAATCATAGTTTAAGATGTCTGCAACATTCAGGTGAAAAGAAATAATCTGTGAGTGTTAATGGTGAAGGAGTAACATATACTGCTAATAATCTTATGGGTTTTTGTTGTTGTTCTTGTTGTTTTCCCCACATTCATGATGGAAGGAAATGCTAAATTTCAGTGAAAGATCAATGAAAATAAAGGTGCATTTTTTTCCCCTATCACATTCAGCCTCCCTCCATACACACCATCCCCACCCTGACTCCTTCCCTGCCTTCTTTCCAGGTTAAAAATGCCTGCCTATTCCCGAGCTCCCTGACAGGCCCCAAGACACCCCTTGCTTGAGTGCAGAGGTCCCCATCCTAAAGACGCAGAGACAGCAGGTAACATGAGTATGTTAACAGGTGGGAAAGCCAGGCAGTGGAGGACAGGACCGTAAAGACTGATACACAAAGCCTGTGTCTTTGCTCAGGGCATTCTCATAAAACTTTTCTTTCCCTTTCTTTCTTTCTTTCTTTCTTTCTTTCTCTCTTTCTTTTCTTTCTTTCTTTCTTTATACAGTAATGTACTCGCCAAATAAAGATTAGCCAGCCTGGAGTTGGCCAGTGTGTAACTACTGCTTAATCAACCAGAATGAACTGCCAGTTCTCTTCCCTCTGCCCTCCCCTGCCGCATCTCCAGAGAGTTTCCCTTCTGCACAAATTTCTTCCCTCTAATCTCTGTTAATCAAAACACAGCTAGTTCAGAAGTTGGCATTTCCTGCTTCCCCTTGCTGGAAGTCATCTGGTCCTTGTTTGGGCTCCCAGAACACTGGGTTCGAATCTTTGTCTGTGTTCTGTTCTGTTTTGTTTTGTTTTTGTTTTTTTAAGGACAGGTCACATTTTGGCTTGTACTGTGTTGACTGATGTGCTCATTTCATCTGCTCCAATCCATCCCAAGCTCCTAGATGGCAGGACACAGCCCTGTTTCTCTTTGCAGCTCCCCACTATGCACCCCCCTCCCCGACCTGCACTCTCTATGCACAGAACTGAGCAGACATAGGAGTCAGGATAGTTGTATGGAGTCAGCCCCTGCCTCCCTGCCTCTTTCTGCCTCTGTCTCTGTCTCTTTTCTCCCACCACTAGAACTAAAGCCCTGATATAACCTTTCTTTCATGGAAGGGCTTACAGTTTAGCCACAAACCTCTCAGCCAGAAAAGTAATTGATGTTACTTAAAGCCTTCCTCCAGGAATGGATATTCCTTTACTAAATCACCCATTCTTATAACCCCTTAGAAATAAAGTGAGCACTTACTGTATGAAATACATCAGGTCGGATCACACCTTGATCCGAGTTTGTGAAACTGATTCTTAGTAGCCTGGAGACTTCTTCCTGAAGGGTACTCATTCCTCTTCTCATGAGGGGGACATGCCTGAAGACCGTTCTGCTACCATGGTTGGTCAGCAAGTGCCCAAGGTCCCCTTAAATCCCTATCTGTGTGGACTCCATGAAGTTTGTTTAAAGGCATGAAAAATGAAAAAATCTTACTTTGCATCCTGGTTTTTTTTTTGCATCCTGGTTTTTATAATTATTTAGAGTGTGACCTTGAGTAAATTACTGAAGACCTCTGAGCCTCCATTCTGTCGTCTGTGATAACATCTACCCCCCAGGGGTTTGTGGGTTACATGAATTAGTACATGTACAGAGCCTAGAACAGAGCCTGGCATGTGGTAAGTGCTCAGTGAAGGTCACCAGCACTAGCTAAAACAAAACACCCCCAAATACCTGCTTCCTATCTAAGCACCTGCTGTGAGCTAGCCCCAGCTTAGCCATCAGGTTATATGAAGCTGAACAAAACATAGGAAGGAGTTCATAACGTAAATGGAATGGTTTTCAATCTGTAGACTAGAGATTCCTTGGGGAGACATTTTTCTGAGAATCTATTTGTTCATCAGACTGAATAAATCATCTGGCCCAGACCTATATGTTTTATTTTTTAAAGACATATGCAGTGACTTTGGGATTAATACATGTCAAAATCATTTAGAAGAATGCCTTATTTCATGTTTTGTCATTCTGTGTTACCTCAATCATAAATGTGATCATATGGTGGTTCCCAACACTTTTTTTGAGAGAGAATGAGAGAGAGAGAGAGAGAACATGAGAGGGGGGAGAGTCAGCAGGAGAACCAGACTCCCTGCTGAGTGGGGAGCCCAATGCGGACTCAATCCTGGGACTCCATCCTGGGACTCCAGGATCATGACCTGAACTGAAGGCAGTTACCTAACCAACTGAACCACCCAGGCACCCAGTTCCCAACATTTTTTGGAGGATACTAAAAATAGCTACTGGGACACCTGCGTGGCTCAATCATTTTAAGCATTAAGCCTTCGGCTTAGGTCATGATCTCAGAGTCCTGGGATCAGGCCCCACATTGGGCTTCCTGCTCACCGGGGAGTCTGCTTCCCCCTCTCCCACTCCCCCTGCTTGTGTTCCCTCTCTTGCTGTGTCTCTCTCGGTCAATAAATAAACAAAATCTTAAAAATAAATAAATAAAAATATAAAAAAATTAAAATAGCTTTTTATGGCTAAACTGTGTGGATCTATCAACTGAGTGGACAGTGTGGTGTGGTAGAAACCCGAAAAATCATGTCAGCTTAGGCAGAGGAAATTCTGCCCCTGAAGAGTGGCAGTCAGGACCCATATAATGCAGGATAGAGACCGACTTTCAAAGACTATTTCACCACAAGTCTTCAGGTGCTTCCCAAAAAAGTTGGGAACCCTTCACATAGAAGAAAGAAGTAGAGGGAATCTCTCCAAATGGCCACACACAGTGGGCTTCTGTTCAAGAGCAAACTCTTTCTTCAATCCAGCTGACAAGGGAGAAGGTCTCTCAGATTCCTGGCATCAGAGGGAGCCATTCGGGGTTGCTAATGCAGAGCTTCTGTGGGTGCCTCATGGCCATGGCTACTGATGGAGGGTCCCCCCTTAAGAGCCTAAGTTTGCAGAGAAGCATTTGAATCCCTTCCTCCTGCTGCTGTTCTGGTCCTCTGGGAACTTAGGAATTGTACATCCCCATGGGGTCAGTTGCTAATAAGCAGGTTTAAGTTCTTAGATCACCTCTTTTTATAATAGATGACACTATGTGGTGGGGGTGGGAGAAGCAGAAGAGAGTTGGATTCTGGTCCCCTTTGCAGTTTGAATTTTCTGTGTTGGCAGTCCTCCTAGGTAAAGTCTTTAAAAGACCGCAATGACTTTTCTGGCAAAATTACTGGGAACCGCTGCCAAGACTAAGAAACCCACAGTCAGAAACTCAGAGATTGGATATGAGCAAACCTCCTCCCTTTTTCTTTAAAGTCCCATGCCTGAAAAATAGTCATGGTGCTACTTTGTTGTGTAAAGAAGATCGTTAATATTTCCACCCTGATCCAGAGGAAAAGGTCAGTATGCTTTTATGCAGGCAGGTCTTGGTGACCCCTGGATAGTTACTTCATTCTCAAGGCACTTGGTGATCTCTATGGAAAAAGAAACCTCCCTGGTTTTGTGTTCTGTTTTGCTTTGTTTGATTTTTGTTTTTCTTGTCTGGGAACTAATGTCTTTGGTTACTCCCAGAAAAATTGTAATGAGGTACCAAGCATATTGGCTGGCAGAGAGCAGACACTCACTATAAGTCTACTGATTGACTAAAGAAAGGACTTTTTCCCCCAATCTGTGTTAGTCCTCCTTAATCACATTCCCATATGTGAGGTGTTTCCCTTCAAGCACTTACCTTCTTTCATTCAAAAAGCTGCTACAGGCCTGATGAACAAGTGGTATTGTTTTGTAGTTATGAGCATAAGCTTTGCAGCCAAATATACCAACCTGTGAATTCTGGTTCTGCAAATATCAAGATGGGTGATCTTGAACAAACAACTCTGGAGCCTCAGTTTCTTCTTTGTTAGCATGGGTTCATCAACAAAACTAACAGGCAGCTTACCAAATGGGAGAGGATATTTGCAAATGACATATGTGATAGAGGGTTAGTATCCAAAGTATATAAAGAACTTCTACAACTCAACATCCCCCAAAACAAATAATCCAATTAAAAATTGGACAGAAAACATGAAGAGACATTTCTCTAGAGAAGACATCCAGATGGCCAATGGACACATGAAAAGATGCTCCATGTGACCATCAGGGAAATGCAAATCAAAACTACAATGAAATATCACCTCACACTTGTCAGAATGACTAAAGTCAACAAAATAAGAAACAATGGGTGTTAGCAAGGATGTGGAGAAAAAGGAACACTCATGCACTGTTGGTAGGAAGGAAAACTGACAAAGCTACTGTGGAAAATAGTATGGTGCTTCCTCAAAAAGTTAAAAATACAGGGCTGTCTGGCTGGCTCAGTCAGCGTAATATACATCTTGATCTCAGGGCTGTATGTTCAAGCCCCACACTGGGTATAGAGAATACTTAAAAATAAGATCTTTTAAAAAAAAAAGTTAAAAAAATAAATAAAAAAGAGTTTAAAAAAAAAAGTAAAACTACCTCATGATCCAGCAATATACTACGAGGTATATGCCCAAAGAATATAAGAACATGAATTCAAAGAAATAAAGTGCACCTCTATGTTTATAGCAATATTATTTACAGTAGCCAAGATATGGGAGCAGCTAAGGGTCCATCAGCAGATGAATGGATAATGAAGATGTGATCTCTCTCTCTCTCTCTCTCTCTCTCTATATATATATATATATATATATATATATGTATATATATAATGGAATACAACTCAGCCATCAAGAAGAATGAAATCTTGCCGTTTGCAATGACAGGGATAGAGCTAGCGCGTATAACACTAAGCAAAATAATTCAGTCAGAGAAAGACAAATACCATATGATTTCACCCATGGAATTTAAGAAATAAAACAAACTAGCAAAGAGAAAGAAATGAGAGAGAGAGTGAGACCAAGCAAGAAACAGATTCTTAACTGTGGAGAACAAACCGATAGTTACCAGAACGGAGGTGGGTGGGGAATGGGGGAAACAGGTGATGGGGATGGCATGTGCTGGTGATGAGCCCGGAGGGGGGGATGTAGGGAAGTGTTGAATCACTATATTGTACACCTGAAACTGATATGATGCTGATTGGAATAAAAGAAACACTTAATGGAAAAAAATCCCATGTGTTCAATAAAACCTACCTTATAGATTTGTTGGAAGGATTAAATGAGATAGAGCAGGTTTGTCCAAATTTCAGTCACTTGCAATTTGCCTGTGCGTTTTTTTCTGTGTTCAAATATCACCTATCATTATTCCCTAATGTTTTCTTTAAACTAACTCAATTTTTTTTAATACAGCTCAATTTCAAAAGGTAAATGGACACTTATCACCTCCCTGGTGATAGAATTTAAGTGTAAATATAAACATAATGGAGACTAAACAGTAGTATTAAGTTTGGCCTGGTTATTTTTGCCAGTCGGCTCTCTTTGTCTGAAAGAAAGACTATTGTCAAGTGTTAAAGCTCTATCAGCCCTGACCTGATACTTTCTTTTGTATTTAACCCAAAGAACTGTAAAGTGATCAAAAGGAACTTTTTCACTATTTGATTAGAAGTAACTTAATACTGTGCTTTTGTGTGGCAGGTAATACTGTCTCACGTATCACCAATGACTTGGGCATCACATTTTAGAAAACTGGGACAAAATTTATGAAGACTTTGTGTTTCTTAGCAAAGATCCTATGTCGGAAAAATTCCGCTGAGAAAGGGCAGTTTGACATAGAACAGAGGGAAGGAGACACCGGTCTGGAACCCCTCCGATGATCCCTGAGCTGCCACACTGGACCTAGAGGGCAGTTCCTAACCTGACAGTAGGTTCTCAACCTTGGAAGTCACTCCTGGCCTCAGGGGAGACTGGGAACCTTCAGGCATTTACAGAATTCTCGGCTGTGGGGGTTTTCTGCAGATAATGGAAGGAATCTGAAGGGGTAGAAGCACCTTTCAGGTTTTCAAAACTCAAAATCCATCCTGGTCTCCATCTCCCTACAGGCCATCTTGGGCTGAACACCCCCACCCAGTACCTCATGTCGTGACTGTACGTGGAGATAGGTCTTTGCAAAGTTCATTTAGGTAAAGTGAGGTCATCAGGGTGGGTCCTACTCTAATAGAAGTTGTGTCTTCTAAGAAAGGATTAGGACAGGGAAGGGGTTCACCAGCAGGCCAAGGAGAGAGGCAAGAAACCGAGCTTGCAGACATCTGACTTTGGACTTTGAGCTTCCAGAAATTTCTGTCATGGAAGCCCTGCCCCCACCCCCAGTCTGGGGCACTTAGTGACAGCAGCCACAGTGAACTGTTGTATAGAATGCGTGCGTCCCATCTGAATAAAGGGGATACGTGCTAAATAGTGCATTGTCCCCCGGCAGTGACCGGTGTGTCACCCACAGGCTGGTGTGTGTGAGAGTTAGGACTGTCCACCTTCATACATATGTTCTTTCATTTACCATCTCCTAAATCTGCCCATCCAAATTCTTCTGTGCCAAGAAAATAAAAGGTGGGTGGGTGGGTGTCCAGAAAGACTTGGTCATTCTTTCCGCTGGGAGCACAGATTTTCGGGACGTTTTATGTAATCCTGGCAAGAGATTGGTAAATTGGATTATCTTACATGCCACGACAGAAATCTGTCTCCTACCCCACTCGAGTCCCAAATAAGCATGTTTTTCCCTGCGTTGACCTTTCCCTCCCTTGCATTTCTTAAGCACGAAAAGAGCATTTCCACTTTGCTATAGGTCTGTCCTGTGCCTAAGTCCCAAGGTGACAGCCGTATACCATCTCTGTGTTCTTCCCTCTTCCCTGCTTTTTCCTCCCCCTCCTTTGTGTCAGCTGAAGCTGACCCTCGTCTCCCCTCCTCACTTTTGTGCCTTTCCGAGCATCTAGAGCATGCACGAAGCTCTGGTCAAGGACCAGTTAATATTTAAGCCCATTGAGCTCATTATATATTCTTTCTGCTCATGGTGTACCCAAAGAATGCGGCACAGCCAGAAATCTCAAAGGCTTTGGGAAATCTCAGACTCAAAATCTAGAGTTAAGGGGACATTCTCTTGGGGACCGTGTAACCTTTGCAGCTCGCCTCTGGAATTCGGACTGTCCCCAGTTAGGTCTGTGACATCTTGGCCGTGGTACATTCCATTTCTTGAGAAAAGTTCTCCTAGCCCCGTGCATTCAAATAAATTTCAAACACGACTTCTTTGAATATCATCTGTAATCCCGAACGTTGGCCAAAGAAGCCCAGCCCTCGAGGAGGTTCTCAATGCTTCTGGGCTCCCTACTCGGTTAGCTGGGAGAGGAAGATGTTTGAGTGTTTGACCCAGGCAGGTGTTTTGAGGCCTTCCGTCCAACCAGTTCATCCAGGAGTATATGGGAGCATGTTAGAAATAAACAATGAATACTGTTACACTGAAAAGAAAGAAAGAAAAAAGAAAAAATATATATATATACACATATATATATATATAAAAGAAATAAGCAGTTTAGCTCATCCTCAGTCACCCGGTAGGGACAGGAGAAAAAGGAAGAAGATTAAGGAAAAGGAACAAGATTAAAAAAAAAAAATACCCTCAGAGCTGCAGATAAACAGTGCATCAGTCAATCCCAGGAGCCTCTTCCTAATTTAGTGTGCCAGGGACTCAGAGGGTAGGGATTGCACGTTAGAACTCCCAACCCCACCCCACCCCGGGTGCTAAACAGCAGCTTCGCATCATGGGTGGGAAGGCCACAGGGGTTACTCACTGTTTTTTGTTTTCTGTGGCCACTGTTTCTCTTTGGGAATCAGTCCCTCCCTCTGAGAGTGTTTCCTGGCCTGATGGAGGAGCCTATCTCTTATTATACAATGTGTTCTGATTCATAGGTTTTTGTGAAGGCTCCGCCTTTGAAGAGATCCTTTATCCAGTTTGCAAGTTGCTGTGCACTTGGAGTGTAGAAAATCTGCGGAGCTCTGTTCTCTGTGTTTGGCCTCAAGCACCTTGGGTTGCTGTGCGGGAACAATCCAGTGTTTTCCTTCTTAATGAGCTCCTCATCCCTCTCCTTCATAATTCTGCAATTTATGGAAAGTGTTGCTGGACATGCCTTTCCTGATTGCCATATCTTCTCCCATGCACACACACTTGCACACGGACACGCTGACAGCCAGGGCTTTTGAACATCAGACTGTGTCTAGTTTGTCAACCGAGCTGTGTCTCGTGTTTGCGTGCTTTTTTTTTTTATTTGTTTATTGGAGAGAGATCACAAGTAGACAGAGAGGCAGGCAGAGAGAAAAAATTCCCTTGTCATTTCAATCTGTCTTTCCTCTTCTTTTCTCTCTCTCTCTCTTTTTTAAAAAATATTTTGTTTATTTATTTGTCAGAGAGGGAGAGAGAGAGCACACCCAAGCAGGGGGAACCCAGTGTAGGACTCAGTCCCAGGACCCTGCATTACCTGAGCTGAAGGCAGAAGCTTAACCGACTGAGACACCCAGGCATCCCAAAGATTTAATTTAATTAATTAATTAATGTTATTATTTGACACAGAGAGAGATCACAAGTAGGCAGAGAGGCAGGCAGAGAGACGGGGGGGTGCTGGAAGCAGACTCCCTGCTGAGCAGGACCCTGAGATCATGACCTGAGCCAAAGGCAGAGGCTTAACCCACTGAGCCACCCAGGCACCCTTCTTTTCTCTTTATGCCGGGTGTTGCTACCTGGAGATGGAGATTCAAAGAAAATTATTCTTGAGACTTTATGATATAAAAAGTACTTTGGAAAGAAAGGAGATCACCCTTGTTAACATTTTTGTAACACCTCCAAAGTTGTTTTTGTTTTTGTCTTTAAGATTTTATTTATTTGAGAGAGGGGGGAGAGAAGGAGACAGCAAGAGAGAGCACGAGCAGGGAGGAGAGGGAGAAACAGACTGTCTGCTGAACAGTGATCCCCACACTGGTCTCAATCCCAGGACCCTGAGATCATGACCTGAGCCAAAGGCAGATGTTTAACCCACTGAGCCACTCAGGTACCCCACATTTCTAAAATTTCTGAAGAGCAGAGCCAGCCACAGCAACCCGGGCACCTGGGCATCAGGCCCATCTGAGAGCAGATTGGGTTTCTGTCCACCGAAAAAGATGTCCTCACGCAAGGTTTTTTTTCCCTCCTCCCTTATCTACTGGCTCAATTTTCTAAACAATTCCTCGCCATGACCTTCTGTCATAGAAAACAGATGAGTTAACTAGGAGTGAGTAGTAGTGAAGAGCCAGGCTTTACCCATCACAATAAAGGCAAGCCTGTCTCCTAGCCTCATGCCCGCCTGTCAAGTTTTTTTCCCTTTTTTTTACAACAGGCGTGAAACCAGAGCCATTCAGTCATTCATTCATGGGGAGACATTAGTCAAGGAGGGGACACTTTTAGGCTCAAGATGTCTCTAGAGCAGGTAGGCTGGGGCCTGTTATCTCACCCGCTTACACACTGGGTGCACTTAACATGGGGTTCCCTCCAAGAGGCTCCTGTGGCAGATGGGCTGACGTGGTCCCCAGCAAACCCATCTTCTGGAGCTCATGTCCTCAGCTCGCATGTGGTTGGGCCTATAACCTCTAGCAAAGGTAATGGAATGTCCCTGTGGGGATTAGGGTAGGATATACAAGATTCCGTCTTGCTGGCATCCTCACTCTAGAAACCTCCTAACTGACTTTGAAGAGGTAAGGGGGTGGCCCATGTGTGGGCAGCTGAGGGCAGCTGTCTGCCAACAGCCGTCAAGCAGCCGGGGTCCTTGGGCCTGCAGCTGTCGGGCGCTGAATTCTGCCGGCCACCTGATGTGAGCCAGGAGGTGGAGCCTTCCCCGGTCAGGCCTCCAGATGGGAATGCAGGCTGCCCCACACTCTAACTCTAGCCTTATGAGATCCAGATAAGCCATTCCTAGGCTCCTGACTCACAGAAACTGTGAGATAATATATAAATGTTGTTTTAAGCTGCTAGGTTTGTGGTCATTTGCTAAGTAGCAAACTCCTAGGACAAAAAGAGTCACCTGGCCCAGCATGACCCCACAGACTCCAAGAGCTGGTTAGGTTGGCTTCCTCTATTCATCTCTCCTATCTCCCTTAGGATCCTTGGTATGCAGAGCTGTAACCCTTCCACATAACCTCTCTGAGCTGGGCAAATGTGTTTACTCTTCAAAATCAGAGAAATGATGGATCAGAGTTGTTTGAAGCAAGACCATAAAGAGGGATAGGGTTGAGCGCTGAAAAACTATATAGATTGAGCGCTGCATCACGGAAGGGGTTTAAGACGTATCCTCTCCCATTTGCCCCCCACTCCCAAGTACCTTTTCAGAACCCATATTCCCACTGTTGTAAGACTTGTCTCAGGGTAGTCCATTTAATTACATTACAAGAATTCCATTCTTTCATTCATGAAGCTCAACAGATTTCATTTCCTCATTTGTAAAATGTCATAATAGTGCTTGCTTCGTCTAGTTGTGAGAGGAAATGAATTAATTTATATAAATTGTATAATAATTGCTTAACACATTGTAAATACTATCTAAATGGACATTATTATGATAATGTTATTATTATTGATGTCGTTCATGGTGTCGTTTATTATTATTGCCAGGCGGGGATGTAGACACAAGGAATGTAGATAAGAATAAGACATGACTCTACTCTGTAGCAGGTTCCTTACATGTTAGTGAGCTAAGTTCTGAAAAGAGAGGTGAACAGGACAGGAAGTTTATGAAATAGGGGCTTGAAATTAGCAATATAAATTCCAAAACCAGGGGCACTTGGGTAGCTCAGTCAGTTAAGTGTCTGCCTTCAGCTCAGGTCATGATCCTGGGGTCCTGGGATTGAGCCTTGTGTCGGGCTCCCTGCTCAGTGGGAAGCCTGCTTCACTCTCTCCCACTCCCCTTGCTTATGTTTCCTCTCCTGCCGTGTCTGTTTCTGTCAAATAAATACATCAAATCTTTTCTAAAAAAAAAAAATGAAAAACAGGGGCACCTGGGAAGCTCAGTAGGTTAAGCCTCTGCCTTCGGCTCAGGTCATGATCTCAAGATCCTGGGATGGAGCCCCATATCAGGCTCCTTGCTCAGTGGGGAGCCTGCTCCCCGCCCCCGTTGCCCCCACCGCCTGCCTCTCTGTCAAATAAATAAATAAAATCTTTTTTTAAAAAAATCGAAAACAAACAAAAAAACCGAAAACCAAATTCCAGAACCACATAAGGCATCCTGAGTAAACACATTCTAGGAGGGCTGGAGCCTAGAAGTGGGAGTTAACAAAAAATGCATCCAGTAGCATCCTATGTACTCTTGGTTTCTTAGAAGTCAGTCAATGCTGAAAGAGAAGAGATTGATGATAGAATGTCATCCATGTTATCATTTTCACAGGGTCAGTGTGGCTAATGCAAAAAGAAAAGAAATTTAAAAATTTAAAAATACAAAAAGAATTAACTCGCAAAAACCATAGCCGTGGGATTATAACTCATAGCAAATTGTATATGTGGTTATATGAATAAATATTAGATATATTTATATATAAATATTATATATTGTTATATTAATTAATTATATGGTATAATATTAAATATTATATATAAAAATATTAGAGTAAGTGTAATGATAATATTAACAATAAATAATATGTAATATACAAATATAATTATTATTTATTCAATTACAGGTTAAGTATCAGGAAAGTTAGAGTTGCTGGCTCTTGTTTCCAGAAAGCTCGTGGAGAGTCTCAGGGTCAGCAGTCTTTGCTGGTAGGCAGGAGCAGAGTGCTGGTGCCACAGTCTGTTCCTGTTCTCTGGGAGCGTAGTTGTTCCTTTTCACGAATGGAACATGAGGAACCCTAGGGGACATGAGCTGCCCTGCCCTCCATGGGACAGTTGTGAAAAATGAATCCCTTGGGGCCAAGACTTGGCCTCCAAACAAAGAAGATATTCAGAGGTTAATCCGTGTTTTCCTTGGGGTTTCTTGATCAAGGTCTCATCCAGGATGAGAATAAAAAGGAGACTGTATCCTTACGAGATCGTGTCATGTCGTAATTGGCTGCTGGTGAGTGTGTCTCAGCCTGTGCTTGACCCTTGTATTGCTTCTTTTTACCTCTGTTCCTAGCATGCTGTCTGTAAATAGCCAGATAGTCTATCTATATTTACAAATAATGAGTCACTGGATTAATAGAACTAGACAGGAACAGTTAAACATGCAGAAGAGGGGCAAAACAACTCATTATGCAATAGTTCTATAGTTCTCCTTTCCATTTGTGGGCTCCCACACCGAGGGTACATTTTGGCCAATTTAGATATGATCCTGCTAGGGACATACTTTCAATCTAGAAGTGAGAGGCCATTTTCAAATATTGCGTCTCCAGCAATAACCCGTTTCTTGAGACCTTCCCGAGACTTTTCCCTAACTACTTCATCCAACTAGTGCTTTGTTTTTCTGGCTCAGAAAGGATGAAAAAGAATTCTCCAGTGCTTTTCTCCTAAACTGCAACTCTGCCAGGTTTTATAAGTATTTGTGTACCGAGCGAAACTAGGTGTTTTGATTTCCTCCCCTGGTCTGTCACAAGAGGACAGGATCGTCACCATTGGGGTTCTTGAGAGCTTGAAATCTTGTTATAAAAGTTCCTGTCACAGTCTCCTATGCTGAGGGGACTGTGTTGAGGCCCAAGTGGCGAAGCGTTGTATCTGGGTGTGTCTGAGAGGCTGTTTCTGGAAGAGTTTAGCATTTGAATGGGTAGACTGAGCCAAGAGAACCTTCACCAGTGTGGTCAGGCCCCGTCCAAGTGAGGGCCTGAATAGAACAAAATGGTGGAGGAAAGATTTTGCTCATTTTGCTTGAGCTGGGACATTCACCTTCTGCCCTCAGACATTGGTGCTCCTGGTTCTCCCAGAGTGTGGGCATTTAGACTCTGTCTGTGATTTATGTCATCAGCCCCCACGAATCTCAGGTCTTTGGATTTGGACTGAATGACACCACTGGCATTCCTGATTCCCTGGTTTGCTGATTTTTTTTTTCATGCATATTGTGTATCTCCAAGACAGCTTGAGCCAGTCCCTATAATGAGTCTTCTCTTGTGTATCTGTAACTATCTATCTCCTATTGGTTCTGTTTCTCTGGAGAACCCTGACTCATACACACTTCTTCACAGATCAGCAAGTGTACACATAGCTTTGCTGTATGAAGATCTGAACTTGAATTAGCTTTGCGGTTTATTTCTTGGAGTGGAGGTAACATGAAAATGAAGTGCCACATGGAGGTAGGGTTTGGAATGATTAAAAAGAGGGCCTTGTGATGGAGTCTAAGCTCTACTGTTTATGCTCTTGAATGGGGTAAACTTTCTAAGTCTCTTCTTCCTCTAAAATGAGAATACAACTACTTCATTGAGATCCTCCAATTCGATGAGATGGTTTATGTGAAAATAGCATAGAAGTAAAGCAATCAGTAATTACTAACTCTTCCTGTGTTTGTTTTTTTTTTTAATATTTTATTTATTTGACAGACAGAGATCACCAGTAGGCAGAGAGGCATGCAGAGAGAGGAGGAAGCAGGCTCCCCGCTGAGCAGAGAGTCCGATGTGGGGCTCAATCCCAGGACCCTGAGATAATGACCTGAGCTGAAGGCAGAGGCTTTAACCTACTGAGCCACCCAGGAGCCCCTTCCTGTGGTGTTTTGATTGGGAGTCAGGACAAGGAAAGAGGAGGAAAGGTTAGGAACTCAGGTGCTGTCTGACACTAATGGAGGGAGGGGGTGTAGGAGGCAGTGTTTTAAAAATGGTGACATGAGGAGCACCTGGGTGGTGTTTTTGTAGCAATATGAAACTAACACATGAAGGTAAAGATGAAAGTTTCATTTAATTCCATTTATGCATTTATTTGCTCATTTATTACATTATTTTTTTAAGCAATCGTGAGCAGCTCTAGTGAACGAGAGCACTGAACCCATTGCTGGTAATAAAAGCACGAGTAATACCCAGTCCCGACTGTCAGCATATTCAGAAAGTCGGTGGGAAGACTAGAAAAATGTTTCAGACTTCCTAAACTACTTGCTGTGCCTTAATTCTCTGAACTACTCAACCTCTCCTCTTGCCTACAATTTTCAAAACAATTAGTCACAGTGGGGGTGTGTTATGTTTTGCAAACTCGTTGGCATGAATGTAGTATAGGCAAGTTCAAGAAAAGCTAATGGATTTTTCCCCGTTGGTCTAGGTCCAATGAGATCATGCCTTTGGTGCCCTTAGTTGTAGGGCTGTGACCGTTTGAGCAACACCCACATCACACTCCCGCTGCCCACTGACACAGTGGCATCTTCCCTGCTCAGAAGACCTACCTGCAGAGGGTTGCCTAGAACAGGGCTTCCCCAAACCCTGGCATGCCTAAAAATCATCTGGGGCATATTAAAACACAGAGTCCTGGGCCCCAACCCCAGAGAATCCAGTTCAGTAGCTTTGGGTTGGGCCTGAGCATCTGAATATCTAATAATTAATTGCCCAGATTGGGCTGCCTGTCCACTATGCATGCTCTGAGACTCTTTGGTGTATCCCTCCTTATTTATTGAGAAATATGGCTCATGGAGCTAGGAGGGGCAGAAGCAGACAAACTCAAAACCATGTCGCATATTGGCCCCATACTTTGGAATACCTGCACCCTGACAGTCCTCCATCCTGGTACCTTCTGTTTTTGTCCCCAGACAGAACTTCTTTGCCCTCCTGTGGTAGTCTGGGATGCCCTGTAGCTTGCCAAAAACTCAGAAGGAAGGGAGAGGAAGGGAGAATGAGTGGTGTTTCCAGACGCCAGGGACCTGGTACCCTTGCCATCATAGCCAGCATCCTATCCTCACTGATGAGGTCAAAACAAAATAAAATGTTGAAATCTCTGATTGGGCAATTTGGCCTAAGAACAGAGTGAGTGTCCCACTGAGGGGTAAGCACTGTGATTGCACAGTGTGCTCTGTGTTCACAGGAGGCATCACGTGATATGGCCGCCTCTCCCTTCCCCATCTTCTAATATCCACTCACCCAATGCTGTTGTCCTTTTTTTTCCCTCACTGCTATCCTTCTGTGAACTCTTTAAAGCCAAAAGGCACACCGGGATGTGCTGACACCCACTGCTTGGTCCTCTGGCATGGTCCTTTGACAGATCTTTGATGCGAGCCATGACATGGCCATAAGCCTCCACATGGCAATTTCAGATGATAATCTTAAACCCCTCCATTGAGTACATGCACCTGTCACATCCCTTTGATTGGCATTATGGATCCCAGGTCCTCTTTTTTAAGATTCAGGAAGATAAAAGGGAGTTGGGGTCCACTGTTTGGAGAAATCCAATTGGAGTTCCAAAGTATCCTCTCCATCATTTGAAAGACTATTTATATTTTGACACTATTTTTCTATAGTGTCATAAATCAAAACTTTGTCAAGTACTGCTTGCTTGATTAAAAGGAAAAATATCATCCTTGTTGTCAAAAATGGTTTTTGCTGAGGTCCTCTTTCTAAACGAAAGATCCTTCTAGAGCTTGAGGAAGATGGTGTATCTTGATGACTATGGTGAAATTATTTCCTTTCTGGCAGGTATCTGCAAAATGAAAAAAAGACTTGTTTGGTGTGTGAACTTTTCCACATCTATAAATCTTTTTTCTTTTAATGAGTAAAAGACCATGATTGCTTTTATTTGTTAAGTGATTACTTTTGTTTCGCTCTAAAGTTCTAAAATAAAGAGACACTTATTCCCTTCCAGGTGTATGGTCTCCATGAATCCATAACCATTCTTGGAGATCATTGGATCATGGGTTGAGAAAATCTGCCTAAAACACCACTGGCTTTATTTTATTTTATTTTACTGAAGTTTATTTACTTATTTACTTACTAATCTCTATACTCAGCTTGGGGCTGAAACTCACAACCCTAAGATCAAGGTCGTGTGCTCTTCCAACTGGGCCAGCCAGGTGTAAAGCACCTCAACTTTAATGTCTCCTTTCCCTCTGAGCTTCCTTTCATCAACTCTCAATTTCAATGAATTCAAGAAAAAGATTTCTGTGAATCAGCCAGCCTGGGAGAAGTGAAAGTATAATGGATCATATCACATGATGCCTTCTTGTGGGGAACATTCCAAAGCTTCCAATGCAATTCCAGAAAGTATAAGGATCAAAGTACAAGAATCAAAACTCCCTCATGCAGTTTTAATTATTCAGACAACAAATTGATCCAATGTCTTTGAAAATTTTCTAAACAACATTGAAATATATATACTAAATGTGAAAAAAAAAAAAAGAAATTTATTCTCCCTGCCCCCACCTTCCACTCTCTTGCCCAGAGGGGAATCTCTGTTTACAATGAATTTATGTGATATATGCTTTATAGTTCTCTGATCTTCATACGTCAATGGGAGCCTGGGTGCATTATTATACTTCTCTAGTTATTACTGAGAAAAAAGAAAGTATTCAGTTTACTTGAGCAAGTTTAATATTTGATGGTTCAGGCCCCCCAAAAAAGAATAATTCTGTTTTCTCTCACATGCTCCAAATCCTAGGGAAGCTTTCTCAGAACTCCCCTGGGTCAGATACATTCCTGGTACGGTCAGCTGGCTGGGATGGGTGTCATGTTGGATCCAGCTAATTCACGGGCGCTTCTGCCACAACCACGTACATATGTGGGTTGAGCAATTTTCTTTTTCAAGAAGAACTGAGCAGGTGCCTCCACTAGCCAACCTTTAGAAGGCTGGTAGTGTTTGTCCTCAGCCTAAAACAGAGTGGAGAGTCGTACAGGAAATGAGAGCACTTTCTTTGTATGATGAACAAGGATTCATTCTTTTTCTTCAATATATTTTTTTCTGAATAACAAGAAATGCACAAGAAACAGAATTGGGGGAATTTTTGTAAGTGCAAATGCAGTAAAATGTCTCCCATCTTTTTACGATAAGCCCCGCCAACTATGGGGGCTAGCTTTTCTTCTTGCCTTTGTCCTTTGGCCCTTTGGGTTTAAATGTCTAAGTCAGTGGTAATTACCCTTGATTACCTATTAGAATCACCTGGGGAATTCCTAAAACTACTCATGCCTGGGTTCCCTCCTAGAGATTCTGGTGCAATTGATTTTGGGTGTGACTGGTCATTGCATTTTTTTTTAAAACTCTTTAGGCGATTCTTATATCTAGACAAAGTTGAGAACCACTGAACTAGGCTGTTCTGCAAGTCTTTTTATGTATGCAAGTAATGCAGAAATACATTCTTTTTCTTTTTTTTTTTTTTTTCCAAACATGGTTCTTAGTATTTAAAACAATTTTCAAAGTCCATGGAGAAAGGGTTCTTAAACTCTGATGTGCAGCAGAATTACCTGGGAGCATAGACAACAGGCTCATTTCCATCCTTGATCAGATTCATTAAGTATGAGGTAGGATCCATAAATGTGTATTTTTTACAAGCTTCTCATTTTCTCTCTTTCTTAAAAGTCTTTAATTTGAAATAAGTTTGTTCATTTATTTATTTACTTACTTATTTAAGTCCTCACTATACCCAGCGTGGGACTTGAACTCACAACCTGAAGATCGAAAGTTGCTTGCTCTTCAAACTGAGCCAGCCAGGGTCCCCCTGAAATAAGTTTATGTTTACATAAGAGTGGCAGAGAATTCCCCTCTATCCTGCCTCTGGCTTCAAACATCTTATATATGGTATACTTAATCAAAACTAAGAAGTTAGCATTAATGCAATTAAATAAACTACAGACTGTATTTGGATTTTACATTTTTTTAAAAGATTTTATTTATTGGGGCACCTGGGTGCCTCAGTGGGTTAAAGCCTCTACCTTCGGCTCAGGCCATGATCCCAGTGTGCGGGGATTGAGCCCCCCATCCGGTTCTCTGCTCAGTGGGGAGCCTGATTCCTCCTCCTCTCTCTCTCTCTCTCTCTCTCTCTGCCTGCCTCTCTGCCTACTTGTGATCTCTGTCTGTCAAATAAATAAACAAAATATTTTTTTTTTTAAAAGATATTATTTATTTACTTGAGAGAGTGAGAGAGCACCAGCTGGGGGAACAGCAGAGGGAGAACCAGACTCCCCGCTGAGCAGGGAGCCTGATGCAGGGCTGGATCCCCAAGACTCTGGAATCGGGACCTGAGCCAAAGGCAGACACTTAACCCAGGCACCCTTTACTATGGAATTGAAAAAGAAATTTTCTTTTACACTTAGCCTCAAATTTTAGTACCCTCCTTTGAGATAACTACTCATAACTCTTCTCTATCCTTCCAGGTTTTTTCCTAGTTAAAAACATGCACATACCAACACATACATTATATAACAATATAAATATTGTTGAGTACCTTGCTTTTAGTCATGCAACAATTTGATAGGGCGATTTTTTAAATGATAGAATGTAGACCATCTAATTTAGCATTTATATAACTTGGGAAAGATAAAGTGTGTTTTTTTTTTTTTAAGATTTTATTTATTTATTTGACAGGCAGAGATTACAAGTAGGCAGAGAGAGAAGGAAGCAGGCTCCCTGCTGAGCAGAGAACAGGATGCGGGGCTCAATCCCAGGACCCTGGGATCATGACCTGAGCCGAAGGCAGCGGCTTTAACCCACTGAGCCACCCAGGTGCCCTGATAAAGTGTATTCTAAACAGAAAACCTTCTGTAGTTGATGTTCAAATCAACAAACCAAAATCCTGGGGCATGGTAAGGCAGAGAAGACATTCTCCTGATTTTGTTTCATAATGCTTCTACAAACCTGGAAATGAATAGAAGGGAGGTACATAGCAAATGGAAATGGTAATAGTCTTCTGAACTTTACTGTCCGAACATGTATTTTAAATGCAAACAACAAGAGAAAGAAAACAACAGGCTAGAAATGAAGTCTTATTGCTCTGGGTGCTGAGAGGAACTGAGAGATAGAAATCCTTTGTTTGTCTTTGAAACTGTTTCTGGCAAGTTATTCAAACTTGCTCCCTTTCTTTCTTGTGTTTAGTGGAATTCACTAACCGCACAACACTGTTGTGAGAAAAGGTTCCCACATCTTTTTTTATGCAAAGGCTTTGAATACACATGAATATGAACTTGAAAAATCTTCATCTGCTGAAAACAGAGGAAGTAGCGTTTTAGCGTGTGTTGATGGTGGAAGCAGAAATAGATGTGGTCTCCAAAAGAAGGTAAAACTGCCTTGTGGTCATGTATGCTTATGATTTTAAAACAAATGAATATTTTCCAATTCTGTCTCGCTGACGTTGGAATGCTTGTTTGTCTGGAGCTTTTGGTATTTGGAGAGAGATCTGATAACATAAAATAAGGTCCACTCCTGGTGGGTGATACATCGAACAGCCTCACCTGTCACTGGAAAAGTTGTCTGGTCAGCAATGAAGCCGAACATTTGGGGCAAAGAGAGTTCCTCTGGGCTAACTCATGGTATTCTGTATTCTCATATTCAGACCTTGAAACAAATATATACATATAATTTATTTAAAGAACAGAAAGCTTTATTTTAAAAGGGGGCGGTGTCTTGGGGCATCTGAGTGGCTTAGTCGGTTAAGTATCTGACTTTGGCTCAGGTCATGTTCCCGGGGTCCTGGGATTGAGTCCTGCATCGGGGTCTGTACTTAAGACATGAACAGACACTTCTCCAATGAAGACATACAAATGGCTATCAGACACATGAAAAAATGTTCATCATCACTAGCCATCAGGGAGATTCAAATTAAAACCACATTGAGATACCACCTTACACCAGTTAGAATGGCCAAAATTAGCAAGACAGGAAACAACATGTGTTGGAGAGGATGTGGAGAAAGGGGAATCCTCTTACACTGTTGGTGGGAATGCAAGTTGGTGCAGCCACTTTGGAGAACAGTGTGGAGATTCCTCAAGAAATTAAAAATAGAGCTTCCCTATGACCCTGAAATTGCACTCCTGGGTATTTACCCCCAAAATACAGATGTAGTGAAAAGAAGGGCCATCTGTACCCCAATGTTTATAGCAGCAATGACCATGGTCGCCAAACTGTGGAAAGAACCAAGATGCCCTTCAACGGACGAATGGATAAGGAAGATGTGGTCCATATACACTATGGAATATTATGCCTCCATCAGAAAGGACGAATACCCAACTTTTGTAGCAACATGGACGGGACTGGTAGAGATTATGCTGAGTGAAATAAGTCAAGCAGAGAGAGTCAATTATCATATGGTTTCACTTATTTGTGGAGCATAACAAATAGCATGGAGGACAAGGGGAGATGGAGAAGAGAAGGGAGTTGAGGGAAATTGGAAGGGGAGGTGAACCATGAGAGACTATGGACTCTAAAAAACAATCTGAGGATTTTAAAGTGGGGGGTGGGAGGTTGGGGGAACCAGGTGGTGGGTATTGGAGAGGGCACGGATTGCATGGAGCACTGGGTGTGATGCAAAAACAATGAATACTGTTAGGCTGAAATAAATAAATAAATAAAAATAATGGAGTCCGCTTGTCCCTCTCCCTCAGCCCCTCCCACCACCCCACATGTGCTTTCTCTCGCTGTCCAATAATAAATAAATAAATAAAATATTTAAAAATTAAAATGAAATTTTAAAAACTTTATAAAAAGGGTCTTGGTCTAGGCTCATCACTTCGGATCCATATTGTTCAACATGGTGGTCTTACGGGGATCAAGTTCATAGATCCGATTTTTTAAATGGCTTCAGTCAGCTTTCTCTCTTCTTTTTTTCAATGAACACATAGTATATGATTAGTTTCAGAGGTAGAGTTCAGTGATTCATCAGTTGTACGTAACACCCAGAGCTCATAACATCACATGCCCTCCTTAATGCCCATCACCCAGTTACCCCATCCTTCCACCTCCCTCCCCTCCAGCAACCCTCAGTTTGTTTCCTATGATCCAGGCAGCTTTCTCTATGGAAATATTACATTCATAATAATTTACCTGCATATAATTAACCTACAAAGGTCACGTGTTTTTTATTTGAGAGGTTTTTTTTCCCATAATATGAGATTGACAACAGGATGGCTATCACTATCATATAGAGATAATTTTAAATATAGCTCTGCATGATCCACAATTCACATACAACACATATTCTTAATCATTTGTAGTAGTATTCATTTTTATAAATTCTGGGAACAAATTTTTGGCATGTCCTAGAAGCCTCCTGGGAAACCCCCAAAGTAGACAAAATAACATTTTTATTCAAGATCCAGAGTGATGAACCCAGACCAAGACCTTTTTTTTAAAATTTTTTTTTTTTAATTTTTTTTTTTAAGATTTTATTTATTTATTTGTCATAGAGACAGAAGCGAGAGCAAGCACAGGCAGACAGAGTGGCAGGCAGAGGCAGAGGGAGAAGCAGGCTCCCCGCCAAGCAAGGAGCCCGATGTGGGACTCGATCCCAGGACGCTGGGATCATGACCTGAGCCGAAGGCAGCCACTTAACCAACTGAGCCACCCAGGCGTCCCAAGACCTTTTTTTTTTTTATGAAGCATTTTTCCCCTTAAATAAATGACGTATATCTGTTCCAAGGTCAGAATATGAGAACTAGGAACGCCATGAGTTAGCACAGTGGAGTTCTCTTTACCCCAAAAGACATCCTTAGACAAAATAATATCTTAGCATTTTCATTATGCAATATTTGGAGCCAAGATTTGGGAAAATCAGTATCAAAAATAATTATCAGAACATTTCATAGCAGGTAAGTTATTGGTTTCTAAAGAAAATAATCATTAGTTTTACCCATACAAATAATCAGAAAGAACAGTTGAGTCACAGAAGTAAAGTAACAATTGATAGATTTTAAAAAAAAAAAAAAGATCTTATTTTTTTATTTGAGGGAGAGAGAGAGTAAGAGAAAGAGAGAGTGCACAGAAGTGGAGTAGGGGTGGTAGGGAGGAGGGGCAGAGGGAGGGGGAGAAGCAGCCTTCCCCACTGAGCAGGGAGCCAGACTCTGGTGTGGATCCCAGGACCCTGGGGTCATGACCTGAACTGAAGGCAGACACTTAACTGTCTGAGCCACCCAGGCTCCCCCAATTGATAGACTTTTAACCTTTTTTCAGAAATGAGATTTTGTAGTCAAAAAGTGAATCAAAGGGTGCCTGGGTGGCTCAGTTGGTTAAGCATCTGCCTTTAGCTCAGGTCATGATTCCAGGGTCTTGGGATCCAGGCCTGCATCAGGCTCCTTGCTCGGCGGGGAGCCTACTTCTCCCTCTCCCTCCGTCCCTCCCCCCACTCCTGCGCGTGCACGCGCGCAGTCTCTCTCTCTCTCTCTCTCTCTTTCTCTCTCAAACAAATAAATAAAATCTTTAAAAAAAAAGTGAATCAAGAAATCAGCAGGAAACCACAAAGATTTAGAAGCCTCTCCAGAAGTTCTCTCTCTATGAGATAAAGAAAGTTTTGTTCTTCATAAAAGCCACAAAAGAAGACGTATTTTTTTTTTTTTCTTAAAGAACAGACTAAATATTCAGGAAGCATTTCCCCTTCAGCTGTTGTTTTTTTCCTCTTTATTATTCATAAGATTCTGTTTTCACATTTCTAATATAACTCTCCATGCGGGTTTAAACATACACAAATACATATAAACAAGATGAATATTTTAAAGCTTTAATTTTGGTGTCCAGATATATTAACTGTGTCTTTGACTTATATGAGATTGGGAATGCACAATACCATGTTTTTATTTATTTTTTATTTTAATTTTAGATAGTGAACATACAGTGCGCTATTGGTTTCTGGACTAGGAGTCAGTGAT